>NW_026870910.1:7202262-7502356 GCF_033118175.1 Dama dama
TGTGAAATATATGAAGAGTTTCAAAAGGTGTGTAAAATATGAAGAGCTTCAATAGGTTGAAAAATATGAAGAGCTTAAAAAGATGTGAAACACATGAAGAGCTTCAAAAGGTGTCAAAAATGAGAGGAGCATGAAACGGTCTGAAAAAAAGGAGGAGCATGAAGTGGTGTTGAAAATCATGAAGTGCCTGAAAATGTGTAAAAAATATGAAGAGCTTGAAAAGGTGTCAAAAATATGAGGAGCATGAAACGGTCTAAAAAATAAATGGAGCATGAAACGGTGTTAAAAAACATGAAGAGCCTGAAAACGTGTGAAAAATATGAAGAGCTTCAAAAGGTGTGTAAAATATGAAGAGCTTCAATAGGTTGAAAAATATGAAGAGCTTCAAAAGATGTGAAAAACATGAAGAGCTTCAAAAGGTGTCAAAAATGAGAGGAGCATGAAAAGGTGTTAAAAAACATGAAGAGCCTGAAAAGGGGTGAAAAATATGAAGAGCTTCAAAAGGTGTCAAAAGTACGAGGAGCATGAAATGGTCAGAAAAATAAGAGGAGCATGAAGCGGTGTTGAAAAACATGAAGAGCCTGAAACTGTGTGAAATATATGAAGAGCTTCAAAAGGTATCAAAAATATGAGGAGCATGAAAAGTTCTAAAATATTGGAGGAGCATGAAGCGGTGTTGAAAAACATGAAGAGCCTGAAACTGTGTGAAATATATGAAGAGCTTCAAAAGGTATCAAAAATATGAGGAGCATGAAAAGTTCTAAAATATAGGAGGAGCATGAAGCGGTGTTGAAAAACATGAAGAGCCTGAAAAGGTGTGAAATATATGAAGAGCTTCAAAAGGTGTGAAAAATATGAGGAGCATTAAACGGTCTGAAAAATACGAGGAGAATGAAGCGGTGTTGACAAACATGAAGAGCCTGAAAAGGTGTGAAAAATATGAAGAGCTTCAAAAGTTGTCACAAATAGGAGGAGCATGAAACGGTGTTCAAAAACATGAAGAGCCTGAAAAGGTGTGAAAAATATGAAGAGCTTCAAAGGGTGTGAAAAATATGAAGAGTTTCAAAAGGTAAGAAAAATATGAAGAGCTTCAAAAGGTGTCAAAAATTAGAGGAGCAAGAAACGGTCTGAAAAATAGGAGGATCATGAAGTGGTGTTGAAAAACATGAAGAGCCTGAAAAAGTGTGAAATATATGAAAATCTCCAAAAGGTGTCAAAAATATGAGGAGCATGAAACGGTCTGAAAAATAGGAGGAGCATGAAACGGTCTGAAAATTTGGAGGAGCATGAAGCGGTCTTGAAAGACATGAATACCCTGACATGGTGTCAAAAATATGAAGAGCTTCAAAAGATGTCAAAAATATGAGGAGCATGAAACAGTCTGAAAAACTCGAGGACCATGAATTGGTCTTGAAAGACATTAATTCCCTGAAAAAGTGTGAAAAACATGAAGAGCTTCAAAAGGTGTCAAAATATGAGGAGCATGAAACGGTCTGAAAAAAAGGAGGAGCATGAAACGGTGTGCAAAAACATGAAGAGCCTGAAAAGGTGTGAAAAACATGAAGAGCTTCAAAAGGTGTTCAAGAAAAAGAGGAACATGAAATGGTCTGAAAAATAGGAGGAGCATGAAGCGGGGTTGAAAAACATGAAGACTCTGAAAAGGTGTGAAAAATATGAAGAGCTTCAAAACGTATCAAAAATATGAGGAGCATGAAACGGTCTGAAAAATAGGAGGAGCATGAAGAGGTGTTCAAAAACATGAAGAGCCTGAAAAGGTGTGAAACATATGAAGAGTTTCAAAATTTGTCAAAAATATGAGGAGCATGAAACGGTCTGAAAAATAGAGGGAACATGAAGCGGTGTTGAAATATTTGAAGAGCCTGAAAAGGTGTGAAAAATATGAAGAGCCTGAAAACAGTGAAATATATGAAGAGCTTCAAAAGGTGTCAAAAATATGAGGAGCATGAAACGATCTGAAAAATAGGTGGGTTATGAAGCGGTGTTGAAAAACTTGAAGAACCTGAAAAGGTGTTAAAAATATTAGGAGCATGAAACGGTCTGAAAAATAGCTGGAGCATGAAGCGGTGCTGAAAAACATGACGAGACTGAAAAAGTGTGAAATATATGAAGAGCTTCAAAAGGTGTTAAAATTTGAGGAGCATGATACGGTCTGAAAGATAGGAGGAGCATGAAGCGGTGTTGAAAAGCATGAAGAGCCTGAAAGGTTGTGAAATACATGAAGAGCTTCAAAAGGTGTCAAAAATATGAGGAGCATGAAACGGTCTGAATATTTGGAGGAGCATGAAGCGGTCTTGAAAGACATGAATACCCTGACATGGTGTCAAAAATTTAAGAGCTTCAAAAGATGTCAAAAATATGAGGAGCATGAAACAGTCTGAAAAACTCGAGGACCAAGAATCGGTCTTGAAAGACATTAATTCCCTGAAAAAGTGTGAAAAACATGAAGAGCTTCAAAAGGTGTCAAAAATATGAGGAGCCTGAAACGGTCTGAAAAATAGTAGGATGATGAAGCTGTGTTGAAAAATATGAAGAGCCTGAGAAGGTGTGAAAAATATGAAGAGCTTCAAAAGGTGTCAAAATATGAGGAGCATGAAACGGTCTGAAAAAAAGGAGGAGCATGAAACGGTGTGCCAAAACATGAAGAGCCTGAAAAGGTGTGAAAAACATGAAGAGTCTGAAAAGGTGTCAAATATATGAAGAGCTTCAAAAGGTTTGAAAAATATGAGGAGCATGATAAGGTCTGAAAAATAGGAGGAGCAAGAAGCAGTGTTGAAAAACATGAAGAGCCTGAAAAGGTTTGAAAAACATGAAGAGTCTGAAAAGGTGTGAAATATATGAATAGCTTCAAAAGGTGTCAAATATGTAAGGAGCATGAAGTGGTGTTGAAAAACATGAAGAGCCCGAAAAGGTGTGAAAAATATGAAGAGCTTCAAAATGTATCAAAAATATGAGCAGCATGAAGCGCTGTTTAAAAATATGAAGAGCCTGAAAAAGTGTGAAAAATATGAAGAGCTTCAAAAGGTGTCAAATATAGGAGGAGCATGAAACAGTGTTCAAAAACAAGAAGAGCCTGAAAAGGTGTGAAAAATATGAAGAGCTTCAAAAGGTGTCAAAAATATGAGGAGCATGAAACGGTCTGAAAAATTGGAGGAGCATGAAGCAGTGTTGAAAAACATGAATAGCATGAAAAGAGTGAAATATATGAAGAGCTTCAAAAGGTGTCAAAAATAGGAGGAGCATGAAACGCTCTGAAAAATAGGCGGAGCAAGAAGCGGTGTTGAAAAACATGACGAGCCTGAAAAAGTGTGAAATATATGAAGAGCTTCAAAAGGTGTTAAAATTTGAGGAGCATGATACGGTCTGAAAAATTGGAGGAGCATGAACCGGTGTTGAAAAACATGAAGAGCCTGAAAAGGTGTGAAATATATGAAGAGCTTCAAAAGGTGTCAAAAAAGTTAGGAGTATGGAACTTTCTGAAAAATAGGAGGAGCATGAAGCGCTGTTGAAAAGCATGAAGAGCCTGAAAAGTTGTGAAATATATGAAGAGCTTCAAAAGGTGTCAAAAATATGAGGAGCATGAAACAGTCTGAAAAACTGGAGGAAAATGAATCGGTCTTGAAAGACATTAATTCCCTCAAAAAGTGTGAAAAATATGAAGAGCTTCAAAAGGTTTCAAAAATATGAGGAGCATGAAACGGTCTGAAAAAAAGGAGGAGCATGAAACGGTGTGCAAAAACATGAAGAGCCTGAAAAGGTGTGAAAAATATGAAGAGCTTCAAAAAGTGTCATAAATATGAGAAGCATGAAAAAGTCTGAAAAATAGGAGGAGCATGAAACGGTATTGAAAAACATGAAGAACCTGAAAAGGTGTGAAAAATATGAAGAGCTTCAAAAGGTGTCAAAAAAATGAGGAGCATGACAGTCTGAAAAATAGGAGGAGCATGAAGCGGTGTTGAAAAACGTGAAGAGACTGAAAAGGTGTGAAAATTATGAAGAGCTTCAAAAGGTGTCAAAAATTTGAAGAGAATGAAACAGTCTGATAAATAGGGGCAGCATGAAGCAGTGTTGAAAAACATGAAGAGCCTGAAAAGGTGTGAAATATATGAAGAGCTTAAAAAGGCGTGAAATATATGAGGAACCTGAAACGCTCTGAAAAACAGGAGAATGAAGCGGTGTTGAAAAATATGAAGAGGCTGAAAAGGTGTGAAAAATATGAAGAGCCTGAAAAGAGTGAAATATATGAAGAGCTTCAAAAGGTGTCAAAAATGAGACGAGCATGAAATGGTCTGGAAAATAGGACGAGCATGAAGCGGTGTTGAAAAACATGGGGAGCCTGAAAAGGTGTGAAAAATATGAAGAGCTTTAAAAGGTGTGAAATACATGAGGAGCATGAAACGGTCTGAAAAATAGGAGGAGCATGAAACCGTGTTGAAAAACATGAAGAGCCTGAAAAGTTGTGAAAAATATGAAGAGCTTCAAACGGTTGGAAATACATGAGGAGCATGAAACGGTGTTGAAAAACATGAAGAGCCTGAAAAGGTGGGTAAAATATGAAGAGCTTCAAAAGGTGTCAAATATATGAGGAGCATGAAACGGTCTGAAAAATAGGAGGAGCATTAAACGGTGTTCAAAAACATGAAGAGCCTGAAATGGTGTGAAATATGAAGAGCTTCAAAAGGTGTCAAAAATAGGAGGAGCATGAAACAGTCTGAAAAATAGGAGGAGCATGAAGCATTGTAAAAAACATGAACACCCTGAAAATGTGTGAAAAATATGAAGAGCTTCAAAAGGTGTCAAAAATAGGAGGAGCATGAAACGGTGTGAAAAATAGGAGCAGCATGAAGCGGTGTAAAAAACATGAAGAGCCTGAAAAGGTGTGAAAGATATGAAGACCTTCAAAAGGTGTCAAAAATATGAGGAGCATGAAACGGTCTGAAAAATAGGAGCAGCATGAAGCGGGGTAATAAACATGAAGAGCCTGAAAAGGTGTGAAAAATATGAAGAGCTTCAAAAGGTGTGAAAAAAATGAAGAGCTTCAAAATGAGTCAAAAATATGAGGAGCATGAAAAGATCTGAAAAATAGGAGCAGCATGAAACGGTGTTCAAAGACATGAAGAGCCTGAAAAGGTGTGAAAAATATGAAGAGCTTCAAAACGTGTCAAAAATATGAGGAGCATGAAACGATCTGAAAAATAGGAGGAGCAAGAAGCGGTGTTGAAAAAAATGAAGAGCCTGAAAACGTTTGAAAAATATGAAGAGCTTCAAAAGGTGTGGAAAATATGAAGAGCTTCAAAATGTATCAAAAGTGAGATGAGCATGAAAAGGTCTGAAAAATAGGAGGAGCATGAAGTGGTATTGAAAAACATGAAGAGCCTGAAAATGTGTGAAATATATGAAGAGCTTCAAAAGTTGTCAGAAATGATAGAAACATGAAACGTCTGAAAAATAGAATGAGCAAGAAGGGGTGTTGAAAAACATGAAGAGCGTGAAAACGTTTGAGAAATATGAAGAGATTCAAAAGGTGTGAAAATTATGAAGAGCTTCAAAAGGTGTCAAAAATGAGTTGAGCATGAAACAGTCCAAAAAATAGGAGGAGAATGAAACCGTGTTCAAAAACATAAAGAGCCTAAAAAGGTGTGAAAAATATAAAGAGCTTCAAAAGGTGTGAAATGCAGGAGGAGCATTAAACGGTCTGAAAATTAGGAGGAGCATGAAGTGGTGTTGAAAAACATGAAGAGACTGAAAATGTGTGAAATATATGAAGAGCTTCAAAAGGTGTCAGAAATGAGAGGAGCATGAAACGGTCTGAAAAATAGGAGAAGCATGAAGTGGCTTTGAAAAACATGAAGAGCCTGAAAAGGTGTGAAAAATATGAAGAGCTTCAAAAGGTGTCAAAAATATGAGGAGCATGAAACGGTCTGAAAAATAGGAGGAGCATGAAACGGTGTTCAAAAACATGAAGAGCCTGAAAAGGTGTGAAAAATATGAAGAGCTTCAAAACGTGTCAAAAATATGAGGAGCATGAAACGGTCTGAAAAATAGGAGGAGCAAGAAGCGGTGTTGAAAAAGATTAAGAGCCTGAAAATGTTTGAAAAATATGAAGAGCTTTAAAAGGTGTGGAAAATATGAAGAGCTTCAAAATGTGTCAAAAGCGAGATGAGTATGAAACGGTCTGAAAAATAGGAGGAGCATGAATTGGTGTTGAAAAACATGAAGAGCCTGAAAATGTGTGAAATATATGAAGAGCTTCAAAATGTGTCAGAAATGAGAAAAGCATGAAACGGTCTGAAAAATAGGATGAGCAAGAAGGGGTGTTGAAAAACATGAAGAGCCTGAAAACGTTTGAGAAATATGTAGAGCTTCAAAAGGTGTGAAAAATATGAAGAGCTTCAAAAGTTGTTAAAAATGAGATGAGCATGACACTGTTCGAAAAATAGGAGGAGAATGAAACGGTCTGAAAAATGGGAGGAGCATGAAGCGGTGTTGAAAAACATGAAGAGCCTGAAAACGTGTGAAAAACATGAAGAGCTTAAAAGTTGTGAGAAATATGAAGAGCTTCAAAAGGTGTAAAAAATGAGACGAGCATGAAACGGTCTGGAAAATAGGACGAGCATGAAGCGGTGTTGAAAACATGAAGAGCCTAAAAAGGTGTGAAAAATATGAAGAGCTTCAAAACGAGTCAAAAATATGAGGAGCATGAAACGGTCTGAAAAAGAGTATGATCATGAAGCCGTGTTGAAAAACATGGGGAGCCTGAAAAGGTGTGAAAAATATGAAGAGCTTCAAAAGGTGTGAAATACATGAGGAGCAAGAAACTGTCTGTAAAATATAGGAGCATGAATCGGTGTTGAAAAACATGAAGAGCATGAAAAGCTGTAAAAAATATGAAGAGCATCAAAATGTGTCAAAAATATGGGAGCATGAAACGGTCGGAAAAATAGGAGAAGCCTGAATCGGTGTTGAAAACATGAAGAGCATGAAAAGGTGTCAAAAATATGAAGAGCTTTAAAGGTGTGAAAATTATGAGGAGCATGAAACCGTCTGAAAAATAGGAGGAGCATGACACGGTGTTGAAAAACATGAAGAGCCTGAAAAGGTGTGAAAAATATGAAGAGCTTCAAAAGGAGTCAAAAATATGAGGAGCATGAAAAGGTCTGAAAAATAGGAGGAGCATGAAGCGGTGTTGAAAAACATGAAGAGCCTGAAAAGGCGTGAAAAATATGAAGAGCTTCAAAAGGTGTCAAAAATATGAGGAGCATGAAATGATCTGAAAAATAGGAGGAACATGAAACGGTGTTGAAAAACATGAAGAGCCTGAAAAAGTGTGAAATATATGAAGAGCTTCAAAAGGTGTCAAAAATATGAGGAGCATGAAACGGTCAAAAAAATAGGAGGATCATGAAGCTGTGTTGAAAAACATGAAGAGCCTGAAAAGGTGTTAAAAATATGAAGAGCTACAAAAGGTGTGAAAAATATGAGGAGCATGAAACGGTCTGAAGACTAGGAGGAGGATTGTAGCGATGTTCAAAAACATGAAGAGCCTGAAAAGGTGTGAAAAATATGAAGAGCTTCAAATTGTGTCAAAATTATGAGGAGAATGAAACGGACTGAAAAATAGGAGGAGCATGAAATGGTGTTAAAAAACATGAAGAGACTGAAAACGTGTGAAAAATATGAAGAGCTTCAAAAGGTGTGCAAAATATGAAGAGATTCAAAGGTGTCCAAAATATGAGGAGCATGAAACGGTCTGAAAAATAGGAGGAGCATGAAACGGTGTTCAAAAACATGAAGAGCCGGAAAAGATGTGAAAAATATGAAGAGCTCAAAAGGTGTGAAAAATATGTGGAGCATGAAATGGTCTGAAGAATAGGTGGAGGACTGTAGCGTTGTTCAAAAACATGAAGAGCATGAAAAGGTGTGAAAAATATGAAGAGCTTCAAAAGGTGTCAAAAATATGAGGAGCATGAAACGGTCTGAAAAATATGAGGAGCATGAAGTAGTGCTGAAAAACATGAAGAGCCTGAAAATATTTGAAATATATGAAGCGCATCAAAAGGTTTCATAAGAGAGAGGAGCATGAAACTGTCTTAAAAATAGGAGGATAATGAAGCAGTGTTGAAAAATATGAAGAGCCTGAAAAGCTGTGTAAAATATGAAGAGCTTCAAAAGGTGTCAAAAATATGAGGAGCAAGAAATGGTCTGAAAAATAGGAGGTGCATGAAACGATGTTCAAAAATATGAAGAGCCTGAAAAGGTGTGAAAAATATGAAGAGCTTCAAAAGGTGTGAAATATATGAAGAGCTTCAAAAGCTGTCAATAATGAGATGAGCATGAAACGGTCTGAAAAATAGGAGGAGCATGAAGTGGTGTTGAAAACATGAAGATACTGAAAAAGTGTGAAATATATGAAGAGCTTAAAAAAGTGTGAAAAATATGAGGAGATTCAAAATGTGTCAAAAATATGAGGAGCATGAAACGTTCTGAGAAATCGGAGGAGCATGAAGCGGTGTTGAAAAATATGAAGAGCCTGAAAAGGTGTGAAAAATATGAAGAGCTTCAAAAGGTGTGAAAAATATGAGGAGCATGAACGTTCTGAAAAATAGGAGGAGAATTGTAGCGATGTTCAAAACATGAAGAGCATGAAAAGGTGTGAAAAATATGAAGAGCTTCCAAAGGTGTGAAATACAAGAGGAGCAAGAAACAGCCTGAAAAATAGGAGGAGCATGAAGCAGTGTTGAAAAACATGACGAAACAGAAAATGTGTGAAAAATATGAAGAGCTTCAAAAGGTGTCAAAAATATGAGGAGCATGAAACTGTCTGAAAAATAGGATGAGCATGAAGCGGTGTTGAAAAATATGAAGAGCCTGAAAAGGTGTGAAAAATATGAAGAGCTTCAAAAGGTGTCAAAATATGTGAGCATGAAACGGTCTGAAAAATAGGAGGACCATGAAGCGGTGTTGAAAAACATGAAGAGCCTGAAAAGGTGTGAAAAATATGAAGAGCTTCAAAAGGTGTCCAAAATATGAGGAGCATGAAACGGTCTGAAAAATAGGAGGAACATGAAACGGTGTTCAAAAACAGGAAGAGCATGAAAAGGTGTGAAAAATATGAAGAGCTTCAAAAGGTGTCAAAAATATGAGGAGCATGAAACGGTCTAAAAAATAGGAGGAGCATGAAACGGTGTTCAAAAACATGAAGAGCCTGAACATGTGTGAAAAATATGAAGAGCTTCAAAAGGTGTGAAAAATATGAAGAGCTTCAAAAGGTGTCAAAAATATCAGGAGCATGAAATGATCTGAAAAATAGGAGGAACATGAAACGGTCTGAAAAATAGGAGGAGCATGGAGTGGTGTTCAAAAACATGAAGAGCCTTAAAAGGTGTGAAAAATATGAAGAGCTTTAAAGGTGTGAAAATTATGAGGAGCACGAAACCGTCTGAAAAATAGGAGGAGCATGACACGGTGTTGAAAAATATGAAGAGCCTTAAAATGTGAGAAAAATATGAAGAGCTTTAAGGTGTGAAAAATATGAGGAGCATGAAACCGTGTGAAAAACAGGAGGAGCATGACACGGTGTTGAAAAATATGAAGAGCATGAAAAGGTGTGAAAAATATGAAGAGCTTCAAAAGGAGTCAAAAATATGAGGAGCATGAAAAGGTCTGAAAAATAGGAGGAGCATGAAGCGGTGTTGAAAAACATGAAGAGCCTGAAAAGGTGTGAAAAATATGAAGAGCTTCAAAAGGTGTCAAAAATATGATGAGCATGAAATGATCTGAAAAATAGGAGGAACATGAAACGGTCTGAAAAATAGGAGGAGCATGAAGCGGTGTTCAAAAACATGAAGAGTCTGAAAAGATATGAAATATATGAAGAGCTTCAAAAGGTGTCAAAAATATGAGGAGTATGAAACGGTCTGATAAATAGGAGGAGCATGAAACGGTGTTCAAAAACATGAAGAGCTTGAAAAGGTGTGATAAATTTGAAGAGCTTCAAAAGGTGTTAAATACATGAGGAGCATGAAACGATCTGAAAAAAAGGAGGAGCATGAAGCGGTTTTGAAAAAAATGAAGAGCCTGAAAAGGTGTGAAAAATATGAACAGCTTCAAAAGCTGTCAAAAATGAGATGAGCATGAAACGGTCTGAAAAATAGGAGAGGCATGAAGTGGTGTTGAAAGACATGAAGAGCCTGAAAAGGTGTGAAAAATATGAAGAGCTTCAAAATGTGTCAAATATATGAGGAGCACGAAACGGTCTGAAATATAGGAGGATCATGAAGCCATGTGAAAAACATGAAGAGCCTGAAAATGTGTGAAAAATATGAAGAGCTTCAAAAGGTGTCAAAAATATGAGGAGCATGAAACGGTCTGAAATATAAGAGGAGCATGAAGCTGTGTTGAAAAACCTGAAGAGACTGAAAACGTGTGAAATATATGAAGAGCTTCAAAAGGTGTGAAAAATATGAAGAGCTTCAAAAGGTGTCAAAAATATGAGGAGCATGAAACGGTCTGAAAAATAGGAGGAGCATGAAGCGGTGTTGAAAAACAAGAAAAACCTGAAAAGGTGAGAAAAATATGAAGAGCTTCAAAACATGTCAAAAAAAATGAGGAGCAGTAAACGGTCTGAAAAATAGGAGGATCATTAAGCGGTTTTGAAAAACATGAAGAGCCTGAAAGGGTATGAAAAATATGAAGAGCTTCAAAATGTGTCAAAAATATGAGGAGCATGAAACCATCTGAAAAATAGGAAGAGCATGAAACGGTATTCAAAAACATGAAGAGGCTGAAAAGGTGTGATAGATATGAAGAGCTTCAAAATGTGTGAAATACATGAGGAGCATGAAACGGTCTGAAAAAAAGGAGGAGCATGAAGCATTGTTGAAAAACATGAAGAGCCTGAAAAGGTGTTAAAAATATGAAGAGCTACAAAAGGTGTGAAAAATATGAGGAGCATGAAACGGTCTGAAGACTAGGAGGAGGATTGTAGCGATGTTCAAAAACATGAAGAGCCTGAAAAGGTGTGAAAAATATGAAGAGCTTCAAATTGTGTCAAAATTATGAGGAGAATGAAACGGACTGAAAAATAGGAGGAGCATGAAATGGTGTTAAAAAACATGAAGAGACTGAAAACGTGTGAAAAATATGAAGAGCTTCAAAAGGTGTGCAAAATATGAAGAGATTCAAAGGTGTCCAAAATATGAGGAGCATGAAACGGTCTGAAAAATAGGAGGAGCATGAAACGGTGTTCAAAAACATGAAGAGCCGGAAAAGATGTGAAAAATATGAAGAGCTCAAAAGGTGTGAAAAATATGTGGAGCATGAAATGGTCTGAAGAATAGGTGGAGGACTGTAGCGTTGTTCAAAAACATGAAGAGCATGAAAAGGTGTGAAAAATATGAAGAGCTTCAAAAGGTGTCAAAAATATGAGGAGCATGAAACGGTCTGAAAAATATGAGGAGCATGAAGTAGTGCTGAAAAACATGAAGAGCCTGAAAATATTTGAAATATATGAAGCGCATCAAAAGGTTTCATAAGAGAGAGGAGCATGAAACTGTCTTAAAAATAGGAGGATAATGAAGCAGTGTTGAAAAATATGAAGAGCCTGAAAAGCTGTGTAAAATATGAAGAGCTTCAAAAGGTGTCAAAAATATGAGGAGCAAGAAATGGTCTGAAAAATAGGAGGTGCATGAAACGATGTTCAAAAATATGAAGAGCCTGAAAAGGTGTGAAAAATATGAAGAGCTTCAAAAGGTGTGAAATATATGAAGAGCTTCAAAAGCTGTCAATAATGAGATGAGCATGAAACGGTCTGAAAAATAGGAGGAGCATGAAGTGGTGTTGAAAACATGAAGATACTGAAAAAGTGTGAAATATATGAAGAGCTTAAAAAAGTGTGAAAAATATGAGGAGATTCAAAATGTGTCAAAAATATGAGGAGCATGAAACGTTCTGAGAAATCGGAGGAGCATGAAGCGGTGTTGAAAAATATGAAGAGCCTGAAAAGGTGTGAAAAATATGAAGAGCTTCAAAAGGTGTGAAAAATATGAGGAGCATGAACGTTCTGAAAAATAGGAGGAGAATTGTAGCGATGTTCAAAACATGAAGAGCATGAAAAGGTGTGAAAAATATGAAGAGCTTCCAAAGGTGTGAAATACAAGAGGAGCAAGAAACAGCCTGAAAAATAGGAGGAGCATGAAGCAGTGTTGAAAAACATGACGAAACAGAAAATGTGTGAAAAATATGAAGAGCTTCAAAAGGTGTCAAAAATATGAGGAGCATGAAACTGTCTGAAAAATAGGATGAGCATGAAGCGGTGTTGAAAAATATGAAGAGCCTGAAAAGGTGTGAAAAATATGAAGAGCTTCAAAAGGTGTCAAAATATGTGAGCATGAAACGGTCTGAAAAATAGGAGGACCATGAAGCGGTGTTGAAAAACATGAAGAGCCTGAAAAGGTGTGAAAAATATGAAGAGCTTCAAAAGGTGTCCAAAATATGAGGAGCATGAAACGGTCTGAAAAATAGGAGGAACATGAAACGGTGTTCAAAAACAGGAAGAGCATGAAAAGGTGTGAAAAATATGAAGAGCTTCAAAAGGTGTCAAAAATATGAGGAGCATGAAACGGTCTAAAAAATAGGAGGAGCATGAAACGGTGTTCAAAAACATGAAGAGCCTGAACATGTGTGAAAAATATGAAGAGCTTCAAAAGGTGTGAAAAATATGAAGAGCTTCAAAAGGTGTCAAAAATATCAGGAGCATGAAATGATCTGAAAAATAGGAGGAACATGAAACGGTCTGAAAAATAGGAGGAGCATGGAGTGGTGTTCAAAAACATGAAGAGCCTTAAAAGGTGTGAAAAATATGAAGAGCTTTAAAGGTGTGAAAATTATGAGGAGCACGAAACCGTCTGAAAAATAGGAGGAGCATGACACGGTGTTGAAAAATATGAAGAGCCTTAAAATGTGAGAAAAATATGAAGAGCTTTAAGGTGTGAAAAATATGAGGAGCATGAAACCGTGTGAAAAACAGGAGGAGCATGACACGGTGTTGAAAAATATGAAGAGCATGAAAAGGTGTGAAAAATATGAAGAGCTTCAAAAGGAGTCAAAAATATGAGGAGCATGAAAAGGTCTGAAAAATAGGAGGAGCATGAAGCGGTGTTGAAAAACATGAAGAGCCTGAAAAGGTGTGAAAAATATGAAGAGCTTCAAAAGGTGTCAAAAATATGATGAGCATGAAATGATCTGAAAAATAGGAGGAACATGAAACGGTCTGAAAAATAGGAGGAGCATGAAGCGGTGTTCAAAAACATGAAGAGTCTGAAAAGATATGAAATATATGAAGAGCTTCAAAAGGTGTCAAAAATATGAGGAGTATGAAACGGTCTGATAAATAGGAGGAGCATGAAACGGTGTTCAAAAACATGAAGAGCTTGAAAAGGTGTGATAAATTTGAAGAGCTTCAAAAGGTGTTAAATACATGAGGAGCATGAAACGATCTGAAAAAAAGGAGGAGCATGAAGCGGTTTTGAAAAAAATGAAGAGCCTGAAAAGGTGTGAAAAATATGAACAGCTTCAAAAGCTGTCAAAAATGAGATGAGCATGAAACGGTCTGAAAAATAGGAGAGGCATGAAGTGGTGTTGAAAGACATGAAGAGCCTGAAAAGGTGTGAAAAATATGAAGAGCTTCAAAATGTGTCAAATATATGAGGAGCACGAAACGGTCTGAAATATAGGAGGATCATGAAGCCATGTGAAAAACATGAAGAGCCTGAAAATGTGTGAAAAATATGAAGAGCTTCAAAAGGTGTCAAAAATATGAGGAGCATGAAACGGTCTGAAATATAAGAGGAGCATGAAGCTGTGTTGAAAAACCTGAAGAGACTGAAAACGTGTGAAATATATGAAGAGCTTCAAAAGGTGTGAAAAATATGAAGAGCTTCAAAAGGTGTCAAAAATATGAGGAGCATGAAACGGTCTGAAAAATAGGAGGAGCATGAAGCGGTGTTGAAAAACAAGAAAAACCTGAAAAGGTGAGAAAAATATGAAGAGCTTCAAAACATGTCAAAAAAAATGAGGAGCAGTAAACGGTCTGAAAAATAGGAGGATCATTAAGCGGTTTTGAAAAACATGAAGAGCCTGAAAGGGTATGAAAAATATGAAGAGCTTCAAAATGTGTCAAAAATATGAGGAGCATGAAACCATCTGAAAAATAGGAAGAGCATGAAACGGTATTCAAAAACATGAAGAGGCTGAAAAGGTGTGATAGATATGAAGAGCTTCAAAATGTGTGAAATACATGAGGAGCATGAAACGGTCTGAAAAAAAGGAGGAGCATGAAGCATTGTTGAAAAACATGAAGAGGCTGAAAGGTGTGAAAAATATGAAGAGCTTCAAAAGGTGTGAAAAACAGAGGAGCATGAAACGGTATGAAAAATAGAAAGAGCATGAAGCCGTGTTGAAAAACATGAAGAGCCTGAAAAGGTGTGAGTATATGAACAGCGTCAAAAGGTGTCAAAAATATCAGGAACATGAAACGGTCTGAATATTAGGAGGAGCATGAAGTGGTGTTCAAAATCATGAATAGCCTGAAAAGTTGTGTAAAATATGAAGCTCTTCAAAAGGTGTCAAAAATATCAGGAGCATGAAATGATCTGAAAAATAGGAGGAACATGAAACGGTCAGAAAAATAGGAGGAGCATGAAGTGGTGTTCAAAAACATTAAGAGCCTTAGAATGTGTGAAAAATATGAAGAGCTTTAAAGGTGTTAAAATTATGAGGAGCATGAAACCGTCTGAAAAATAGGAGGAACATGACACAGTGTTGAAAAACATGAAGAGCCTTAAAATGTGAGTAAAATATGAAGAGCTTTAAAGGTGTGAAAAATATGAGGAGCATGAAACCGTGTGAAGAATAGGAGGAGCATGACACGGTGTTGAAAAATAAGAAGAGCATGAAAAGGTGTGAAAAATATGAAGAGCTTCAAAAGGAGTCAAAAATATGAGGAGCATGAAAAGGTCTGAAAAATAGGAGGAGCATGAAGCGGTGTTGAAAAACATGAAGAGCCTGAGAAGGTGTGAAAAATATGAAGAGCTTCAAAAGGTGTCAAAAATATGAGGAGCATGAAATGATCTGAAAAATAGGAGGAACATAAAACGGTCTGAAAAACAGGAGGGGCATGAAGCGGTGTTCAAACACATGAAGAGTCTGAAAAGGTATGAAATATATGAAGAGCTTCAAAAACTGTCAAAAATATGAGGAGCATGAAACGGCCTGAAAAATAGGAGGAGCATGAAGCGGTGTTCAAAAACATGAAGAGTCTGAAAAGGTGTGAAATATATGAAGAGCTTCAAAAGGTGTCAAAAATATGAGGAGCATGAAACGGTCTGAAAAGTATGAGGAGCATGAAGCGGTGTTGAAGAACATGAAGAGCCTGAAAAGGTGTGAAAAATATGAAGAGCTTCAAAAGGTGTCAAATATATCAGGAGCATGAAATGATCTGAAAAATATGAGGAGCATGAAACGGTCTGAAAATTAGGAGGAGCATGAAGTGGTGTTCAAAAACATGAAGAGCCTTAAAAGGTGTGAAAAATATGAAGAGCTTTAAAGGTGTGAAAATTATGAGGAGCATGAAACCGTAGGAAAAATAGGAGGAGCATGACACAGTGTTGAAAAACATGAAGAGCCTTAAAATGTGAGTAAAATATGAAGAGCTTTAAAGGTGTGAAAAATATGAGGAGCATGAAACCGTGTGAAAAATCGGAGGAGCATGACACGGTGTTGAAAAATATGAAGAGCATGAAAAGGTGTGAAAAATATGAAGAGCTTCAAAATGTGTCAAAAATATGAGGGGCATGAAACCATCTGAAAAATAGGAAGACCATGAAGCGGTATTCAAAAACATGAAGAGGCTGAAAAGGTGTGAATGATATGAAGAGCCTCAAAATGTGTGAAATACATGAGGAGCATGAAACGGTCTGAAAAAAAGGAGGAGCATGAAGCATTGTTGAAAAACATGAAGAGGCTGAAAGGTGTGAAAATATGAAGAGCTTCAAAAGGTGTCAAAAATATGAGGAGCATGAAACGGTCTGAAAAATATGAGGAGCATGAAGTAGTGTTGAAAAACATGAAGAGCCTGAAAATGTTTGAAATATATGAAGCGCTTCAAAAGGTTTCATAAGAGAGAGGAGCATGAAACTGTCTTAAAAATAGGAGGATAATGAAGCAGTGTTGAAAAATATGAAGAGCCTGAAAAGCTGTGTAAAATATAAAGAACTTCAAAAGGTGTCAAAAATATGACGAGCATGAAATGGTCTGAAAAATAGGAGGTGCATGAAACGATGTTCAAAAATATGAAGAGCCTGAAAAGGTGTGAAAAATATGAAGAGCTTCAAAAGGTGTGAAATATATGAAGAGCTTCAAAAGCTGTCAATAATGAGATGAGCATGAAACGGTCTGAAAAATAGGAGGAGCATGAAGTGGTGTTGAAAACATGAAGATACTGAAAAAGTGTGAAATATATGAAGAGCTTCAAAAAGTGTGAAAAATATGAGGAGATTCAAAATGTGTCAAAAATATGAGGAGCATGAAACGTTCTGAAAAATTGGAGGAGCATGAAGCGGTGTTGAAAAATATGAAGAGCCTGAAAAGGTGTGAAAAATATGAAGAGCTTCAAAAGGTGTGAAAAATATGAGGAGCATGAAGGGTCTGAAAAATTGGAGGAGCATGAAGCGATGTTCAAAAACATGAAGAGCCTGAAAAGGTGTGAAAAATATGAAGAGCTTCACAAGGTGTCAAAACTATGAGGAGCATGAAATGGTCTGAAAAATAGGAGGAGCTTGAAGCGGTTTGAAAAACATGAAGAGCATGAAAAGTAGTGAAAAATATGAAGAGCTTCAAAAGGTGTCAAAAATATGAGGAGCATGAAACGTTCTGAAAAATAGGAGGAGCTTGAAGCGGTTTTGAAAAACATGAAGAGCATGAAAAGTAGTGAAAAATATGAAGAGCTTCAAAAGGTGTCAAATATATGAGGAGCATGAAACGGTCTGAAAAATAGGAGGAGCATGAAGTGGTGTTGAAAAACAAGAAGAGCATGAAAATGTGTGAAAAATACGAAGAGCTTCAAAACGTTTGAAAAATATGAGGAGCACGAAATGGTCTGAAAAATAGGAGGAGCATGAAATGCTGTTGAAAAACATGAAGAGCCAGAAAAGGAGTGAAAAAAATGAAGATATTCTAAAGGTGTCAAAAATATGAGGAGCATGAAACGGTCTGAAAAATAGGAGGAGCATGAAGCGGTGTTGAAAAACATGAAGAGCATGAAAAGGTGTGAAAAATATGAAGAGCTTCAAAAGGTGTCAAAAATATGAGGAGCAAGAAACGGTCTAAAAAATAGGAGGAGCATGAAGCGGTGTTGAAAAACATGAAGAGCCTGAAAAGGTGTGAAAAATATGAAGAGCTTCAAAAGGTGTCAAAAATATGAGGCGCATGAAATGGTCTGAAAAATAGGAGGAGCATGAAGCGCTGTTGAAAAACATGAAGAGCCTGAAAAGATGTGAAAAATATGAAGAGCTTCACAAGGTGTCAAAACTATGAGGAGCATGAAACGGTCTGAAAAAAAGGAGGAGCTTGAAGCGGTGTTGAAAAACATGAAGAGCATGAAAAGTAGTGAAAAATATGAAGAGCTTCAAAAGGTGTCAAAAATATGAGGAGCATGAAACGTTCTGAAAAATAAGAGGAGATGCAGTAGTGTTCAAAAACATGAAGAGCCTGAAAATGTGTGAAAAATACGAAGAGCTTCAAAAGGTGTCAAAATATGAGGAGCATGAAACGGCCTGAAAAATAGCAAGAGCATGAAACGGTATGAAAAATAAGAGGAGCATGAATTCGTGTTCAAAACCATGAAGAGCTTGAAAAGTTGTGAAATATATGAAGAGTTTCAAAATGTGTCAAAAATAGGAGGAGAATGAAACTGTCTCAAATAAAGGAGGAGCATGAAGCAGTGTTGAAAACCATGAAGAGCCTGAAAAAGTGTGAAAAATATGAAGAGCTTCAAAAGTTGTCAAACATAGGAGGAGCATAAAACGGTCTGAAAAATAGGAGGAGCATGAAGCCGTGAGCAAAAACATCAAGAGCATGAAAAGGTGTGAAAAATATGAAGAGCTTCAAAAGGATTGAAATACATGAGGAGCACGAAACGGTCTGAAAAAAAGGAGGAGCATGAAGTGGTGTTGAAAAGCATGAAGAGCCTGAAAAGGTGTGAAAAATATGAAGAGCTTCAAAATGTGTCAAAAATATTAGGAGCCGGAAACAGTCTGAAAAATAGGAGGAACATGAAACGGTGTTCAAAAACATGAAGAGCCTGGAAAAGTGTGAAAAATATGAAGAGCTTCAATAGGTGTGTAAAATATGAGGAGCATGAAACGCTCTAAAACATAGGAGGAGCATGAAGCTGTGTTGAAAAACATGAAGAGCCTGTAAAGGAGTGAAATAAATGAAGAGCTTCAAAAGGTGTCAAAAATATGAGGAGCAAGAAACTGTCTGAAAAAAATGAGGAGCATGAAGCGGTGTTGAAAAACATGAAGAGCATCAAAAGGTGTCAAAATTATGAAGAGCTTCGAATGGTGTCAAAAATATTATGAGCATGAAACGGTCTGAAAAATAGGAGGAGCATGAAGCGGTGTTGAAAAACATGAAGAGCCTGAAAATATGTGAAATATATGAAGAGCTTCAATCGTGTCAAAAATACGAGGAGCATGAAACGGTCTGCAACATAGGAGGAGCATGAAGCGGTGTTGAAAAACATGAAGAGCCTGAAAAGGTGTGAAAAATATGAAGAGCTTCAAAAGGAGTCAAAAATATGAGGAGCAAGAAACGGTCTGAAAAATAGGAGGAGCATGAAGCAGTGTTCAAAAACATGAAGTGCTTGAAAAAGTGTGAAATATATGAAGAGCTTCAAAAGGTGTCAAAAATAGGAGGAGAATGAAACTGTCTGAAAAAAAGGAGAAGCATGAAGCGGTGTTGAAAAAGATGAAGAGCCTGAAAAGATGTGAAAAATATGAAGAGCTTCAAAAGGTGTCAAAAATATGAGGAGCGTGAAACGGTGTGAAATATAGGAGGAGCATGAAGCTGTATTCAACAACATGAAGAGCCTGAAAAGGTATGAAAACTATGAAGAGCTTCAAAATGTGTCAAAATATGAGGAGCATGAAACGGTCTGAAAAATAGGAGGAGCATGAATCGGTGTTGAAAACAGGAAGAGCATGAAAAGGTGTGAAAAATATGAAGAGCTTCAAAAGGGGTCAAAAATATGAGGAGCATGAAACGGTCTGAAAAATAGGAGGAGCATGACACGGTGTTGAAAAACATGAAGAGCATGAAAAGGTGTGAAAAATATGAAGAGATTCAAAAGCTGTCAAAAATATGAGGAGCCTGAAACGGTCTGAGAAATATGAGGAGCATGAAGTGGTGTTGAAAAAGATGAAGAGCCTGAAAAGGTGTGAAAAATATGAAGAGCTTCAAAAGGAGTCAAAAATATGAGGAGCATGAAAAGGTCTGAAAAATAGGAGGAGCATGAAGCGGTGTTGAAAAATATGAAGAGCCTGAAAAGGTGTGAAAAATATGAAGAGCTTCAAAAGTGTGAAATACATGAGGAGCATGAAACGGTCTAAAAAATAGGAGGAGCATGAAGTGGTGTTCAAAAACATGAAGAGCCTGAAAAGGTGTGAAATATATGAAGAGCTTCAAAAGGTGTGAAATACATGAGGAGCACGAAACAGTCTAAAAAAAAAGGAGGAGAATGATGCGGTGTTCAAAAACATGAACAGTTTTAAAAGGTGTGAAAAATATGAAGAGTTTCAAAAGGTGTCAAAAATATGAGGAGCATGAAACGGTCTGAAAAATAGGAGGAGCATGAAGCGGTGTTCAAAAACATGAAGAGCCTGAAAAGGTGTGAAAAATATGAAGAGCTTCAAAAGGTGTCAAAAATACGAGGACCATGAAACGGTCAGAAAAAGAGGAGGAGAATGAAGCAGTGTTCAAAAACATGACGAGCTTGAAAAGGTGTGAAATATAATAAGAGCTTCAAAAGGTGTGAAAAATGGGAGGAGAAGGAAACTTTCTGAAATAAAGGAGGAGCATGAAGCGGTGTTGAAAAACATGAAGAGCCTGAAATGGTGTGAAAAATATGAAGAGCTTCAAAAGGTGTCAAAAATATGAGGAGCATGAAACGGTCTGAAAAATAGGAGGAGCATGAATCGGTGTTCAAAAACATGAAGAGCATTAAAAGGTGTGAAAAATGTGAAGAGCTTCAAAAGACGTCAAAAATATGAGGAGCATGAAACGGTCTGAAAATAGGAGGGGCATGACGCGGTGTTGAAAAACATGAAGACCATGAAAAGGTGTCAAAAATATGAGGAGCATGAAATGGTCTGAAAAATAGGAGGAGCAGGAAGCGGTGTTGAAAAACATGAAGAGCTTGAAATGGTGTCAAAAATATGAAGAGCTTCAAAAGGTGTCATAACTATGAGGAGCATGAAACGGTCAGAAAAATAGGAGGAGCATGAAGCGGTGTTGAAAAACATGAAGAGCATGAAAAGGTGTGAAAAATATGAAGAGCTTCAAAAGGTGTCAAATATATGAGGAGCATGAAATGGTCTGAAAAATAGGAGGAGCTTGAAGCGGTGTTGAAAAACATGAAGAGCCTGAAAACGTGTGAAAAATATGAAGAACTTCAAAAGGTGTCAAATATATGAGGCGCATGAAAAGGTCTGAAAAATAGGAGGAGCATGAAGCGCTGTTGAAAAACATGAAGAGCCTGAAAAGGTGTGAAAATTATGAAGAGCTTCAAAAGGTGTGAAATATATGAGGAGCATGAAACGGTCTAAAAAATAAGAGGAGCATGAAGCGTTGTTGAGAAACATGACGAACCAAAAAAGGTGAGAAAAATATGAAAAGCTACAAAAGGTGTCAAAAATATGAGGAGCATGAAACGGTCTGAAAAATAGGAGGAGGACGAAACGGTGTTCAAAAACATGAAGAGCCTGAAAAGGTGTGAAAAATATGAAGAGCTTCAAAAGTTGTCAGAAATATGAGGAGCATGAAACGGTCAGAAAAATAGGAGGAGAATGAAATGGTGTTTAAAAACATGAAGAGCCAGAAAATGTGTGAAAAATATGAAGAGATTCAAAAGGTGTGAAAAATATGAAGAGCTTCAAAAGGTGTGAAATGCATGAGGAGCATGAAACGGTCTGAAAAATAGGAGGAGCATGAAACGGTGTTCAAAAAGAAGAAGAGCCTGAAAAGGTGTGAAAAATATGAAGAGCTACAAAAGGTGTGAAATACATGAGGAGCATGAAACGGTCTGAAAAATAGGTGGAGCATGAAGTGGTGTTGAAAAATATGAAGCGCCTGAAAAGGTGTGAAAAATATAAAGAGCTTCAAAAGTTTTGAAAAACATGAGGAGCATGAAACGGTCTGTAAAAGAGGAGGAGCATGAAGCGGTGTTCAAAAACATGAAGAGCCTGAAAAGGTGTGAAAAATATGAAGAGCTTCAAAAGGTGTCAACAATATGAGCAGCATGAAACGGTCTGAAAAATAGGAGGAGCATGAAACGGTGTTCATAAACATGAAGAGCCTCAAAAGGTGTGAAAAATATGAAGAGCTTCAAAAGCTGTAAATTATATGAGGAGCATGAAACGGTCTGAAAAACAGGACGATCATGAAGCGGTGTTGAAAAATATGAAGAGCCTGAAAAGTTGTGAAAAATATGAAGAGCTTCAAAAGGTGTGAAAAATATGAAGAGCTTCCAGAGGTGTCAAAAATGAGATGAGCATGAAACGGTGTGAAAAATAGGAGGAGCATGAAATGGTGTTGAAAAACATGAAGTGCCTGAAATGGTGTGAAATATATGAAGAGCTTCAAAAGGTGTGAAAAATATGAAGAGTTTCAAATGGTGAGAAATATATGAGGAGCATGAAACGGTCTGAAAAATAGGAGGAGCATAGTAGCGTTGTTCAAAAACTTGAAGAGCCTGAAATGGTGTGAAAAATATGAAGAGCTTCAAAAGGTGTCAAAAATATGAGGAGCATGAAACGGTATGAAAAATAGGAGGAGCATGAAGCGGTGTAGAAAAACACGAAGAGCCAAAAATGTGTGAAATATATGAAGAGCTTCAAAAGGTGTCAAAAATATGAGGAGCATGAAACGGTCAGAAATATAGGAGTAGCATGAAGTGGTGTTGAAAAACATGAAGAGCCCGAAAAGATGTGAAAAATATGAAGAGCTACAAAAGGTGTCAAAAATATGAGGAGCATGAAACGGTCTGAAAAATAGGAGGAGCAAGAAGCTGTGTTGAAAAACATGAAGAGTCTCAAAAGGTGTGAAAAATATGAACACCTTCAAAAGGTATGAAAAATATGAGGAACATGAAACGGTCTGAAAAATAGGAGGAGCATGAAGCGGTGTTGAAAAACATGAAGAGCTTGAAAATGTGAGAGAATATGAAGAGCTTCAAAACATGTCAAAAATATGAGGAGCATGAAACGGTCTTAAAAAAAAGGAGGAGAATGAAACTGTGTTCAAAAACATGAAGAGCCTGAAAAGTTGTGAAAAATATGAAGAACTTCAAGTTGTGAAATACATGAGGAGCATGAATCGGTCTGAAAAATAGGAGAAGCAAGAAACGGTGTTGAAAAACATGAAGAGCCTCAATAGGTGTGAAAAATATGAAGAGCTCAAAAGGTGTCAAAAATATGAAGAGCTTCAAAAAGTGCGAAAAATGAGATGAGCATGAAATTGTCTGAAAAAGGAGGAGCATGAAGTGGTGTTGAAAAACATGAAGAGCCTGAAAAGGTGTAAAATATATGAAGAGATTCAAAAGGTGTCAAAAATATGAGGAGCTTTAAACGGCCTGATAAATTCGAGGATCATGAAGCAGTGTTGAAAAACATGAAGAGCCTGAAAAGTTGTGAAAAATATGAAGAGCTTCAAAGGTGTCAAAATTGTGAGGAGCATGAAACAGTCTGAAAAATAGGAGGAGCATGAAGCGGTGTTGAAAAACATGAAGAGCTTGAAAAGGTGAGAGAATATGAAGAGCTTCAAAACATGTCAAAAATATGAGGAGCATGAAACGGTCTGAAAAGTAGGAGGAGCATGAAAATGTGTTCAAGAAGATGAAGAGCCTGAAAAGGTGTGAAAAATATAAAGAGCTTCAAAAGGTGTGAAATGCATGCGGAGCATTAAACGGTCTGAAAAATAAGAGGAGCATGAAGTGGTGTTGAAAAACATGAAGAGCCTGAAATGGTGTGAAATAAATGAAGAGCTTGAAAAGGTGTGAAAAATATGAAGAGCTTCTAAATTGTCAAAAATATGAGGAGCATGAAACGGTCTGAAAAATAGGAGGAGCATTAAAAGGTGTTCAAGAACATGAAGAGCCTGAAAAGGTGTGAAAAATATAAAGAGCTTCACAAGCTGTGAAATACATGCGGAGCATGAAACGGTCTGAAAAATAGGAGGAGCATGAAAAGGTGTTCAAAAACATGAAAGCCTGAAAAGGTGAGAAAAATATGAAGAGCTTCAAAAGGTGTTAAATACATAAGGAGCATGAAACGGTCTGAAAATTAGGAGGAGCATGAAGCGGTGTTCAAAAACATGAAGAGCCTGAAAAAGTGTGAAAAATATGAAAAGCTTCAAAATGTGTCAGAAATATGAGGAGCATGAAACGGTCTGAAAAATAGGAGGACCATGAAACGGTCTTCAAAACATAAAGAACCTGAAAAGGTGTGAAAAATATGAAGAGCTTTTCAATGTGTCAAAAATATGAGGAGCATTAAACGGTCTGACAAAGAGGAGGAGCATGAAACCGTGTTCAAAAACATGAAGAGCCTGAAAAGGTGTGAAAAATATGAACAGCTTCAAAAGGTGTGAAAAATATAAAGAGCTTCAAAAGGTGTCAAAAATGAGATGAGCATGAAACGGTCTGAAAAATCGGAGAAGCTTGAAGTGGGGTTGAAAATCATGAAGAGCCTGAAAAGGTATGTAAAATATGAAGAGCTTCAAAAGGAGTGAAATACATGAGGAGCATGAAACCGTCTGAATTATAGGAGGAGCATAAAACGGTGTTGAAAAACATGAAGAGCCTCAAAAGGTGTGAAAAATATGAAGAGCTCAAAAGGTGTGAAAAATATGAAGAGCTCAAAAGGTGTCAAAAATATGAAGAGCTTCAAAAAGTGCGAAAAATGAGATGAGCATGAAATGGTCTGAAAAAGTAGGAGCATGAAGCAGTGTTGAAAAATATGAAGAGCCTGAAAAGGTGTAAAATATATGAAGAGATTCAATAGTTGTCAAAAATATGAGGAGCTTGAAACGGTCTGAAAAATTGGAGGAGCATGAAATCGTGTTCAAAAACATGAAGAGCCTGAAAAGGTGTGAAAAATATGAAGAGCTTCAAAATGTTTGAAATACATGAGGAGCATGAAACGTTCTGAAAAGGAGGAGGAGCATGAAGCCGTGTTCAAAATCATGAAGAGCCTAAAAACGTGTGAAAAATATGAAGAGCTTCAAAAGGTGTGAAAAATATGAAGAGGTTCAAAAGGTGTCAAAAATATGAGGAGCATGAAACGGTCTGAAAAATAGGAGAGGCAGGAATTTGTGTTGAAAATCATGAAGAGCCCGAAAAGGTGTGAAAAATATGAAGAGCTTCAAAAGGTGTGAAATACATGAGGAGCATGAAACTGTCTGAAAAATAGGAGGTGCATGAAGTGGTGTTCAAATACATGAAGAGCCTGAAAAGGTGTGAATAATATGAAGAGGTTCAAAAGGTGTGAAAAATATGAGGAGCATGATACGGTGTGAAAAATAGGAGGAGCATGAAGCGGTGTTTAAAACATGAAGAGCCTGAAAAGGTGTGAAAAATATGAAGAGCTTCAAAAGGTGTGAAATACATGAGGAGCATGAAACTGTCTGAAAAATAGGAGGAGCATGAAAAGGTGTTCAAGAACATGAAGAGCCTGAAAAGGTGTGAAAAATATAAAGAGCTTCAAAAGGTGTGAAATACATGCGGAGCATTAAACGGTCTGAAAAATAAGAGGAGCATGAAGTGGTGTTGAAAAACATGAAGAGCCTGAAATGGTGTGAAATAAATGAAGAGCTTCAAAAGGTGTGAAAAATATGAAGAGCTTCTAAAGGTGTCAAATATATGCGGAGCATGAAACGGTCTGAAAAATAGGAGGAGCATGATAAGGTGTTCAACAACATGAAGAGCCTGAAAAGGTGTGAAAAATATAAAGAGATTCAAAAGCTGTGAAATACATGCGGAGCATGAAACGGTCTGAAAAATAGGAGGAGCAGGAAAAGGTGTTCAAAAACATGAAAGCCTGAAAAGGTGAGAAAAATATGAAGAGCTTCAAAAGGTGTTAAATACATGAGGAGCATTAAACGGTCTGAAAATTAGGAGGAGCATGAAGCGGTGTTCAAAAACATGAAAAGCCTGAAATGGTGTGAAAGATAAGAAAAGCTTCAAAATGTGTCAGAAATATGAGGAGCATGAAACGGTCTGAAAAATAGGAGGACCATGAAACGGTCTTCAAAACATAAAGAAGCTGAAAAGTTGTGAAAAATATGAAGAGCTTTTAAAGGTGTCAAAAATATGAGGAGCATGAAACGGTCTGAAAAAGAGGAGGAGCATGAAACCGTGTTTAAAAACATGAAGAGCCTGAAAAGGTGTGAAAAATATGAACAGCTTCAAAAGGTGTGAAAAATATGAAGATCTTCAAAAGGTGGCAAACTTGAGAAGCCATGAAACGGTCTGAAAAATCGGAGGAGCATGAAGTGGGGTTGAAAATCATGAAGAGCCTGAAAAGGTGTGTAAAATATGAAGAGCTTCAAAAGGAGTGAAATACATGAGGAGCATGAAACCGTCTGAATTATAGGAGGAGCATGAAAAGGTGTTCAAAAACATGAATAGCCTGAAAAGGTGTGAAAAATATGAAGAGCTTCAAAAGGTGTGAAAAATATGAAGAGCTTCAAAAGGTGTGAAATACATGAGGAGCATGAAACGGTCAGAAAAATAGGAGGAGCATGAAGCGGTGATGAAAAACATGAAGAACCAGAAAAGGTGTGAAAAATATGAAGAGCTTCAAAAGGTATGAAATACATGAGGAGCATGAAACGGTGTGAAAAATAGGAGGAGCATGAAGCGGTGTTGAAAAACATGAAGAGACTTAAAACGTGTGAAATATAAGAAGAGCTTCAAAAAGTGTGAAAAATATGAAGAGATTCAAAAGTGTCAAAAACATGAGGAGCAAGAAACGGTCTGAAAATAGGAGGAGCATGAAACGCTGTTCAAAAACATGAATAGCCTGAAAAGGTGAGAAAAATATGAAGAGCTACAAAAGGTGTCAAATATATGAGGAGCATGAAACGGTCTGAAAAATAGGAGGAGCATTGTAGCGTAGGACAAAAATTTGAAGAGCCTGAAATGGTGTGAAATATATGAAGAGGTTAAAACGGTGTGAAATACATGAGGAGCATGAAACGGTTGAAAAATAGGAGGAGCATGAAGCGGTGTTGAAAAACATGAAGAGCCTGAAAAGGTGTGAAAAATATGAAGAGCTTCAAAAGTTGTGAAAAATATGAAGAGCTTCAAATGCTGTCAAAAATGAGATGAGCATGAAACGGTCTGAAAAATAGGAGGAGCATTGTAGCATTGTTCAAAATCTTGAAGAGCCTGAAAAGGTGTGAAAAATATGAAGAGCTTCAAAAGGTGTCAAAAATATGAGGAGCATGAAACGGTCTGTAAAATAGGAGGAGCATGAAACGGTGTTCAAAAACAGGAGGAGCCTGAAAAGGTGTGAAAAATATTAAGAGCTTCAAAAGGTGTCAAAATTATGAGGAGCATGAAACGGTCTGAAAAATAGGAGGAGCATGAAGTGGTGTTGAAAAACATGAAGAGCCTGAAAAGTTGTGAAAAATATGAAGAGCTTGAAAAGCTGTTAAAAATATGAGGAGCACGAAATGGTCTGAAAATTAAGCGGATCATGAAGCCGTGTTGAAAAACATGAAGAGCCTGAAAAGGTGTAGAAAATACCAAGAGCTTCAAAAGGTGTCAAAAATATGAGGAACATGAAACTGTCTGAAAAATAGGAGGAGCATGAAGTGGGGTTAAAAATCATGAAGAGCCTGAAAAGGTGTGTAAAATATGAAGAGCTTCAAAAGGTGTGAAATACATGAGGAGCATGAAACTGTCTGAAAAATAGGAGGTGCATGAAGTGGTGTTCAAAATCATGAAGAGCCTGAAAAGGTGTGAAATATATGAAGAGCTTCAAAAGGTGTGAAAAATATGAAGAGCTTCAAAAGCTGTCAAAAAAATGAAGAGCATGAAACGGTCTGAAAAATAGGAGGAGCATGAAGCGGTGTTCAAAAACATGAAGAGCCTGAAAAGGTGTGAAATATATAAGGAGCTTCAAAAGGTGTGAAAAATATGACGAGCTTCAAAAGGTGTGAAAAACACGAGGAGCATGAAACGGGCTGAAAAATAGGAGAAACATGAAGTGGTGTTGAAAAACATGAAGAGCCTGAAAAAGTGTGAAAAATATGAAGAGCTTCAGAAGGTGTGAAAAATATGAAGAGCTTCAACATGTGTCAAAAATTTGAGGAGCAAGAGACCGTCTGAAAAACAGGAGGAGCATGAAGCGGTGTTGAAAAACATGAAGAGCATGAAAAGATGCCCAAAATATGAAGAGCTTCAAATGGTGTTAAAAATATGAGGAGCATAAAACGGTCTGAAAAATAGGAGGAGCATGAAGCTGTGTTCAAATACATGAGAACTAGAAAAGGTGTGAAAAATATGAAGAGCTTCAAAAGGTGTGAAATATATGTGGAGCATGAAACGGCCTGAAAAATAGGAGGAGCATGAAGCGGTGTTGAAAAACATGAAGAGCCTGAAAAGATGTGAAATATATGAAGAGCTTCAAAACTTCTCAAATATGAGGAGCATGAAACGGTCTGAAAAATAAGAGGAGATGCAGTGGTGTTCAAAAACATGAAGAGCCTGAAAATGTGTGAAAAATACGAAGAGCTTTAAAACGTGTCAAAATTTTAGGAGCATGAAACGGTCTGAAAAAAAGGAGGAGCATGAAACGGTATGAAAAATAGGAGGAGCATGAATTGGTGTTCAAAAACATGAAGAGATTGAAAAGGTGTGAAATATATGAAGAGTTTCAAAAGGTGTCAAAAATAGGAGGAGAATGAAACTGTCTGAAATAAAGGAGGAGCATGAAGCGGTGTTGAAAACCATGAAGAGCCTGAAAAGGTGTGAAAAATATGAAGAGCTTCAAAAGGTGTCAAACATAGGAGGAGCATAAAACGGTCTGAAAAATAGGAGGAGCATGAAGCCGTGTTCAAAAACATGAAGAGCCTGAAAAGGTGTGAAAAATATGAAGTGCTTCAAAACGTGTCAAAAATATTAGGAGCAGGAAACGGTCTGAAAAATAGGAGGAGCATGAAACGGTGTTCAAAAACATGAAGAGCGTGGAAATGTGTGAAAAATATGAAGAGCTTCAAAAGGTGTGAAATATATGAGGAGCATGTAACGCTCTAAAAAATAGGAGGAGCATGAAGCTGTGTTGAAAAACATGAAGAGCCTGTAAAGGAGTGAAATAAATGAAGAGTTTCAAAAGGTGTCAAAAATATGAGGAGTAAGAAACGGTCTGAAATATAGAAGGAATATGAAGCGGTGTTGAAAAACATGAAGAGCCTGAAATGATGTGAAATATATGAAGAGCTTCAAAAGGTGTCAAAAATATGAGGAGCAAGAAACGGTCTGAAAAATATGAGGAGCATGAAGCGGTGTTGAAAAACATGAAGACCATCAAAAGGTGTCAAAAATATGAAGAGCTTCGAATGGTGTCAAAAATATTATGAGCATGAAACGTTCTGAAAAATAGGAGGAGCATGAAGCGGTGTTGAAAAACATGAAGAGCTTCAAAAGGTGTCAAAATTATGAGGAGCATGAAATGGTCTGAAAAATACGAAGAGCAGGAAGCTGTGTTGAAAAACATGAAGAGCCTGAAAAGGTTTGAAAAATATGAAGAGCTTCAAAAGGTGTCAAAACTATGAGGAGCATGAAACGGTCTGAAAAATAGGAGGAGCATGAAGCGGTGTTGAAAAACATGAAGAGCATGAAAAGGTGTGAAAAATATGAAGAGCTTCAAAAGGTGTCAAAAATATGAGGAGCTTAAAACGGTCTGAAAAATAGGAGGAGCATGAAGCGGTGTTGAAAAACATGAAGAGCCTGAAAAGGTGTGAAAAATATGAAGAGCTTCAAAAGGTGTCAAAAATATGAGGCGCATGAAATGGTCTGAAAAATAGGAGGAGCATGAAGCCGTGTTCAAAAACATGAAGAGCCTGAAAAGGTGTGAAAAATATGAAGAGCTTCACAAGGTGTCAAAACTATGAGGAGCATGAAACGGTCTGAAAAATAGGAGGAGCTTGAAGCGGTGTTGAAAAACATGAAGAGCATGAAAAGTAGTGAAAAATATGAAGAGCTTCAAAAGGTGTCAAAAATATGAGGAGCATGAAACGGTCTGAAAAATAAGAGGAGATGCAGTAGTGTTCAAAAACATGAAGAACCTGAAAATGTGTGAAAAATACGAAGAGCTTCAAAAGGTGTCAAAATATGAGGAGCATGAAACGGCCTGAAAAATAGCAGGAGCATGAAACGGTATGAAAAATAGGAGGAGCATGAATCCGTGTTCAAAACCATGAAGAGCTTGAAAAGTTGTGAAATATATGAAGAGTTTCAAAAGGTGTCAAAAATAGGAGGAGAATGAAACTGTCTCAAATAAAGGAGGAGCATGAAGCAGTGTTGAAAACCATGAAGAGCCTGAAAAGGTGTGAAAAATATGAAGAGCTTCAAAAGGTGTCAAACATAGGAGGAGCATAAAACGGTCTGAAAAATAGGAGGAGCATGAAGCCGTGATCAAAAACATGAAGAGCATGAAAAAGTGTGAAATATATGAAGAGCTTCAAAAGGTGTCAAAAATAGGAGGAGAATGAAACTGTCAGAAAAAAAGGAGGAGCATGAAGCGGTGTTGAAAAAGATGAAGAGCCTGAAAAGATGTGAAAAATATGAAGAGCTTCAAAAGGTGTCAAAAATATGAGGAGCGTGAAACGGTGTGAAATATAGGAGGAGCATGAAGCCGTATTCAACAACATGAAGAGCCTGAAAAGGTGTGAAAACTATGAAGAGCTTCAAAATGTGTCAAAATATGAGGAGCATGAAACGGTCTGAAAAAAAGGAGGAGCATGACACGGTGTTGAAAAACATGAAGAGCATGAAAAGGTGTGAAAAATATGAAGAGATTCAAGCTGTCAAAAATATGAGGAGCCTGAAACGGTCTGAGAAATATGAGGAGCATGAAGTGGTGTTGAAAAAGATGAAGAGCCTGAAAAGGTGTGAAAAATATGAAGAGCTTCAAAAGGAGTCAAAAATATGAGGAGCATGAAAAGGTCTGAAAAATAGGAGGAGCATGAAACGGTGTTAAAATACATGAAGAGACTGAAAAGTTGTGAAAAATATGAAGAGCTTCAAAATGTGACAAAAATATGAGGAGTATGAAATGGTCTGAAAAATAAGAGGAGGAGGAAACGATGTTCAAAAACATGAAGAGCCTGGAAATGTGTGAAAAATATGAAGAGCTTCAAGAGTGTGAAATACATGAGGAGCATGAAACGGTCTAAAAAATAGGAGGAGCATGAAGTGGTGTTCAAAAACATGAAGAGCCTGAAAAGGTATGAAATATATGAAGAGCTTCAAAAGGTGTGAAATACATGAGGAGCACGAAACAGTCTGAAAAAAAAAAGGAGAATGAAGCGGTGTTCAAAAACATGAACAGTTTTAAAAGCTGTGAAAAATATGAAGAGTTTCAAAAGGTGTCAAAAATATGAGGAGCATGAAACGGTCTGAAAAATAGGAGGAGCATGAAGCGGTGTTCAAAAACATGAAGAGCCTGTAAAGGTGTGAAAAATATGAAGAGCTTCAAAGGTGTCAAAAATACGAGGACCATGAAACGGTCAGAAAAAGAGGAGGAGAATGAAGCAGTGTTCAAAAACATGACGAGCTTGAAAAGGTGTGAAATATAATAAGAGCTTCAAAAGGTGTGAAAAATGGGAGGAGAAGGAAACTTTCTGAAATAAAGGAGGTGCATGAAGCGGTGTTGAAAAACATGAAGAGCCTGAAATGGTGTGAAAAATATGAAGAGCTTCAAAAGGTGTCAAAAATATGAGGAGCATGAAACGGTCTGAAAAATAGGAGGAGCATGAATCGGTGTTCAAAAACATGAACAGCAATAAAAGGTGTGAAAAATGTGAAGAGCTTCAAAAGACGTCAAAAATATGAGGAGCATGAAACGGTCTGAAAAAAGGAGGGGCATGACGCGGTGTTGAAAAACATGAAGAGCCTGAAAAGGTGTGAAAAATATGAAGAGCTTCAAAAGGTGTCAAAAATATGAGGCGCATGAAATGGTCTGAAAAATAGGAGGAGCATGAAGCGCTGTTGAAAAACATGAAGAGCCTGAAAATGTGTGAAAAATATGAAGAGCTTCACAAGGTGTCAAAACTATGAGGAGCATGAAATGGTCTGAAAAATAGGAGGAGCTTGAAGCGGTGTTGAAAAACATGAAGAGCATGAAAAGTAGTGAAAAATATGAAGAGCTTCAAAAGGTGTCAAAAATATGAGGAGCATGAAACGTTCTGAAAAATAGGAGGAGCTTGAAGCGGTTTTGAAAAACATGAAGAGCATGAAAAGTAGTGAAAAATATGAAGAGCTTCAAAAGGTGTCAAATATATGAGGAGCATGAAACGGTCTGAAAAATAGGAGGAGCATGAAGTGGTGTTGAAAAACAAGAAGAGCATGAAAATGTGTGAAAAATATGAAGAGCTTCAAAACGTTTGAAAAATATGAGGAGCACGAAATGGTCTGAAAAATAGGAGGAGCATGAAATGCTGTTGAAAAACATGAAGAGCCAGAAAAGGAGTGAAAAAAATGAAGATATTCTAAAGGTGTCAAAAATATGAGGAGCATGAAACGGTCTGAAAAATAGGAGGAGCATGAAGCGGTGTTGAAAAACATGAAGAGCATGAAAAGGTGTGAAAAATATGAAGAGCTTCAAAAGGTGTCAAAAATATGAGGAGCAAGAAACGGTCTAAAAAATAGGAGGAGCATGAAGTGGTGTTGAAAAACATGAAGAGCCTGAAAAGGTGTGAAAAATATGAAGAGCTTCAAAAGGTGTCAAAAATATGAGGCGCATGAAATGGTCTGAAAAATAGGAGGAGCATGAAGCGCTGTTGAAAAACATGAAGAGCCTGAAAAGGTGTGAAAAATATGAAGAGCTTCACAAGGTGTCAAAACTATGAGGAGCATGAAACGGTCTGAAAAATAGGAGGAGCTTGAAGCGGTGTTGAAAAACATGAAGAGCATGAAAAGTAGTGAAAAATATGAAGAGCTTCAAAAGGTGTCAAAAATATGAGGAGCATGAAACGTTCTGAAAAATAAGAGGAGATGCAGTAGTGTTCAAAAACATGAAGAGCCTGAAAAGGTGTGAAAAATATGAAGAGCTTCACAAGGTGTCAAAACTATGAGGAGCATGAAACGGTCTGAAAAATAGGAGGAGCTTGAAGCGGTGTTGAAAAACATGAAGAGCATGAAAAGTAGTGAAAAATATGAAGAGCTTCAAAAGGTGTCAAAAATATGAGGAGCATGAAACGGTCTGAAAAATAGGAGGAGCATGAAGCCGTGAGCAAAAACATCAAGAGCATGAAAAGGTGTGAAAAAAAAGAAGAGCTTCAAAAGGATTGAAATACATGAGGAGTACGAAACGGTCTGAAAAAAAGGAGGAGCATGAAAACGTGTGAAAAATACGAAGAGCTTCAAAAGTTGTGAAAAATATGAAGAGCTTAAAATGGTGTCAAAAATGAGATGAGCATGGAACGGTCTGAAAAATAGGTGGAGCATGATGTGGTGTTGAAAAACATGAAGAGCCTGAAAAGTTGCGAAAAATATGAAGACCTTCAAAAGTGTCAAAACTATGAGGAGTATGAAAGGGTCTGAAAAATAGGAGGAGCATGAAACGGTGTTCAAAAACATGAAGAGCCTGAAAAGCTGTGAAAAATATGAAGAGCCTCAAGGTGTGAAATACTTGAGGAGCATGAATCGGTCTGAAAAACAGGAGGAGCATGAAGCGGTGTTGAAAAACATGAAAAGCCTGAAAAGGTGTGAAAAATATGAAGAGCTTCAAAAGGTTTCAAAAATATGAGGAGCATGAAACAGTCTGAAAAATATGAGGAGCATGAATTGGTGTTCAAAAACATGAAGAGCCTGAAAACGTGTGAAAAATATGAAGAGCTTCAAAAGGTGTGAAATACATGAGGAGCATGAAACGGTCTGAAAAATAGGAGCATGAAGCGGTGTTGAAAAACATGAACAGCCTGAAAAGGTGTGAAAAATATGAAGAGCTTCAAAAGTTGTGAAAAAATATGAGGAGCATGAAACGGTCTTAAAAATAGGAAGAGTATGAAGCCGTGTTGAAAAACATGAAGAGCCTGAAAAGGTGTGAAAAATATGAAGAGCTTCAAAAAGTGTCAAAATATGAGGAGCATGAAACGGTCTGAAAAATAGGAGGAGCATGAAGTGGTGTTGATAAACATGAAGAGCCTGAAAAGTCGTGAAATATATGAGGAGCTTGAAAAGGTGTCAAAAATATGAGGAGCATGAAACGGTCTGAAAAATAGGAGGTGCATGAAGTGGTGTTGAAAAACATGAAGAGCCTGAAAAGGTTTGAAAAATATGAAGAACTTCAAAGGTGTCAAAATTATGAGGAGCATGAAACGGTCTGAAAAATAGGAGGAGCATGAAGCGGGGTTGAAAAACCTGAAGAGCCTGAGAACGTGTGAAAAATATGAAGAGCTTCAAAAGGTGTGAAAAATAGGAGGAGCTTCAAAAGGTGTCAAAAATATGAGGAGCATGAAACGGTCTGAAACATAGGAGGAGCATGATGCGGTGTTGAAAAATATGAAGAGCCAGAAAACGTGTGAAAAATATGAAGATCTTCAAAAGGTATGAAAAATATGAAGAGCTTCAAAAGGTGTCAAAATAGAGATGAGCATGAAACGGTCTGCAAAATAGGAGGAGCATGAAGTTGTGTTCAAAAAAATGAAGAGCCTGAAAAGGTGTGTAGTATATGAAGATTTTAGAAGATGTCAAAAATATGAGGAGCATGAAACGGTCTGAAAAACAGGAGGAGCATGAAGTGATGTTGAAAAACATGAAGAGCCTGAAAAGGTGTGAAAAATACGAAGAGCTTGAAAATGTGTCAAAAATATGAGGAGCATGAAACGGTCTGAAATATATGAGGAGCATGAACCTGTGTTCAAAAACATGAAGGCCTGAAAAGGTGTGAAATATATGAAGAGCTTCAAACGGTGTCAAAATGATGAGGAGAATGAAACGGTCGGAAAAATAGGAGGAACTTGAAGCGGTATTCAAAAACATGAAGAGCCTGAAAATGTGTGAAATATATGAAGAGCTTCAAACGGTGTCAAAATTATGAGGAGCATGAAACGGTCCGAAAAATAGGAGGAGCATGAAGCGGTGTTGAAAAACATGAAGAGCCTGAAAAGGTGTGAACAATATGAAGAGCTTCAAAAAGTGTCAAAATATGAGGAGCATGAAACGGTCTGAAAAATAGGAGGAGCATGAAGTGGTGTTGATAAACATGAAGAGCCTGAAAAGTCGTGAAATATATGAGGAGCTTGAAAAGGTGTCAAAAATATGAGGAGCATGAAACGGTCTGAAAAATAGGAGGTGCATGAAGTGGTGTTGAAAAACATGAAGAGCCTGAAAAGGTTTGAAAAATATGAAGAGCTTCAAAGGTGTCAAAAATGAGATGAGCATGAAACGGTCTGAAAAATAGGAGGAGCATGAAGTGGTGTTGATAAACATGAAGAGCCTGAAAAGGTGTGAAATATATGAGGAGCTTGAAAAGGTGTCAAAAATATGAGGAGCATGAAACGGTCTGAAAAATAGGAGGTGCATGAAGTGGTGTTGAAATATATGAAGAGCCTGAAAAGGCTTGAAAAATATGAAGAGCTTCAAAGGTGTCAAAAATATGAGGAGCATGAAACGGTCTGAAAAATAGGAGGAGCATGATGCAGTGTTGAAAAATATGAAGAGCCCGAAAACGTGTGAAAAATATGAAGATCTTCAAAAGGTATGAAAAATATGAAGAGCTTCAAAAGGTGTAAAAAAAGAGATGAGCATGAAACGGTCTGAAAAATAGGAGGAGCATGAAGTTGTGTTCAAAAAAATGAAGAGCCTGAAAAGGTGTGTAGTATATGAAGATTTCAGAAGGTGTCAAAAATATGAGGAGCATGAAAAGGTCTGAAAAATATGAGGAGCATGAAGTGATGTTGAAAAACATGAAGAGCCTGAAAAGGTGTGAAAAACACGAAGAGCTACAAAATGTGTCAAAAATATGAGGAGCATGAAACGGTAGGAAATATATGAGGAGCATGAACCGGTGTTCAAAAACATGAAGGCCTGAAAAGGTGTGAAAAATATGAGGAGCTTCAAAAGGTGTGAAAAATATGAAGAGCTTCAAAAGGTGTCAAAAATGAGATGAGCAGGAAACGGTGGGTAAAATAGGAGGAGCATGAAGTGGTGTTGAAAAACATGAAGAGCCTTAACAGGTGTGAGAAATATGAAGAGCTTCAAAAGGTGTCAAAAATATGAGTAGCATGAAACGGTCTGTAAAAATGGAGGAGCATGAAGTGGTGTTGAAAAATATGAAGAGCCTGAAAAGGAGTGAAAAATATGAAGAGCTTCAAAAGGTGTCAAAAATTTGAGGAGCATGAAACGGTCTGAAAAATAGGAGGAGCAAGAAGCGGTGTTGAAAAACATGCAGAGCCTGAAAAGGGGTGAAAAATATGACGAGCTTCAAGGGGTGTCAAAATTATGAGGAGCATGAAACGGTCTGAAAAATAGGAGGAGCATGGAGAGGTGTTCAAAAACATGAAGACCCTGGAAAGGTGTGAAAAATATGAAGAGCCAGAAAAGGTGTGGAAAGTATGAAGAGCTTGAAAAGGTGTGAAAAATAGGAAGATCTTCAAAAGGTGTCAAAATTCAGATGAGCATGAAACGGTCTGAAAAATAGGAGCAGCATGAAACGGTCTGAAATATAGGAGGAGCATGAAATGGTGTTGAAAAATATGAAGAGCCTGAAAAGGTGTGAAAAATAGGAGGAGCTTCAAACGGTGTCAAAAATATGAGGAGCATGAAACGGTCTGATAAATAGGAAAAGCATGAAGCGGTGCCCAAAAACATGAAGAGCCTGAAAACGTGTGAAAAATATGAAGAGCTTCAAAAGGTGTCAAAAATATGAGGACCATGAAACGGTCTGAAACATAGGAGGAGCATGAGGCGGTGTTTAAAATCATGAAGAGCCTGAAAAGGTGTGAAAAATATGAAGAGCTTCAAAAGGTGTCAAAAATATGACGAGCATGAAACGGTCTGAAAAATAGGAGGAGCATGAAGTGGTGTTGAAAAATATGAAGAGCCTGAAAAGGCTTGAAAAATATGAAGAGCTTCAAAGGTGTCAAAAATATGAGGAGCATGAAACGGTCTGAAAAATAGGAGGAGCATGATGCAGTGTTGAAAAATATGAAGAGCCCGAAAACGTGTGAAAAATATGAAGATCTTCAAAAGGTATGAAAAATATGAAGAGCTTCAAAAGGTGTAAAAAAAGAGATGAGCATGAAACGGTCTGAAAAATAGGAGGAGCATGAAGTTGTGTTCAAAAAAATGAAGAGCCTGAAAAGGTGTGTAGTATATGAAGATTTCAGAAGGTGTCAAAAATATGAGGAGCATGAAAAGGTCTGAAAAATATGAGGAGCATGAAGTGATGTTGAAAAACATGAAGAGCCTGAAAAGGTGTGAAAAACACGAAGAGCTACAAAATGTGTCAAAAATATGAGGAGCATGAAACGGTAGGAAATATATGAGGAGCATGAACCGGTGTTCAAAAACATGAAGGCCTGAAAAGGTGTGAAAAATATGAGGAGCTTCAAAAGGTGTGAAAAATATGAAGAGCTTCAAAAGGTGTCAAAAATGAGATGAGCAGGAAACGGTGGGTAAAATAGGAGGAGCATGAAGTGGTGTTGAAAAACATGAAGAGCCTTAACAGGTGTGAGAAATATGAAGAGCTTCAAAAGGTGTCAAAAATATGAGTAGCATGAAACGGTCTGTAAAAATGGAGGAGCATGAAGTGGTGTTGAAAAATATGAAGAGCCTGAAAAGGAGTGAAAAATATGAAGAGCTTCAAAAGGTGTCAAAAATTTGAGGAGCATGAAACGGTCTGAAAAATAGGAGGAGCAAGAAGCGGTGTTGAAAAACATGCAGAGCCTGAAAAGGGGTGAAAAATATGACGAGCTTCAAGGGGTGTCAAAATTATGAGGAGCATGAAACGGTCTGAAAAATAGGAGGAGCATGGAGAGGTGTTCAAAAACATGAAGACCCTGGAAAGGTGTGAAAAATATGAAGAGCCAGAAAAGGTGTGGAAAGTATGAAGAGCTTGAAAAGGTGTGAAAAATAGGAAGATCTTCAAAAGGTGTCAAAATTCAGATGAGCATGAAACGGTCTGAAAAATAGGAGCAGCATGAAACGGTCTGAAATATAGGAGGAGCATGAAATGGTGTTGAAAAACATGAAGAGCCTGAAAAGGTGTGAAAAATAGGAGGAGCTTCAAACGGTGTCAAAAATATGAGTAGCATGAAACGGTCTGTAAAAATGGAGGAGCATGAAGTGTTGTTGAAAAACATGAAGAGCCTTAACAGGTGTGAGAAATATGAAGAGCTTCAAAAGGTGTCAAAAATATGAGTAGCATGAAACGGTCTGTAAAAATGGAGGAGCATGAAATGGTGTTGAAAAACATGAACAGCCTGAAAAGGAGTGAAAAATATGAAGAGCTTCAAAATGTGTCAAATATATGAGGAGCATGAAACTGTCTGAAAAATAGAAGGAGCATGAAACGGTGTTCAAAAACATGTACATCCTGAAAACTTCTGAAAAATAAGAAGAGCTTCAAAAGGTGTGAAAAATATGAAGAGCTTCAAAATGTGTCAAAAATGAGATGAGCATGAAACGGTCTGAAACATAGGAGGAGCATGAAGTGGTGTTGAAAAACATGAAGAGCCTGAAAAGGTGTGAAAAATATGAGGAGCTTCAAAAGGTGGGAAAAATATGAAGAGCTTCAAAAGGTGTCAAGAATGAGATGAGCATGAAACGGTCTGATAAATAGGAGGAGTATGAAGTTGTGTTGAAAAACATGAAGAGCCTGAAATGGTGTGAAATATATGAGGAGCTTGAAAAGGTGTCAAAAATATGAGGAGTATGAAACGATCTGAAAATTAGGAGGTGCATGAAGTGGTGTTGAAAAACATGAAAGGGTGTGAAAAATATGAAGAGCTTCAAAAGGTGTCAAAAATATGAGGAGCATGAAACGTTCTGAAAAATATGAGAATCATGCAGTGGTGTTGAAAAACATGAACAGCCTGAAAAGGTGTGTAAAATATGAAGAGATTGATAAGGTGTCATAAATATGAGGAGCATGAAACGGTCGGAAAAATAGGAGGAGCATGAAGCAGTGTTCAAAAACATGAAGAGCCTGAAATGGTGTGAAAAATATGAAGAGCTTCAAAAGGTGTCAAAAATATGAGGAGCATGAAACGATCTGAAAAATAGGAGGAGCATGAAGCGGTGTTCAAAAATATGAAGAGAATGAAAATGTGTGAAAAATATGAAGAGCTTCTAAAAGGTGTCAAAAATATGAGGAGCATGAAACGGTTGGAAAAATAGGAGGAATATGAAGCGGTGTTGAAAAACATGAAGAGCCTGAAAACGTGTCAAAAAGATGAAGAGCTTCAAAGGTGTGAAAAATATGAAGCACTTCAAAAGGTGTCAAAAATATGAGGAGCATGAAACGGACTGAAAAATAGGAGGAGCATGAAGTGGTGTTCAAACCATGAAGAGCCTGAAAAGGTGTGAAAAATATGAAGAGCTTCAAAAGGTGTCAAAAATATGAAGAGCATTAAACGGTCTTAAAAATAGGAGGAGGATGAAGCGGTGTTCAAAAACATGAAGAGCCTGAAAAGGTGTGAAAAGTAGGAAAAGCCTAAAAACGTGTGAAAAATATGAGGAGCATAAAACGGTCTGAAAAATTGCAGGTGCATGAAGCGGTGTTGAAAAACATGAAGAGTCTGAAAACGTGTGAAAATATGAAGACCTTCAAAAATATGAAAAATATGAAGAGCTTCAAAATGTGTGAAAAATGAGATGAGCAAGAAACGGTCTGAAAAATAGGAGAAGCATGAAGCGGTGTTGAAAACCATGAAGAGCCTGAAAAGGTGTGAAAAATATGAAAAGTTTCAAAAGATGTGAAAAATATGAAGAGCTTCAAAAGGTGTCAAAATGAGATGAGCAAAACGGTCTGAAAAATAGGAGGAGCATGAAGTGGTGTTGAAAAACATGAAGAGCCTGAAAACGTGTGAAAAATATGAAGAGCTTCAAAAGGTGTGAAAAATATGAAGAGCTGCAAAAGGTGTCAAAAATATGAGGAGCTTGAAACTGTCTGAACAATAGGAGGATTATGAAACGGTGTTACAAAACATGAAGAGCTTGAAAAGGTGTGAAAAATATGAAGAGCTTCAAAAGGTGTGAAAAATATGAAGAGCTTGAAAAAGGGTGAAATACATGAGGAGGATTAAACGGTCTGAAATATAGGAGGAGCATGAAGCAGTGTTGAAAAACATGAAGAGCCTGAAAAGGTGTGAAAAATATGAAGAGCTTCAAAAGTTGTCAAAAATTAGATGAGCATGAAACGGTCTGAAAAAGAGGAGGAGCATGAAGCGGTGTTGAGAAACATGAAGAACCTGAAAAGGTGTGAGAAATATGAAGAGCTTCAAATGGTGTCAAAAATATGAGTAGCATGAAACGGTCTGAAAAAGAGGAGGAGCATGAAGCGGTGTTGAAAAACATGAAGAGCCTGAAAAGGTGTCATAAATAGGAAGAGCTTCTAAAGGTGTCAAATATATGAGGAGCATGAAACGGTCTGAAAAATAGGAGGAGCATGAAACGGTCTTCAAAAACATGAAGAGCCTGAAAAGGTGTGATAAATATGAAGAACTTTAAAACGTGTCAAAAATATGAGGAGCATCAAACTGTCTGAAAAATAGGAGGAGTATGAAGCGGTGTTGAATATCATGAAGAGCCTGAAAAGTTGTGAAAAATATGAAAAGATTCAAAAGATGTGAAAAATATGAAGAGATTCACAAAGTGTCAAAATGAGATGAGCATGAAACGGTCTGAAAAACAGGAGGAGCATGAAGTGGTTTTGAAAAAATTGAAAAGCCTGAAAAGGTGTGAAATATATGAAGAGCTTCAAAAGGTTTCAAAATGAGATGAGCAAGAAACGGTCTGAAAAATAGAAGGAGCATGAAACGGTGATCAAAAACATGAAGAGCCTGAAAAGCTGTGAAAAATATGAAGAGCTTCAAGGTGTGAAATACATGAGGAGCATGAAACGGTCTGAAAAACAGGAGGAGCATGAAGCGGTGTTGAAAAACATGAAGAGCCTGAAAAGGTGTGAAAAATATGTAGAGCTTCAAAAAGTATGAAAACTGTGAAGAGCTTCAAAACGTGTCAAAAATAATAGGAGCATGAAACAGTCTGAAAATTGGAGGAGCAAGAAGCTGTGTTCAAAAACATGAAGAGCCTGAAAACGTGTGAAAAATATGAAGAGCTTCAAAAGGTGTGAAAAATATGAAGAGCTTTAAAAGGTGTCAAAAATTAGATGATCATGAAACGGTCTGAAAAATAGGAGGAGCATGAAGTGGTGTTGAAAAAAATGAAGAGCCTGAGAAGGTGTGAAAAATATGGAAAGCTTCAAAAGGTGTCAAAAATATGAGGAGCATGAAACGGTCTGAAAAATAGGAGGAGCATGAAGTGGTGTTCAAACCATGAAGAGCCTGAAAAGGTGTGAAAAATATGAAGAGCTTCAAAAGGTGTCAAAAATATGAAGAGCATTAAACGGTCTTAAAAATAGGAGGAGGATGAAGCGGTGTTCAAAAACATGAAGAGCCTGAAAAGGTGTGAAAAGTAGGAAAAGCCTAAAAACGTGTCAAAAATATGAGGAGCATAAAACGGTCTGAAAAATTGCATGTGCATGAAGCGGTGTTGAAAAACATGAAGAGTCTGAAAACGTGTGAAAATATGAAGACCTTCAAAAATATGAAAAATATGAAGAGCTTCAAAATGTGTGAAAAATGAGATGAGCAAGAAACGGTCTGAAAAATAGGAGAAGCATGAAGCGGTGTTGAAAACCATGAAGAGCCTGAAAAGGTGTGAAAAATATGAAAAGTTTCAAAAGATGTGAAAAATATGAAGAGCTTCAAAAGGTGTCAAAATGAGATGAGCAAAACGGTCTGAAAAATAGGAGGAGCATGAAGTGGTGTTGAAAAACATGAAGAGCCTGAAAACGTGTGAAAAATATGAAGAGTTTCAAAAGGTGTGAAAGATATGAAGAGCTTCAAAAGTTGTCAAAAATTAGATTAGCATGAAACGGTCTGAAAAAGAGGAGGAGCATGAAGCGGTGTTGAGAAACATGAAGAACCTGAAAAGGTGTGAGAAATATGAAGAGCTTCAAATGGTGTCAAAAATATGAGTAGCATGAAACGGTCTGAAAAAGAGGAGGAGCATGAAGCGGTGTTGAAAAACATGAAGAGCCTGAAAAGGTGTCATAAATAGGAAGATCTTCTAAAGGTGTCAAATATATGAGGAGCATGAAACGGTCTGAAAAATAGGAGGAGCATGAAACGGTCTTCAAAAACATGAAGAGCCTGAAAAGGTGTGATAAATATGAAGAGCTTCAAAACGTGTCAAAAATATGAGGAGCATCAAACTGTCTGAAAAATAGGAGGAGTATGAAGCGGTGTTGAATATCATGAAGAGCCTGAAAAGTTGTGAAAAATATGAAAATATTCAAAAGATGTGAAAAATATGAAGAGCTTCACAAAGTGTCAAAATGAGATGAGCATGAAACGGTCTGAAAAATAGGAGGAGCATGAAGTGGTGTTGAAAAAATTGAAAAGCCTGAAAAGGTGTGAAATATATGAAGAGCTTCAAAAGGTGTCAAAAAGAGATGAGCATGAAACGGTTTGAAAAATAGAAGAAGCATGAAACGGTGATCAAAAACATGAAGAGCCTGAAAAGGTGTGAAAAATATGAAGAGCTTCAAAAGATTTCAAATATATGAGGAGCATGAAACGGTCTGAAAAATAGGAGGAGAATTAAACGGTGATCAAAAACATGAAGAGCCTGAAAAGGTGTGAAAAATATGAAGAGCTTCAAAAGGTGTGAAATACATGAGGAGCATGAAACGGGCTGAAAAATAGGAGAAGCATGAAGTGGTGTGGAAAAACATGAAGAGCCTGAAAAGGTGTGAAAAATATGAAGAGCTTCAAAAGGTGTGAAGTACATGAAGAGCATGAAACTCTCTGAAAAATAGAAGGAGCATTAAGTTGTGTTCAAAAACATGAAGAGCCTGAAAAAGTGTGAAAAATATGAAGAGCTTCAAAAGATGTGAAATATATGAAGAGCTTCAAAAAGTGTGAAATACATGAGGAGGATTAAACGGTCTGAAAAATAGGAGGAGCATGAAGCAGTGTTGAGAAACATGAAGAGCCTGAAAACGTGTGAAAAATATGAAGAGCTTCAAAAGGTGTGAAAAATATGAAGAGCTGCAAAAGGTGTCAAAAATTAGATAAGCATGAAACGGTCTGAAAAACAGGAGGAGCATGAAGCGGTGTTCAAAAACAAGAAGAGCCTGAAAAGGTGTGAAAAATATGAAGAGCTTCAAAAGGTGTCAAAAATATGAGGAGCATGAAACGTTCTGAAAAATAGCAGGAGCATGAAGCCGTGTTCAAAAAAATGAAGAGCCTGAAAAGCTGTGAAAAATATGAGGAGCTTCAAAAGGTGTGAAATACATGAGGAGCATTAAACGGTCTGAAAAATAGTAGGAGCATGAAGCGGTGTTGAAAAACATGAAGAGCCTGGAAAGGTGTGAAAAATATGAAGAGCTTCAAAAGGTGTCAAAAATATGAGGAGCATGAAACGATATGAAAAATAGGAGGAGCATGAAACGGTGTTCAAAAACATGAAGAGCCTGAAAAGGTATGAAAAATATGAAGATCTTCAAAACGTCTCAAAAACATGAGGAGCATGAAACCGTATGAAAATAGGAGGAGCATGAAGCAGTGTTCACAAATATGAAGATCCTGAAAAGGTGTGAAAAATATGAAGTGTTTCAAAACGTGTCAAAAATATGAGGAGCATGAAAAGTTCTGAAAAATAGGAGGAGCATGAAGCGGTGTTCAAAAACCTGAAGAGCCTGAAAACGTGTGAAAAATATGAAGAGCTTCAAACGGTGTGAAATATATGAGGAGCATGAAACGGTCTGAAAAATACGAGGAGCATGAAGCCTTGTACAAAAAACTGAAAAGTCTGAAAAGTTGTGAAAAATATGAAGAGCTTCAATAGGGTTAAAAATATGAGGAGCATGAAACGGTCTGAAAAATAGGAGGAGCATGAAGCGGAGTTCCAAAACATTAAGAGCCTGAAAAGGTATGAAAAATATGAAGAGCTTCAAAAAGTGTCAAAAATATGAGGAGCATGAAACGGTCTGAAAAATACGAGGAGCATAAAGCCGTGTTCAAAAAACTGAAGAGCATGAAACTGTGTTGAGAAACATGAAGAGCATGAAAAGATGTGAAAAATATGAAGAGCATGAAAAGTGTGAAAAATATGAGGAGCTTCAAAAGGTGTGAAATACATGTGGAGCATTAAACTATCTGAAAAATAGGAGGAGCATGAAGCGGTGTTGAAAAACATGAAGAGCTTGAAAAGGTGTGAAAAATATGAAGAGTTTCTAAAGGTGTCAAAAATATGAAGAGCATGAAACAGTCTAAAAATAGGAGGAGCATGAACTGGTTTTGAAAAACATGGAGAGCCTGAAAAGGTTTGAAAAATATGAAGAGCTTCAAAAGGTGTGAAAAATATGAGGAGCATGATACGGTCGGAAAAATAGGAGGAGCATGAAGCGGTGTAGAAAAACATGAAGAGCCTTAAAACGTGTGAAAAATATGAAGAGTTTCAAAAGGTGTGAAAAATATGAAGAGGTTCAAAAGGTGTCAAAAATTAGATGAGCATGAAACGGTCTGAAAAATAGGTGGAGCATGAAGCGGTGTTGAAAAACATGAAGAGAATGAAAAGGTGTCAAAAACATGAAGAGTTTCAAAAGGTGGGAAAAATATAAGGAGCATGAAACGGTCTGAAAATAGGAGAAGCATGAAACGGTGTTCAAAAACATGAAGAGCCTGAAAAGTTGTGAAAAATATAAAGAGCTTCAAAAGGGGTCAAAAATATGAGGAGCCTGAAACGGTCTGAAAAATAGGAGGAGCATGAATAGGTGTTCAAAATCATGAAGAGCCTGAAAAGTAGTGAAAAATATGAAGAGCTTCAAAAGTTGTCAAAAATATGAGGAGCATGAAACAGTCTGAAAAATAGGAGGAGCACGAAACGGTCTGAAAAACAGGAGGACCAAGAAACAGTGTTGAAAAACATGAAGAGTCTGAATAGGCCTGAAAAATATGAAGAGCTTCAAAAGGTGTCAAAAACATGAGGATCATGAAAGGGTCTGAAATGTAGGAGGAGCATGAAGCCGTGTTCAAAAAACTGAAGAGCCTGTAAAGGTGTGAAAAATATGAAGAGCTTCAAAAGGTGTCAAATATAAGAGGAGTATGAAACGGTCAGAAAAATAGGAGGAGCATTAAGCAGTCCTGAAAAACATGAAGAGCCTGAAAATGTGTGAAAAACATGAAGAGCTTCAAAGGAGTCAAAGATATGAGGAGCATGAAACGGTCTGAAAAATAGGAGGAGCATGATACGGCGTTCAAAAACATGAAGAGCCTGAAAAGGTGTGAAAAATATGAAGAGCTTCAAAAGGTGTCAAATATATGAGGAGCATGAAACGATATGAAAAATAGGAGGAGCATGAAGCGGTGTTGAAAAACATGAAGAGCCTGAAAAGGTGTGAAAAATATGAAGTGTTTCAAAACGTGTCAAAAATATGAGGAGCATGAAAAGTTCTGAAAAACAGGAGGAGCATGAAGCGGTTTTCAAAAACCTGAGGAGCCTGAAAACGTTTGAAAAATCTGAAGAGCTTCAAAACGTCTCAAAAACATGAGGAGCATGAAACCGTATGAAAATAGGAGGAGCATGAAGCGGTGTTCAAAAATATGAAGAGTCTGAAAAGGTGTGAAAAATATGAAGTGTTTCAAAACGTGTCAAAAATATGAGGAGCATGAAAAGTTCTGAAAAATAAGAGGAGCATGAAGCGGTTTTCAAAAACCTGAGGAGCCTGAAAAGGTGTGAAAAATATGAAGAGCTTTAAACGGTGTGAAATATATGAGGAGCATGAAACGGTCTGAAAAATACGAGGAGCATGAAGCCGTGTTCAAAAAACTGAAGAGCCTGAAAAGTTGTGAAAAATATGAAGAGCTTCAATAGGGTTAAAAATATGAGGAGCATGAAACGGTCTGAAAAATATGAGGAGCATGAAGCCGTGTTCAAAACCTGAAGAGCATGAAACAGTGTTGAGAAACATGAAGAGCAAGAAAAGATGTGAAAAATATGAATAGCATGAAAAAGTGTGAAAAATATGAGGAGCATGAAACGGTCTGAAAAATACGAGGAGCATGAAGCCGTGTTCAAAAACCTGAAGAAACTGAAAAGGTGTGAAAAATATGAAGAGCTTCAAAAGGTGTCAAAGTTATGAGGAGCATGAAACAGTCTGAAAAATAGGAGAAGCATGAAACGGTGTTCAAAAATATGAAGAGCCTGAAAAGGTGTAAAATATATGAAGAGCTTCAAAAGCGGTCAAAATATGAGGAGCATGAAACGGTCTAAAAAATAGGAGGATCATGAAGCGGTGTTTAAAAACATGAAGAGCCTGAAATGGTGTGAAAAGTATGAAGAGCTTCAAAATGTGTCAAAAATAAGAGGAGCATGAAACGGTCTGAAAAATAGGAGGAGCATGAAACGGTGTTGAAAAACATGAAGAGCGTGAAATTGTGCAAAAATATGAAGAACTTCAAAATGTGTCAAATATAGGAGGAGCATGAAACAGTGTTCAAAACCATGAATAGCCTGAAAAGATGTGAAAAATATTAAGAGTTTCAAAAGGTGTGAAAAATATGAGGAGCATGAAACGGTCTGAAAAATAGGAGAAGCATGAAACGGTGTTAAAATACATGAAGAGCCTGAAAAGGTGTGAAAAATATGAAGAGCTTCAAAACGTGTCAAAAATAAGAGGAGCATGAAACGGTCTGAAAAATAGGAGGAGCATGAAGCGGTGTTGAAAAATATGAAGAGCCTGAAAAGGTGTTCAAAAATATGAAGAGTTGAAAAGGTTTGAAATATATGAAGGGCTGCAAAAAGTGTGAAAAATATGAAGAGCTTCAAAAGGTGTGAAAAATATGAAGACCTTCAAAATGTGTCAAAAATGAGATGAGCATGAAACGGTCTGAAAAATACGCGCAGCACGAAGCGGTGTAGAAAAACATGAAGAGCCTGAAAAGGTGTGAAAAATATGAAGAGCTTCAAAAGGTGTGAAAAATATGAAGAGCTTCAAAAGATGTGAAAAATATGAAGAGCTTCAAAAGGTGTCAAAATTGAGAGGAGCATGAATCGGTCTGAAAAATAGGAGGAGCATGAAGCGGTGTTGAAAAACGGTAGAGCCTGAAAAGGTGTTGAAAAATATGAAGAGCTTCAAAAAGTGTCAAAAATATGAGGAGCATGAAACTGTCTGAAAAAGGAGGAGCATGAAGCGGTGTTCAAAAACATGAAGAGCCTGAAAAGGTGTAAAATATATGAAGAGCTTCAAAAAGTGTCAAAAATATGAGGAACATGAAACCTTTTGAAAAATAGGAGGAGCATGAAGCGGTGTTAGAAAACCTAAAGAGCCTGAAAAGGTGTGAAAAATATGAAGAGCTTCAAAATTTGTGAAAAATATGAGGAGAATGAAACGGTCTGCAAAATAGGAGGAGCATGAAATGGTGTTGAAAAAGATGAAGAGCCTGAAAAGGTGTGAAAAATATGAAGAGCTTCAAAAGGTGTGAAATACATGAGGAGGATTAAACAGTCTGAAAGATAGGAGGAGCATGAAGCGTTTTTGAAAAACATGAAGCGCCTGAAAAGGTGTGAAAAATATGAAGAGATTCTAAAGGTGTCAAAAATATGAGGAGCATGAAATGGTCTTAAAAATACGAGGAGCATGAAGTGGTGTTGAAAAACATGAAGAGCCTGAAAAGGTGTGAAATATATGAAGAGCTTCAAAGGGTGTCAAATATATGAGGAGCATGAAACGGTCTGAAAATTAGGAGGAGCATGAAACGCTGTTGAAAAAAATGAAGAGCCTGAAAAGGTGTGAAAAATATGGAAAGCTTCAAAAGGTGTCAAAAATATGAGGAGCATGAAACGGTCTGAAAAATAGGATTAGCATGATGCGGTGTTCAAAAACATGAAGAGCCTGAAAAGGTGGGAAAAATATGAAGAGCTTTAAAGGTGTCAAAATTATGAGGAGCATGAAACGGTCTGAAAAATAGGAGAGCATGAAGTGGTGTTCAAAAATATAAAGAGCCTGAAAAGGTGTGAAAAATACGAAGAGCTTCAAAAGGTGTCAAAAATATGAGGAGCATGAAACGGTCTTAAAAAAAGGAGGAGGATGAAGCGGTGTTGAAAAACATGAAGAGTCTGAAAACGTGTGAAAAATATGAAGAGCTTCAAAAGGTGTCAAAAATGAGATGAGCATGGAACGGTCTGAAAAATAGGAGGAGCATGAAGCGGTGTTGAAAATCATGAAGAGCTTGAAAAGGTGTGAAAAATATGAAAAGCTTCAAAAGATGTGAAAAATATGAAGAGCTTCAAAAGGTGTCAAAATGAGATGAGCATGAAACGGTCTGCAAAATAGGAGGAGCATGAAGTGGTGTTCAAAAAAATGAAAAGCCTTAAAATGTGTGAAATATATGAAGAGCTTCAAAAGGTGTCAAAAATATGAGGAGAATGAAACGGTCTGCAAAATAGGAGGAGCATGAAATGGTGTTCAAAAACATGAAGAGCCTGAAAAGTTGTGAAAAATATGAACAGTTTCAAAAAGTGTGAAATACATGAGGAGAATTAAACGGTCTGAAAAATAGGAGGAGCATGAAATGGTGTTCAAAAACATGAAGAGCCTGAAAAGGTGTGAAAAATATGAACAGTTTCAAAAAGTGTGAAATACATGAGGAGAATTAAACTGTCTGAAAAATAGGAGAAGCATGAAGCAGTGTTGAAAAACATGAAGGCCTGAAAACGTGTGAAAAATATGAAGAGCTTCAAAAGTTGTGAAAAATATGAAGAGCTTCAAAAGTTGGAAAAATATGAAGAGCTTCAAAAGGTGTCAAAAATTAGATGAGCATGAAACGGTCTGAAAAATAGGAGGAGCATGAAGTGGTGTTGAAAAAAATGAAGAGCCTGAAAAGGTTTGAAAAATATGAAAAGCTTCAAAAGGTGTCAAAAATATGAGGAGCATGAAACTGTCTCAAAAATAGGAGGAGCATGAAGCGGTGTTCAAAAACAAGAAGAGCCTGAAAAGGTGTGAAAAATATGAAGAGCTTCAAAAGGTGTCAAAAATATGAGGAGCATGAAACGGTTTTGAGAAACATGAATAGCCTGAAAATATGTGAAAAATATGAAGAGCATAAAAATATGTGAAAAATATGAGGAGCATGAAATTGTGTTCAAAACATGAAGAGCCTGAAAAGGTGTGAAAAATATGAAGATCTTCAGAAGGTGTCAAAATTGAAGGCATTTCCCCTGAAATCAGGAACAAGACAAGGGTGCCCACTCTCACCACTACTATTCAACATAGTGTTGGAAGTTCTGGCCACAGCAATCAGAGCAGAAAAAGAAGTAAAAGGAATCCAGATAGGAAAAGAAGAAATAAAACTCTCACTGTTTGCAGATGACATGATCCTCTACATAGAAAACCCTAAAGAATCTACCAGAAAATTACTAGAACTAATCAATGAATATACTAAAGTTGCAGGATATAAAATTAACACACAGAAATCCCTTGCATTCCTATATACTAACAATGAAAAACCAGACAGAGAAATTAAGGAAACAATACCATTCACCATTGCAACAAAAAGAATAAAATACTTAGGAGTATATCTACCTAAAGAAACAAAGGACCTATACATAGAAAACTATAAAACACTGATGAAAGAAATCAAAGAGGACACAAACAGATGGAGAAACATACCGTATTCATGGATTGGAAGAATTAATATTGTCAAAATGGCTATTCTACCCAAAGCAGTCTAGAGATTCAATGCAATCCCTATCAAGCTACCAATGGTATTTTTCACAGAACTAGACCAAAGAATTTCACAATTTGTATGGAAATACAAAAAACCTCGAATAGCCAAAGTAATCTTGAGAAAGAAGAATGGAGCTGGAGGAATCAACCTGCCTGACTTCAGACTCTACTACAAAGCCACAGTCATCAAGACAGTATGGTACTGGCACAAAGACAGAAATATAGATCAATGGAACAGAATAGAAAGCCCAGAGATAAATCCACGAACCTATGGACACCTTATCTTTGACAAAGGAGGCAAGGATATACAATGGAAAAAAGACAACCTCTTTAACAAGTGGTGCTGGGAAAACTGGTCAACCACTTGTAAAAGAATGAAACTAGAACACTTTCTAACACCATACACAAAAATAAACTCAAAATGGATTAAAGATCTAAATGTAAGACCAGAAACTATAAAACTCCTAGAGGAGAACATAGGCAAAACACTCTCTGACATAAATCAAAGCAAGATCCTCTATGACCCACCTCCCAGAATATTGGAAATATAAGCAAAACTAAACAAATGGGACCTAATGAAACTTAAAAGCTTTTGCACTACAAAGGAAACTATAAGTAAGGTGAAAAGACAGCCCTCAGATTGGGAGAAAATAATAGCAAATGAAGAAACAAAGGATTAATCTCAAAAATATACAAGCAACTCCTGCAGCTCAATTCCAGAAAAATAAATGACCCAATCAAAAAATGGGCCAAAGAACTAAACAGACATTTCTCCAAAGAAGACATACAGATGGCTAACAAACACATGAAAAGATGCTCAACATCACTCATTATTAGAGAAATACAAATCAAAACCACAATGAGGTACCATTACACGCCAGTCAGGATGGCTGCTATCCAAAAGTCTACAAGCAATAAATGCTGGAGAGGGTGTGGAGAAAAGGGAACCCTCTTACACTGTTGGTGGGAATGCAAACTAGTACAGCCGCTATGGAAAACAGTGTGGAGATTTCTTAAAAAACTGGAAATAGAACTGCCATATGACCCAGCAATCCCACTTCTGGGCATACACACTGAGGAAACCAGAACTGAAAGAGACACGTGCACCCCAATGTTCATCGCAGCACTGTTTATAATAGCCAGGACATGGAAGCAACCTAGATGCCCATCAGCAGATGAATGGATAAGGAAGCTGTGGTACATATACACCATGGAATATTACTCAGCCATTAAAAAGAATTCATTTGAACCAGTCCTAATGAGATGGATGAAGCTGAAGCCCACTATACAGAGTGAAGTAAGCCAGAAAGATAAAGAACATTACAGCATACTGACACATGTATATGGAATTTAGAAAGGTGATAACGATAACCCTATATGCAGAACAGAACAAGAGACACAGAAATACAGAACAGACTTTTGAACTTTGTGGGAGAATGTGAGGGTGGGATATTTCAAAAGGACAGCATGTATCCTATCTATGGTGAAACAGATCACCAGCCCAGGTGGGATGAACGAGACAAGTGCTCCGGCCTGGTGCACTGGGAAGACCCAGAGGAATCAGGGGGAGAGGGAGGTGGGAGGGGGGATCGGGATTGGGAATACATGTAAATCCATGGCTGATTCATATCAATGTATGACAAAACCCACTGGAAAAAAAAAATATGAGGAGCATGAAACAGTCTGAAAAATAGGAGGAGCATGAAATGGTGTTGAAAAACATGAAGAGCCTGAAAAGGTGTGAAAAATATGAAGAGCTTCAAAAGGTGTCAAAAATATGAGGAGAATGAAACGGTCTGCAAAATAGGAGGAGCATGAAATGGTGTTGAAAAACATGAAGAGCCTGAAAAGGTGTGAAAAATATGAAGAGCTTCAAAAGGTGTGAAATACATGAGGAGGATTAAACAGTCTGAAGATAGGAGGAGCATGAAGCGTTTTTGAAAAACATGAAGCGCCTGAAAAGGTGTGAAAAATATGAAGAGATTCTAAAGGTGTCAAAAATAGGAGGAGCATTAAATGGTCTTAAAAATACGAGGAGCATGAAGTGGTGTTGAAAAACATGAAGAGCCTGAAAAGGTGTGAAATATATGAAGAGCTTCAAAGGGTGTCAAATATATGAGGAGCATGAAACGGTTTGAAAAATAGGAGGAGCATGAAACGCTGTTGAAAAAAATGAAGAGCCTGAAAAGGTGTGAAAAATATGGAAAGCTTCAAAAGGTGTCAAAAATATGAGGAGCATGAAACGGTCTGAAAAATAGGAGTAGCATGATGCGGTGTTCAAAAACATGAAGAGCCTGAAAAGGTGTGAAAAATATGAAGAGCTTCAAAAGGTGTCAAAATTATGAGGAGCATGAAACGGTCTGAAAAATAGGAGAGCATGAAGCGGTGTTCAAAAATATAAAGAGCCTGAAAAGGTGTGAAAAATACGAAGAGCTTCAAAAGGTGTCAAAAATATGAGGAGCATGAAACGGTCTTAAAAAAAGGAGGAGGATGAAGCGGTGTTGAAAAACATGAAGAGTCTGAAAACGTGTGAAAAATATGAAGACCTTCAAAAGGTGTCAAAAATGAGATGAGCATGAAACGGTCTGCAAAATAAGAGGAGCATGAAGTGGTGTTGAAAAAAATGAAAAGCCTTAAAATGTGTGAAATATATGAAGAGCTTCAAAAGGTGTCAAAAATATGAGGAGAATGAAACGGTCTGCAAAATAGGAGGAGCATGAAATGGTGTTCAAAAACATGAAGAGCATGAAAAGGTGTGAAAAATATGAACAGTTTCAAAAAGTGTGAAATACATGAGGAGAATTAAACGGTCTGCAAAATAGGAGGAGCATGAAATGGTGTTCAAAAACATGAAGAGCCTGAAAAGGTGTGAAAAATAAGAAGAGCTTCAAAAAGTGTGAAATACATGAGGAGGATTAAACGGTCTGAAAAATAGGAGGAGCATTAAGCGGTGTTGAAAATCATGAAGGCCTGAAAACATGTGAAAAATATGAAGAGCTTCAAAAGGTGTGAAAAATATGAAGAGCTTCAAAAGGTGTGAAATATATGTGGAGCATTAAACGGTCTGAAAAATAGGAGGAGCATGAAGCGGTGTTGAAAAACATGAAGAGCCTGAAAAGGTGTGAAAAATATGAGGAGCTTCAAAAGGTGTGAAATACATGTGGAGCATTAAACGGTCTGAAAATCAGGAGAAGCATGAAGTGGTGTTCAAAAACAAGAAGAGCCTGAAAAGGTGTGAAAAATATGAGGAGCTTCAAAAGTTGTGAAATACATGTGGAGCATTAAACAGTCTGAAAAATAGTAGGAGCATGAAGCGGTGTTCAAAAACAAGAAGAGCCTGAAAAGGTGTGAAAAATATGAGGAGCTTCAAAAGGTGTGAAATACATGTGGAGCATTAAACGGTCTGAAAAATAGGAGGAGCATGAAACGGTGATAAAAAATGAAGAGCGTGAAATGGTGTGAAAAATATGAAGAGCTTCAAAATGTGTCAAATATAAGAGGAGCATGAAACAGTGTTCAAAACATGAAGAGCCTGAAAAGCTGTGAAAAATATGAAGAGCTTCAAAAGGTGCCAAAAATATATGGAGCATGAAACGGTCTGAAAAATAGGAGGAGCATGAAGCGGTGTTGAAAAACATGAAGAGCCTGAAAAGGTGTGAAAAATATGAAGAGCTTCAAAAGGTGTGAAAAATATGAGGAGCATGAAACGATATGAAAAATAGGAGGAGCATGAAACGGTGTTCAAAAACATGAAGAGCCTGAAAAGGTATGAAAAATATGAAGAGCTTCAAAAAGTCTCAAAAACATGAGGAGCATGAAACCTTATGAAAATAGGAGGAGCATGAAGCAGTGTTCACAAATATGAAGAGCCTGAAAAGGTGTGAAAAATATGAAGTGTTTCAAAACGTGTCAAAAATATGAGGAGCATGAAAAGTTCTGAAAAATAGGAGGAGCATGAAGCGGTGTTCAAAAACCTGAAGAGCCTGAAAACGTGTGAAAAAATGAATAGCTTCAAACGGTGTGAAATATATGAGGAGGATTAAACAGTCTGAAAGATAGGAGGAGCATGAAAAGATGTTGAAAACATGAAGAGCCTGAAAAGGTGTGAAAAATATGAAGAGCTTCAAAAGGTCTCAAAAATATGAGGTGCATGAAACAGTTTGAAAAATAGGAGGAGCATGAAGCGGTGTTCAAAAACATGAAGAGGCTGAAATGGTGTGAAAAATATGAGGAGCATGAAATTTCTCAAAAATTGGAGGAGCATGAACTGGTGTTGAAAAATATGAAGAGCCTGTAAAGGTGTGAAAAATATGAAGAGCCAGAAAAGGTGTTAAATATATGAAGAGCCTCAAAAGTTGTCAAAAATATGAGGAGCATGAAACGGTCTGAAAAATAGGAGGAGCATGAAGCGGTGTTCCAAAACATTAAGAGCCTGAAAAGGTATGAAAAATATGAAGAGCTTCAAAAAGTGTCAAAAATATGAGGAGCATGAAACGGTCTGAAAAATACGAGGAGCATGAAGCCGTGTTCAAAAACCTGAAGAGCATGAAACGGTGTTGAGAAACATGAAGAGCATGAAAAGATGTGAAAAATATGAAGAGCATGAAAAAGTGTGAAAAATACGAGGAGCATGAAGCCGTGTTAAAAAACCTGAAGAAACTGAAAAGGTGTGAAAAATATGAAGAGCTTCAAAATGTGTCAAAGTTATGAGGAGCATGAAACCGTCTGAAAAATAGGAGGAGCATGAAATGGTGTTCAAAAACATGAAGAGCCTGAAAGGTGTGAAAAATATGAAGAGCATGAAAATGTGTGAAAAATATGAGGAGCATGAAACTGTGTTCAAAAAAATGCAGAGCCTGAAAAGGTGTGAAAAATATGGAAAGCTTCAAAAGGTGTCAAAAATATGAGGAGCATGAAACTGTCTGAAAAAGGAGGAGCATGAAGCGGTGTTCAAAAACATGAAGAGCCTGAAAAGGTGTAAAATATATGAAGAGCTTCAAAAAGTGTCAAAAATATGAGGAACATGAAACCTTCTGAAAAATAGGAGGAGCATGAAGCGGTGTTAGAAAACCTAAAGAGCCTGAAAACGTGTGAAAAATATGAAGAGCTTCAAAAGGTGTCAAAAATATGAGGAGAATGAAACGGTCTGCAAAATAGGAGGAGCATGAAATGGTGTTGAAAAACATGAAGAGCCTGAAAAGGTGTGAAAAATATGAAGAGCTTCAAAAGGTGTGAAATACATGAGGAGGATTAAACAGTCTGAAAGATAGGAGGAGCATGAAGCGTTTTTGAAAAACATGAAGCGCCTGAAAAGGGGTGAAAAATATGAAGAGATTCTAAAGGTGTCAAAAATATGAGGAGCATGAAATGGTCTTAAAAATACGAGGAGCAGGAAGTGGTGTTGAAAAACATGAAGAGCCTGAAAAGGTGTGAAATATATGAAGAGCTTCAAAGGGTGTCAAAAATATGAGGAGCATGAAACGGTCTGAAAAATAGGAGGAGCATGAAACGCTGTTGAAAAAAATGAAGAGCCTGAAAAGGTGTGAAAAATATGGAAAGCTTCAAAAGGTGTCAAAAATATGAGGAGCATGAAACGGACTGAAAAATAGGAGTAGCATGATGCGGTGTTCAAAAACATGAAGAGCCTGAAAAGGTGTGAAAAATATGAAGAGCTTCAAAAGGTGTCAAAATTATGAGGAGCATGAAATGGTCTGAAAAATAGGAGAGCATGAAGCGGTGTTCAAAAATATAAAGAGCCTGAAAAGGTGTGAAAAATACGAAGAGCTTCAAAAGGTGTCAAAAATATGAGGAGCATGAAACGGTCTTAAAAAAAGGAGGAGGATGAAGCGGTGTTGAAAAACATGAAGAGTCTGAAAACGTGTGAAAAATATGAAGACCTTCAAAAAGTGTCAAAAATGAGATGAGCATGAAACGGTCTGAAAAATAGGAGGAGCATGAAGCGGTGTTGAAAATCATGAAGAGCCTGAAAAGGTGTGAAAAATATGAAAAGCTTCAAAAGATGTGAAAAATATGAAGAGCTTCAAAAGGTGTCAAAATGAGATGAGCATGAAACGGTCTGCAAAATAGGAGGAGCAAGAAATGGTGTTGAAAAAAATGAAAAGCCTTAAAATGTGTGCAATATATGAAGAGCTTCAAAAGGTGTCAAAAATATGAGGAGAATGAAACGGTCTGCAAAATAGGAGGAGCATGAAATGGTGTTCAAAAACATGAAGAGCCTGAAAAGGTGTGAAAAATATGAACAGTTTCAGAAAGTGTGAAATACATGAGGAGAATTAAACGGTCTGCAAAATAGGAGGAGCATGAAATGGTGTTCAAAAACATGAAGAGCCTGAAAAGGTGTGAAAAATAAGAAGAGCTTCAAAAAGTGTGAAATACATGAGGAGGATTAAACGGTCTGAAAAATAGGAGGAGCATTCAGCGGTGTTGAAAAACATGAAGGCCTGAAAACATGTGAAAAATATGAAGAGCTTCAAAAGGTGTGAAAAATATGAAGAGCTTCAAAAGGTGTGAAAAATATGAAGAGCTTCAAAAGTTGTGAAAAATATGAAGAGCTTCAAAAGTTGTGAAAAATATGAAGAGCTTCAAAAGGTGTACAAAATTAGATGAGCATGAAACGGTCTGAAAAATAGGAGGAGCATGAAGTGGTGTTGAAAAAAATGAAGAGCCTGAAAAGGTGTGAAAAATATGAAGAGCTTCAAAAGGTGTCAAAATATGAGGAGCATGAAACGGTTTTGAGAACCATGAATAGCCTGAAAATATGTGAAAAATATGAAGAGCATAAAAATATGTGAAAATATGAGGAGCATGAAACGGTTTTGAGAAACATGAATAGCCTGAAAATATGTGAAAAATATGAAGAGCATAAAAATATGTGAAAAATATGAGGAGCATGAAACTGTGTTCAAAACATGAAGAGCCTGAAAAGGTGTGAAAAATATGAAGATCTTCAGAAGGTGTCAAAATTGAAGGCATTTCCCCTGAAATCAGGAACAAGACAAGGGTGCCCACTCTCACCACTACTATTCAACATAGTGTTGGAAGTTCTGGCCACAGCAATCAGAGAAGAAAAAGAAGTAAAAGGAATCCAGATAGGAAATGAAGAAGTAAAACTCTCACTGTTTGCAGATGACATGATCTTCTACATAGAAAACCCTAAAGACTCTACCAGAAAATTACTAGAACTAATCAATGAGTATAGTAAAGTTGCAGGATATAAAATTAACACACAGAAATCCCTTGCATTCCTATATACTAACAATGAAAAACCAGACAGAGAAATTAAGGAAAAAATACCATTCACCATTGCAACAAAAAGAATAAAATACTTAGGAGTATATCTACCTAAAGAAACAAAGGACCTATACATAGAAAACTATAAAACACTGATGAAAGAAATCAAAGAGGACACAAACAGATGGAGAAACATACTGTGTTCATGGATTGGAAGAATTAATATTGTCAAAATGGCTATTCTACCCAAAGCAGTCTATAGATTCAATGCAATCCCTATCAAGCTACCAATGGTATTTTTCACAGAACTAGACCAAAGAATTTCACAATTTGTATGGAAATACAAAAAACCTCGAATAGCCAAAGTAATCTTGAGAAAGAAGAATGGAGCTGGAGGAATCAACCTGCCTGACTTCAGACTCTACTACAAAGCCACAGTCATCAAGACAGTATGGTACTGGCACAAAGACAGAAATATAGATCAATGGAACAGAATAGAAAGCCCAGAGATAAATCCACGAACCTATGGACACCTTATCTTTGACAAAGGAGGCAAGGATATACAATGGAAAAAAGACAACCTCTTTAACAAGTGGTGCTGGGAAAACTGGTCAACCACTTGTAAAAGAATGAAACTAGAACACTTTCTAACACCATACACAAAAATAAACTCAAAATGGATTAAAGATCTAAATGTAAGACCAGAAACTATAAAACTCCTAGAGGAGAACATAGGCAAAACACTCTCTGACATAAATCAAAGCAAGATCCTCTATGACCCACCTCCCAGAATATTGGAAATATAAGCAAAACTAAACAAATGGGACCTAATGAAACTTAAAAGCTTTTGCACTACAAAGGAAACTATAAGTAAGGTGAAAAGACAGCGCTCAGATTGGGAGAAAATAATAGCAAATGAAGAAACAGACAAAGGATTAATCTCAAAAATATACAAGCAACTCCTGCAGCTCAATTCCAGAAAAATAAATGACCCAATCAAAAAATGGGCCAAAGAACTAAACAGACATTTCTCCAAAGAAGACATACAGATGGCTAATAAACACATGAAAAGATGCTCAACATCACTCATTATTAGAGAAATACAAATCAAAACCACAATGAGGTACCATTACACGCCAGTCAGGATGGCTGCTATCCAAAAGTCTACAAGCAATAAATGCTGGAGAGGGTGTGGAGAAAAGGGAACCCTCTTACACTGTTGGTGGGAATGCAAACTAGTACAGCCGCTATGGAAAACAGTGTGGAGATTTCTTAAAAAACTGGAAATAGAACTGCCATATGACCCAGCAATCCCACTTCTGGGCATACACACTGAGGAAACCAGAACTGAAAGAGACACGTGCACCCCAATGTTCATCGCAGCACTGTTTATAATAGCCAGGACATGGAAGCAACCTAGATGCCCATCAGCAGATGAATGGATAAGGAAGCTGTGGTACATATACACCATGGAATATTACTCAGCCATTAAAAAGAATTCATTTGAACCAGTCCTAATGAGATGGATGAAGCTGAAGCCCATTATACAGAGTGAAGTAAGCCAGAAAGATAAAGAACATTACAGCATACTGACACATGTATATGGAATTTAGAAAGGTGATAACGATAACCCTATATGCAGAACAGAAAAAGAGACACAGAAATACAGAACAGACTTTTGAACTTTGTGGGAGAATGTGAGGGTGGGATATTTCAAAAGAACAGCATGTATCCTATCTATGGTGAAACAGATCACCAGCCCAGGTGGGATGAACGAGACAAGTGCTCCGGCCTGGTGCACTGGGAACACCCAGAGGAATCGGGGGGAGAGGGAGGTGGGAGGGGGGATCGGGATTGGGAATACATGTAAATCCATGGCTGATTCATATCAATGTATGACAAAACCCACTGGAAAAAAAAAAATATGAGGAGCATCAAACAGTCTGAAGAATAGGAGGAGCATGAAACGGTGATCAAAAACATGAAGAGCATGAAAAGGTGTGAAAAATATGAAGAGCTTCAAAAGGTGTGAAATACATGAGGAGCATGAAACTCTCTGAAAAATAGAAGGAGAATGAAGTGGTGTTCAAAAACATGAATAGCCTGAAAAGGTGTGAAAAATATGAAGATCTTCAAAAGGTGTGAAAAATATGAGGAGCATGATACGGTCTGAAAAATAGGAGGAGCATGAAGCGGTGTTGAAAAACATGAAGAGCCTGAAAACGTGTGAAAAATATGAAGAGCTTCAAAAGGTGTGAAAAATATGAAGAGCTTCAAAAAGTGTGAAATACATGAGGAGGATTAAACATTCTGAAAAATAGGAGGAGCATTAAGCGGTGTTGAAAAACATGAAGGCCTGAAAACATGTGAAAAATATGAAGAGCTTCAAAAGGTGTGAAAAATATGAAGAGCTTCAAAAGTTGTGAAATACATGTGGAGCATTAAACGGTCTGAAAAATAGGAGGAGCATGAAGCGGTGTTGAAAAACATGAAGAGCCTGAAAAGGTGTGAAAAATATGAGGAGCTTCAAAAGGTGTAAAATAAATGTGGAGCATTAAACGGTCTGAAAAACAGGAGGAGCATGAAGCGGTGTTCAAAAACAAGAAGAGCCTGAAAAGGTGTGAAAAATATGAGGAGCTTCAAAAGGTGTGAAATACATGTGGAGCATTAAATGGTCTGAAAAATAGGAGGAGCATGAAACGGTGATAAGAAATGAAGAACGTGAAATGGTGTGAAAAATATGAAGAGCTTCAAAATGTGTCAAATATAAGAGGAGCATGAAACAGTGTTCAAAAACATGAAGAGCCTGAAAAGCTGTGAAAAATATGAAGAGCTTCAAAAGGTGCCAAAAATATATGGAGCATGAAACGGTCTGAAAAATAGGAGGAGCATGAAGCGGTGTTGAAAAACATGAAGAGCCTGAAAAGGTGTGAAAAATATGAAGAGCTTCAAAAGGTGTCAAAAATATGAGGAGCATGAAACGATATGAAAAATAGGAGGAGCATGAAGCGGTGTTAAAAAATATGAAGAGCCTGAAAAGGTGTGAAGAAAATGAAGAGCTTCAAAAGGTGTCAAAAATATGAGGAGCATGAAACCGTATGAAAATAGGAGGAGCATGAAGCGGTGTTCAAAAATAGGAAGAGCCTGAAGGTGTGAAAAATATGAAGTGTTTCAAACCGTGTCAAAAATATGAGGAGCATGAAAAGTTCTGAAAAATAGGAGGAGCATGAAGCGGTGTTCAAAAACTGAGGAGCCTGAAAAGGTGTGAAAAATATGAAGAGCTTTAAACGGTGTGAAATATATGAGGAGCATGAAACGGTCTGAAAAATACGAGGAGCATGAAGCCGTGTTCAAAAAACTGAAGAGCCTGAAAAGTTGTGAAAAATATGAAGAGCTTCAATAGGGTTAAAAATATGAGGAGCATGAAACGGTCTGAAAAATAGGAGGAGCATGAAGCGGTGTTCCAAAACATTAAGAGCCTGAAAAGGTATGAAAAATATGAAGAGCTTCAAAAAGTGTCAAAAATATGAGGAGCATGAAACGGTCAGAAAAATAGGAGGAGCATGAAGTTTTGATGAAAAACATGAAGAGCCTGAAAAGTTGTGAAATGTATGAAGAGCTTCAAAAGGTGTCGAAAATACGAGGAGCATGAAACGGTTTGAAAAAAAAGAGGAACATGAAGTCTTGTCGAAAAGCATGAAGAGCCTGAAAATGTTTGAAAAATATGAAGAGCTTGAAAATGTGTCAAAAATATGACGAGAATGAAATGGTCTGAAAAATATGAGGAGCATGAAACGGTATTGAAAAACATGAAGAGTATGAAAAGGTGTAAAATATATAAAGAGCTTCAAAAGGTGTCAAAAAAATGAGGAGCATGAAACGGTCTGAAAAACAGGAGGAGCATGAAGCGGTGTTGAAAAACATGAAGAGCCTGAAAAGGTGTGAAATGTATGAAGAGCTTCAAAAGGTGTGAAAAATATGCGGAGCACGAAAGGTCTGAAAAATAGGAGGAGCATGAAACGGTGTTGAAAAACTAGAAATGCATGAAAAGTTGTGAAAAATATGGAGAGCATCAAAGGGTGTCAAAAATATGAGGAGCATGAAACGGTCTGAAAATGAGGAGGAGCATGAAGCAGTGTTGAAAAAGTTGAAGAGCCTGAAAAGGTGTGACATATATGAAGAGCGTCAAAAGGTGTAAAATATATGAGGAGCATGAAACGGTCTGAAAAATAGGAGGAGCATGAAGCGGTGTTGAAAACATGAAGAGCCTGAAAAGGTGTGAAATATATGAAGAGCTTCAAAAGGTGTCAAAATATGAGGAGCATGAAAAGGCCTGAAAAATAGGAGGAGCATGAAGCGGTGTTCAAAAACATGAAGAGCCTGGAATGGTGTGAAAAATATGAAGAGCCTCAAAACGTGTAAAAAATATGAGGAGCCTGAAACGGTCTGAAAAATAGGAACACCATGAAATGGTGTTCAAAAACATGACAGCCTGAAAAGGTGTGAAAAATATGAAGAGCTTCAAAACGTGTTAAAAATATGAGGACCATGAAACCGTCTGAAAAATAGGAGGAGCATGAAACGGTGTTGAAAACATGAAGAGCCTGAAAAGGTGTGAAAAATATGAAGAGCTTCAAAATGAGTCAAAAATATGAGGAGCAGGAAAGGGTCTGAAAAAAAGGAGGAGCGAGAGGTGGTGTTGAAAAAGATGAAGCGACTGAAATCTGTGAAATATATGAAGAGCTTCAAAAGATGTCAATAATATGAGGAGCATGAAACGGTCTGAAAATAGGAGGAGCATGAAGCGGTGTTGAAAAACATGAAGAGCCTGAAAATGTGTGAAAAATATGAGGAGCATGAAACGGTCTGAAAAATAAGAGGAGCATGAAGCGGAGTTGAAAAACATGAAGAGCCTGAAAAGGTGTGAAAAATATGAAGAGTCTGAAAACGTGTGAAATATATGAAGAGTTTCAAAACGTGTCAAAAATTTGAGGAGCATGAAACGGTCTGAAATATAGGAGGAGCATGAAATGGTGTTCAAAAACATGAAGAGACTGAAAACCTGTGAAAATTATTAAGAGCTTCAAAAGGTGTGAAAAATATGAGGAGCAAGAAACGGTCTGAAAAATAGGAGGAGCATGAAACTGTGTTGAAAAATATGAAGAGCCTGAAAAGGTGTGAAATATATGTATAGGTCCAGAACGTGTCAAAAATATGAGGAGCATGAAACGATCTGAAAAATAGGAGAAGATTTAAGCGGTGTTCAAAAACATGAAGAGCCTGAAAAGGTGTGAAAAATATGAAGAGCGTAAAAAGGTTTCAAAAATATGAGGAGCATGAAACGGTCTGAAAAATAGGAGGAGCATGAAAAGGTGTTCAAAAACATGAAGAGCCTGAAAAGGTGTGAAAAATATGAAGAGCCTCAAAAGGTGTCAAAAATATGAGGAGCATGAAACCGTCTGAAAAATAGGAGGAGCAAGAAATGGTGTTGAAAAATATGAAGAGCCTGAAAAGGTGTGAAATATATGAAGAGGTTCAAAAGGTGTCAAAAATATGAGGAGCTTGAAACGGCCTGAAAAATAGGTGGAGAATGAAGAGGAGTTGAAAAACATGAAGAGCCTGAAAAGGTTTGAAAAATATGAAGAGCTTCAAAAGGTGTCAAAAATATGAGGAGCATGAAACGGTCTGAAAAATAGGAGGAGCATGAAGCAGTGTTGAAAAACATGAAGAGCCTGAAAAGGTGTGAAAAATATGAAGAGCTTCAAAAAGTGTCAAAAATATGAGGAGCATGAAACGGTCTGAAAAATAAGAGGAGCATGAAATGGTGTTGAAAAACATGAAGAGCCTGAAATGAGTAAAATATACGAAGAGCTTCAAAAGGTGTCAAAAATATGAGGAGCATGAACGGTCTGAAAAATTGGAGGAGCATGAAGCGGTGTTGAAAAACATGAAGAGCCTGAAAAGGTGGGAACAATATGAAGAGCTTCAAAAGGTGTGAAAAATGTGAAGTACTTCAAAAGTTGTCAAAATATGAGGTGCATGAAACGATTTGAAAAATAGGAGCAGCATGAAGCGTTGTTAAAAAACATGAAGAGCTTGAAAAGATGTGAAATATATGAAGAGCTTCAATAGATGTGAAAAATAGGAGGAGCATGAAGCTTTGTTCAAAAACATGAAGAACCTGAAAAGGTGTGAAATATATGAAGAGCTTCAAAAGGTGTCATAAATATGACGAGCATGAAACGGTCTGAAAAATAGGAGAACCTGAGGCGTTGTTGAAAAACATGAAGAGCCTGAAAAGGTGTGAAAAATATGAAGAGATTCAAAAGGAGTCAAAAATATGAGGAGCAGGAAAGGGTGTGAAAAAAAGGAGGAGCAAGAGGTGGTGTTGAAAAACATGAAGCGACTGAAATCTGTGAAATATATGAAGAGCTTCAAAAGGTGTCAATAATCTGAGGAGCATGAAACAGTCTGAAAAATAGGAGGAGCATGAAGCGGTGTTGAAAAACATGAAGAGCCTGAAATGGTATGAAAAACATGAAGAGCTTCAAAAGGAGTCAAAATATGAGGAGCATGAAACGGTCTGAAAAAAAGGAGGAGCAAGAGGTGGTGTTGAAAAACATGAAGCGCCTGAAAATGTGTGAAATATATGAAGAGCTCAAAAGGTGTCAAAAATATGAGGAGCATGAAACGGTATGATAAATAAGAGGAGCATGGAGCGGTGTTGCAAAACATGAAGAGCCTGAAAAGGTGTGAAAAATATGAAGAGCTTCAAAAGGTGTGAAAAATATGAGGCGCATGAAACGGTCTGAAAATTAGAAGGAGCATGAAGCGGTGTTGAAAAACATGAAGAGCCTGAAAGGTGTGAAATATATGAAGAGCTTCAACAGGTGTCAAAAATTTGAAGAGCATGAAGCGGTGTTGAAAAAATGAAGAGCCTGAAAAGGTGTGAAATATATGAAGAGCTTCAAAAGGTGTCAAAAATATGAGGAGCATGAAACCGTCTGAAAAATAGGAGGAGCATGAATAGGTGTTCAAAAACATGACAGCCTGAAAAGGTGTGAAAAATATGAAGAGCTTCAAAACGTGAGAAAAATATGAGGACCATGAAACCGTCTGAAAAATAGGAGGAGCATGAAACGGTATTGAAAACATGAAGAGCCTGAAAACGTGTGAAAAATATGAAGAGCTTCAAAAGGTGTCAAAAATATGACGAGCATGAAACGGTCTGAAAAATAGGAGGAGCATGAAGCAGTATTGAAAAACATTAAGAGCCTGAAAAGGTGTGAAAAATATGAAGAGCTTCAAAAAGTGTCAAATATATGAGGAGCATGAAACGGTCTGAAAAATAGGAGGAGCATGAAGTGGTGTTGAAAAACATGAAGAGCCTGAAATGAGTGAAATATATGAAGAGCTTCAAAAGGTGTCAAAAATATGACGAGCATGAAAAGGTCTGAAAAATAGGAGGAGCATGAAGCAGTGTTGAAAAACATTAAGAGCCTGAAAAGGTGTGAAAAATATGAAGAGCTTCAAAAAGTATCAAATATATGAGGAGCATGAAACGGTCTGAAAAATAGGAGGAGCATGAAATGGTGTTGAAAAATATGAAGAGCCTGAAAAGGTGTGAAATATATGTATAGGTTCAGAACGTGTCAAAAATATGAGGAGCATGAAACGATCTGAAAAATAGGAGAAGATTGAAGCGGTGATGAAAAACATGAAGTGTCTGAAAAGTTGTGAACAATATGAAGAGCTTCAAAGGTGTCAAAAATATGAGGAGTATGAAATGGTGTTCAAATACATGAAGAGCCTGAAAAGTTGTGAAAAATATGAACAGCTTAAAAAGGTGTCAAAAATATGAGGAGCTTTAAAAGGGTTCAAAAATATGAAGAGCATGAAAATGTATGAAAAATATGAAGAGTTTCAAATGGTGTCAAAAATATGAGAGCATGAAACGGTCTGAAAAATAGGCGGAGCATGAAATGGTGTTCAAAAACATGAAGAGACTGAAAACCTGTGAAAAATATGAAGAACTTCAAAGGTGTGGAAATATGAGGAGCATGAAACGGTCTGAAATATAGGAGGAGCATGAAACTGTGTTGAAAAATATGAAGAGTCTGAAAAGGTGTGAAATACATGAATAGGTTCAGAACGTGTCAAAAATATGAGGAGCATGAAACGGTCTGAAAAATAGGAGGAGAATGAAGCGGTGTTGAAAAACATGAAGAGCCTGAAAAGGAGTGAAAAATATGAAGAGCCTCAAAAGGTGTGAAAAATATGAGGAGCATGAAGTGGTGTTCAAAAACATGAAGAGCTTGAATAGGTGTGAAATATACGAAGAGCTTCAAAAGGTGTGAAAAATAGGAGGAGCATGAAGCGGTGTTCAAATACATGAAAAGCCTGAAAAGGTGTGAAATATATGAAAAGCTTCCAAAGGTGTCAAAAGTATGAGGAGCATGAAACGCTCTGAAAATAGGAGGAGGATGAAACCGTGTTGAAAAACATGAATAGCATGAAAAGGTGTGAAAAATATGAAGAGCTTCAAAAGGTGTCAAAAATCTGAGGAGCATGAAACGGTCTGATAAATAGGAGGAGCACGAATCGGTGTTCAAAAACATGAAGAGCCTGAAAAGGTGTGAAATATATGAAGAGCTTCAAAAGCTGTCAAAAATATGAGGAGCTTGAAAAGGTGTTTAAAAACATGAAGAGCATGAAAATGTGTGAAAAATATGAAGAGTTTCAAATGGTGTCAAAAATATGAAGGGCATGAAACTGTCTGAAAAATAGGAGGAGCATGAAATGGTGTTCAAAAACATGAAGAGACTGAAAACCTGTGAAAATTATTAAGAGCTTCAAAAGGTGTGAAAAATATGAAGAGCTTCAAAAGGTGTGAAAAATATGAGGAGCAAGAAACGGTCTGAAAAATAGGAGGAGCATGAAATTGTGTTGAAAAATATGAAGAGGCTGAAAAGGTGTGAAATATATGTATAGGTCCAGAACATGTCAAAATATGAGGAGCATGAAACGATCTGAAAAATAGGAGAAGATTGAAGCGGTGTTCAAAAACATGAAGAGCCTGAAAAGGTGTGAAAAATATGAAGAGCTTCAAAAGGTGTCAAAAATATGAGGAGCAGGAAACGGTCTGAAAAATAGGAGGAGCATGAAAAGGTGTTCAAAAACATGAAGCGCCTGAAAATGTGTGAAAAATATGAAGAGCTTCAAAAGGTGTGAAAAATATGACGAGCATGAAGTGGTGTTCAAAAACATGAAGAGCTTGAAAAGGTATGAAATATACTAAGAGCTACAAAAGGTGTGAAAAATAGGAGGCGCAAAAGGTGGTGTTCAAAAACATGAAAAGCCTGATAAGGTGTGAAATATATGAAGAGCTTCAAAAGGTGTCAAAAGTATGAGGAGCATGAAACGGTCTGAAAATAGGAGGAGGATGAAAGGGTGTTGAAAAACATGAAGAGCAAGAAAAGGTGTGAAAAATATGAAGAGCTTCAAAAGGTGTCAAAAATATGAGGAGCATGAAACGGCCTGAAAAATACGAGGAGCATGAACCAGTCTGAAAAATAGGAGGAGCATGAAACGGTGTTGAAAAACATGAAGTGCCTGTAAAGGTGTGAAAAATATGAAGAGATAAAAAATGTGTCAAAAATATGAGAAGCATGAAACAATCTGAAAAAAAGGAGGAGCATGAAATGGTGTTGAAAAACATGAAGAGCATGAAAAGGTGTGAAAAATACGAAGAGCTTCAAAAGGTTTCAAAAATATGAGGAGCATGAAACGGTCTGAAAAACAGGAGGAGCATGAAGCGGTGTTGAAAAACATGAAGCGTCTAAAAAGGTGTGAAAAATTTGAAGATCTTCAAAAGGTGTGAAAAATATGCGGAGGATGAAACGGTCTGAAAAATAGGAGGAGAATGAAACGGTGTTGAAAAACATGAAGTGCATGAAAAGGTGTGAAAAATATGGAGACCATCAAAGGGTGTCAAAATATGAGGAGTGTGAAACTTTGTTGAAAAACATGAAAAGCATGAAAAGGTGTGAAACATATGCAGATCTTCAAAAGGTGTCAAAAATATGAGAAGCATGAAATGGTCTGAAAAATATGAGGAGCATGAAACGGTGTTGAAAATACATGAAAAGCATGAAAAGGTGTGAAAAATATGAAGAGCTTCAAAAGCTTTCAAAAATAGGAGAAGCATGAAACGGTCTGAAAAGCAAGAGGAACATGAAACGGTGTGAAAAAACATGAAGAGTTTCAAAAGGTGTCAAAAATATGAGGAGCATGAAACGGTCTGAAAAATATGAGAAGCATGAAACGGTCTGAAATATAAGACGAGCATGAAACGTTGTTGAAAAACATGAAGTGCATGAAAAGGTTTGAAAAATATGAAGAGCTTCAAAACGTGTCAAAAATATGAGGAGCATGAAACTGTATGAAATATAGGAGGAGCTTGAAAAAGTGTTGAGAAACATGAAGAGCATGAAAATGTGTAAAAAATATGACGGGCTTCAAAAGGTTTCAAAAATATGAGGAGCATGAAACGGTCTGAAAAATAGGAGGAGCATGAAACTGTGTTGAAATCATGAAGAGCCTGAAAAGGTGTGAAAAATATGAAGACCTTCAAAAGGTGTCAAAAATATGAGGAGCATGAAACGGTCTGAAAAACAGGAGGAGCATGAAGCGGTGTTGAAAAACATGAAGCGTCTAAAAAGGTGTGAAAAATTTGAAGATCTTCAAAAGGTGTGAAAAATATGCGGAGCATGAAACGGTCTAAAAAATAGGAGGAGAATGAAACGGTGTTGAAAAACATGAAGAGCATGAAAAGGTGTGAAAAATATGAAGAGCTTCAAAGGGGGTCAAAATTTGAGGAGCATGAAATGGTCTGAAATATATGTGGAGCATGAAAAGGTGTGAAAAATATGAGGAGCATGAAACGGTCTGAAAATTAGGAAGAGCAGGAAGCGGTGTTGAAAAGCATGAAGAGCATGAGAAGGTGTTGAATAACATGAAGAGCATGAAAAAGCTTGAAAAATATTAAGATCTTCAAAAGGTGTCAAAAACATGAGGAACATGAAACGGTCTGAAAAATAGGAGTAGCAAGAATCGGTGTTGAAAAACAAGAAGAGCCTGAAAAGGTGTGAAAAATATGAAGAGCTCCAAAAGGTGTCAAAAATATGAGGAGCATGAAACGGTCTGAAACTTAGGAGGAGCATGAAGCGGTGTTGAAAAACAAGAAGAGCCTTTAAAGGTGTGAAAAATATGAAGAGCTTCAAAAGGTGTCAAAAATATGAGAAGCATGAAACGGTCTGAAGAATAGGAGGAGCATGAATCGGTGTTGAAAAACAAGAATGCCTGAAAAGGTGTGAAAAATATGAAGAGTTTCAAAAGGTGTCAAAAATATGAGGAGCCGGAAACGGTCTGAAAAATAGGAGGAGCATGAAACTGTGTTGAAATCATGAAGAGCCTGAAAAGGTGTGAAAAATACGAAGAGCTTCAAAAGGTGTCAAAAATATGAGGAGCATGAAACGGTCTGAAAAACAGGAGGAGCATGAAGCGGTGTTGAAAAACATGAAGCGTCTAAAAAGGTGTGAAAAATTTGAAGAGCTTCAAAAGGCGTGAAAAATATGCGGAGCATGAAACAGTTGAAAAATAGGAGGAGCATGAAACGGTGTTGAAAAACATGAAGTGCATGAAAAGGTGTGAAAAATATGGAGACCATCAAAGGGTGTCAAAATATGAGGAGTGTGAAACTTTGTTGAAAAACATGACGAGCATGAAAAGGTGTGAACAATATGAAGATCTTCAAAAGGTGTCAAAATTTGAGAAGCATGAAATGGTCTGAAAAATATGAGGAGCAAGAAACGGTGTTGAAAACACATGAACAGCATGAAAAGGTGTGAAAAATATGAAGAGCTTCAAAAGCTGTCAAAAATAGGAGAAGCATGAAACGGTATGAAAAGTAAGAGGAACATGAAACGGTGTGAAAAAACATGAAGAGTTTCAAAAGCTGTCAAAAATATGAGGAGCATGAAACGGTCTGAAAAATATGAGAAGCATGAAACGGTCTGAAAAACAAGACGAGCATGAAACGTTGTTGAAAAACATGAAGTGCATGAAAAGGTTTTAAAAATATGAAGAGCTTCAAAACGTGTCAAATATATGAGGAGCATGAAACTGTCTGAAAAATAGGAGGAGCATGAAAAAGTGTTGAAAAACATGAAGAGCATGAAAAGGTGTGAAAAATATGAAGAGCTTCAAAAAGGGTCAAAAATATGAGGAGCAAGAAACGGTCTGAAATCTATGAGGAGCATGAAACTGTCTGAAAAATATGAGGATCAGGAAAGGGTCTGAAAATTAGGAAGAGCAGGAAGCGGTGTTGAAAAGCATGAAGAGCATGAGAAGATGTTGAATAACATGAAGAGCATGAAAAAGCGTGAAAAATATTAAGATCTTCAAAAGGTTTCAAAAACATGAGGAGCATGAAACGGTCTGAAAAATAGGAGTAGCATGAATCGGTGTTGAAAAACAAGAAGAGCCTGAAAAGGCGTGAAAAATATGAAGAGCTTCAAAAGGTGTCAAAAATATGAGGAGCATGAAACTGTCTGAAAATTAGGAGGAGCATGAAGCGGTGTTGAAAAACAAGAAGAGCCTGAAAAGGTGTGAAAAATATGAAGAGCATGAAACGGTCTTAAAAAATAAGTGGAGCATTAAGCGGTGTTCAAAAACATGAAGAGCATGACAAGGTGTGAAAAATATGAAGAGCTTCAAAAATTATGAAAAATATGAGCAGCATGAAACTGTTCTGAAAGATAGGAGGAGCATAAAGCGAGGTTTAAAAACATGAAGAGCCTGAAATGAGTGAAATATATGAAGAGCTTCAAAAGGTGTCAAAAATATGAGGAGCATGAAAGGGTCTGAAAAATAGGAGGAGCATGACACGGTGTTGAAAAACATGAAGAGGCTGAAAAGCTGTGAACAATATGAAGAGCTTCAAAAGGTGAGAAAAAAATGAAGAGCTCCAAAGGTTGTCAAAAATTTGAGAGGCATGAAACGGTCTGCAAAATAGGAGGAGCATGAAACGGTTATGAAAAATATGAAGAGCCTGAAAATATGCGAGATTATGAAGAGGTTCAAAATGTGTCAAAAATATGAGGAGCATGAAACGGTCTGACAAACAGGAGGAGCATGAAATGGTGTTGAAAACATGAAGAGCATGAAAAGGTGTAAAAAATATGAAGACCTTCAAAAGGTGTTAAAAATAGGAGGAGCATGAAATGGTGTGAAAAATAGGAGGATCATGAAACGGAGTTAAAAAACATGAACAGCCTGAAAAGTTGTGAAAAATATGAAGAGCTGCAAATGGTGTCAAAAACACGAGGAGCATGAAACGGTCTCAAAAAAAAGAGGAGCATGAAGTGTTCTTGAAAAGCATGAAGAGCCTGAAAATGTGAGAAAAATATGAAGAGCTTCAAAATGTGTCAAAAATATGACGTGAACGAAACGGTATGAAAAATATGAGGAGCATGAAACGGTGGTGAAAACATGAAGAGTATGAAAAGGTGTGAAAAATATAAAGAGCTTCAAAAAGTGTCAAAATTATGAGGAGCATGAAACGGTATGAAAAACAGGAGGAGCATGAAGCGGTGTTGAAAAACATGAAGAGCCTGAAAAGGTGTGAAATATATGAAGAGCTTCAAAAGGTGTCAAAAATATGAGGAGCATGAAACGGTCTGAAAAATAGGAGGAGCATAAAACGTTGTTGAAACACATGAAGAGCCTGAAAAGGTGTGAAAAATATGAAGGGATTCAAAAGGTTTCAAAATTATGACGAGCATGAAATGGCCTGAAAAATATGAGGAGCATGAAATGGTCTGAAAAATGCGAGGAACATGAAACGGTGTTGAAAAACATCAAGAGCCTGACAAGGTGTGGAAAATATGAAGAGCTACAAAAGATGTAAAAAATATGAGAAGCATGAAACAATCTGAAATATAGGAGGAGCATGAAATGGTGTTGAAAAACATGAAGAGCATGAAAAGGTGTGAAAAATATTAAGATTTTCAAAAGGTGTCAAAAACATAAGGAGCATGAAACGGTCTGAAAAATAGGAGTAGCATGAATCGGTGTTGAAAAACAAGAAGAGCCTGAAAAGGTGTGAAAAATATGAAGAGCTTCAAAAGGTGTCAAAAATAAGAGGAGCTTGAAACAGTTTGAAAATAGGAGGAGCATGAAACGGTGTTGAAAAACATGAAGAGCCTAAAAACTTGTGAAAAATATGAAGAGTTTCAAAAGGTGTGAAAAATATGAAGAGTTCAAAAGGTGTCAAAATATGAGGAGCATGAAACGGTCTGAAAAATAGGAAGAGGATGAAGCGATGTTGAAAAACATGAAGAGTCTGAAAAGGTGTGAAATATATGAAGAGCTTCAAAAGGTGTGAGAAATATGAGGAGCATGAAACGGTCTGAAAAATAGGAGGAGCATGAAACGGTGTTGAAAAACCTGAAGAACAGGAAAAGGTGAGAAATATATGAAGAGCTTCAAAAGGTGTGAAAAATATAGGAGCATGAAGCGGTGTTCAAAAACATGAAGAGCTTGAAAATGTGTGAAATATATGAAGATCTTCAAAAGGTGTGAAAAATAGGAGGAGCATGAAGCGGTGTTCAAAAACATGAAGAGCCTGAAAAGGTGTGAAATATATGAAGAGCTTCAAAAGGTGTCAGAAATATGAGAAGCATGAAACAATCTGAAAAATAGGAGGAGCTTGAAATGGTGTTGAAAAACAAGAAGAGCCTGAAATGGTGTGAAAAATATGAAGAGCTTCAACAGTTGTGTAAAATATGAGGAGCATGAAACGGTCTGAAAAATAGGAGGAGCGTGAAGCTTTGTTGACAAAAATGAAAAGCCTGAAATTGTGTGAAATATATGAAGAGCTTCAAAAGGTGTCAAAAATTTGAGAAGCATGAAACGGTCTGAAAAATATAGGAGGAGTATGAAGCGGTGTTCAAAAACATGAAGAGCTTGAAAAGGTGTGAAATATATGAAGAGCTTCAAAAGGTGTGAAATATAGGAGGAGCATGAAGCGGTGTTCAAAAACATGAAGAGCATGAAAAGATGTGAAAAATATGAATAGCTTCTAAAGGTGTCAAAAATAAGAGGAGCATGAAACAGTCTGAAAATAGGAAGAGCATGAAACGGTGTTGAAAAGCATGAAGAGCCTGAAAATGTGTGAAAAATATGGAGAGCTTCAAAAGGTGTCAAAAATATAGCAGCATGAAACAGTCTGAAAATACGAGGAGTATGAAACGGTGTTGAAAAGCATGAAGAGCCTGAATAGGTGTGAAAAATATGAAGAGCTTCAAAGGGGAAAATATATGAGGAGCATGAAACGGTCTGAACAATAGGAGGAGCATGAAACGGTGTTGAAAAACATGAAGAGCCTGAAAATTTGTGAATAATATGAAGAGCTGCAAAAGGTGTCAAATATATGAAGAGCATGAAACGTTTTGAAAAATATGAGTAGCATGAAGCGTTGTTCAAAAACGTGAAGAGCCTGAGAATGTGTGAAAAATATGAAGAGCTTCTATGGTGTCAAAAATATGAGGGGCATGAAACGGGCTGAAAAATAGGTGGAGCATGAAACGGTGTAGAAAAACATCAAGAGCCTGACAAGGTGTGAAAATTATGAAGAGCTTCAAATGGTGTGAAAAATATGAGGAGCATGAAACGGTCTGCAAAATAGGAGGAGAATGAAAAGGTGTTCAAAAACATGAAGAGCCTGGAAAGATGTGAAAAATATGAAGAGCTTCAAAATGTGTGAAAAATATGAGGAGCATGAAACGGTCTGAAATATAGCAGGAGCATGAAACGGTGTAGAAAAACATGAAAAGAATGAAAAGGTGTCAAAAATATGAAGAGTTTCAAAAGGAGTAAAAAATGTGAGGAGCAAGAAAAGGTCTGACAAATAGGAGGAGCATGAAACGGTTTTGAAAACATGAAGAGCATGAAAAGGTGTGAAATATAGGAGGAGCATGAAGCGGTGTTCAGAAACATGAAGAGCCTTAAACGGTGTGAAATATATTAAGAGCTTCTAAAGGTGTCAAAAATAAGAGGAGCATGAAAAAGTCTCAAAATAGGAGGAGCATGAAACTGTGTTGAAAAACATGAAGAGCCTTAAAACTTGTGAAAAATATGAAGAGCTTCAAAAGGTGTGAAAAATATGAAGAGCTTCAAAAGGTGTCAAAAATATGAGGAGCATGAAACGGTCTGAAAAATAGGAGGAGGATGAAGCGATGTTGAAAAACATGAAGAGTCTGAAAAGGTGTGAAATATATGAAGAGCTTCAAAATTTGTCAGAAATATGAGGAGCATGAAACGGTCTGAAAAATAGGAGGAGTATGAAGCGATGTTGAAAAACCTGAAGAACAGGAAAAGGTGAGAAATATATGAAGAGCTTCAAAAGGTGTGAAAAATATGTGGAGCATGAAACGGTCTGAAAAATAGGAAGAGCATTAAACGGTGTTGAAAAACATGAAGAGCCTGAAAATGTGTGAAAAATATTCAGCGCTTCAAAAGGTGTGAAAAATATGAGGAGCAAGAAGCGGTGTTCAAAAACATGAAGAGCTTGAAAAGGTTTGAAATTTTTGAAGATCTTCAAAAGGTGTGAAAAATAGGAGGAGCATGAATCGGTGTTCAAAAACATGAAGAGCCTGAAAAGGTGTGAAATATATGAAGAGCTTCAAAGGGTGTCAGAAATATGAGGAGCATGAAACAGTCTGAAAAATAGGAGGACCTTGAAATGGTGTTGAAAAACAAGAAGAGCCTGAAATGGTGTGAAAAATATGAAGAGCTTCAAAAGGTGTCAAAAATTTGAGAAGCATGAAACGGTCTGAAAAATACGAGGAGCATGAAGCGGTGTTGAAAAACATGAAGAGCCTGAAAAGGTGTGAAATGAATGAAGAGCTTCAAAACGTGTCAAAAATATGAGGAGCATGAAACGGTCAGAAAAATAGGAGGAGCATGAAGCGGTGTTGAAAAATATGAAGACCCTGAACAGGTGTGAAAAATATGAAGAGCTTCAAAAGGTGTCAAAAATGAGATGAGCATGAAACGGTCTGAAAAATAGGAGGAGCATGAAACGGTGTTGAAAAACATGCAGAGCCTTAAAAGGTGTGAAAAATATGAAGAGCTTCAAAAGGGGTCATAAAAAAGAGGAGCATGAAACGACCTGAAAAGTAGGAGGAGTATGTAGCAGTGTTCAAAAACATGAAGAGCCTGAAAAGGTGTGAAATATATGAAGAGCTTCAAAAGGTGTGAAAAATATGAAGAGTTCAAAAGGTGTCAAAATATGAGGAGCATGAAACGGTCTGAAAAATAGGAAGAGGATGAAGCGATGTTGAAAAACATGAAGAGTCTGAAAAGGTGTGAAATATATGAAGAGCTTCAAAAGGTGTGAGAAATATGAGGAGCATGAAACGGTCTGAAAAATAGGAGGAGCATGAAACGGTGTTGAAAAACCTGAAGAACAGGAAAAGGTGAGAAATATATGAAGAGCTTCAAAAGGTGTGAAAAATATAGGAGCATGAAGCGGTGTTCAAAAACATGAAGAGCTTGAAAATGTGTGAAATATATGAAGATCTTCAAAAGGTGTGAAAAATAGGAGGAGCATGAAGCGGTGTTCAAAAACATGAAGAGCCTGAAAAGGTGTGAAATATATGAAGAGCTTCAAAAGGTGTCAGAAATATGAGAAGCATGAAACAATCTGAAAAATAGGAGGAGCTTGAAATGGTGTTGAAAAACAAGAAGAGCCTGAAATGGTGTGAAAAATATGAAGAGCTTCAACAGTTGTGTAAAATATGAGGAGCATGAAACGGTCTGAAAAATAGGAGGAGCGTGAAGCTTTGTTGACAAAAATGAAAAGCCTGAAATGGTGTGAAATATATGAAGAGCTTCAAAAGGTGTCAAAAATTTGAGAAGCATGAAACGGTCTGAAAAATATAGGAGGAGTATGAAGCGGTGTTCAAAAACATGAAGAGCTTGAAAAGGTGTGAAATATATGAAGAGCTTCAAAAGGTGTGAAATATAGGAGGAGCATGAAGCGGTGTTCAAAAATATGAAGAGCATGAAAAGATGTGAAAAATATGAATAGCTTCTAAAGGTGTCAAAAATAAGAGGAGCATGAAACAGTCTGAAAATAGGAAGAGCATGAAACGGTGTTGAAAAGCATGAAGAGCCTGAAAATGTGTGAAAAATATGGAGAGCTTCAAAAGGTGTCAAAAATATAGCAGCATGAAACAGTCTGAAAATACGAGGAGCATGAAACGGTGTTGAAAAGCATGAAGAGCCTGAATAGGTGTGAAAAATATGAAGAGCTTCAAAGGGGAAAATATATGAGGAGCATGAAACGGTCTGAACAATAGGAGGAGCATGAAACGGTGTTGAAAAACATGAAGAGCCTGAAAATTTGTGAATAATATGAAGAGCTGCAAAAGGTGTCAAATATATGAAGAGCATGAAACGTTTTGAAAAATATGAGTAGCATGAAGCGTTGTTCAAAAACGTGAAGAGCCTGAGAATGTGTGAAAAATATGAAGAGCTTCTATGGTGTCAAAAATATGAGGGGCATGAAACGGGCTGAAAAATAGGTGGAGCATGAAACGGTGTAGAAAAACATCAAGAGCCTGACAAGGTGTGAAAATTATGAAGAGCTTCAAATGGTGTGAAAAATATGAGGAGCATGAAACGGTCTGCAAAATAGGAGGAGAATGAAAAGGTGTTCAAAAACATGAAGAGCCTGGAATGATGTGAAAAATATGAAGAGCTTCAAAATGTGTGAAAAATATGAGGAGCATGAAACGGTCTGAAATATAGCAGGAGCATGAAACGGTGTAGAAAAACATGAAAAGAATGAAAAGGTGTCAAAAATATGAAGAGTTTCAAAAGGAGTAAAAAATGTGAGGAGCAAGAAAAGGTCTGACAAATAGGAGGAGCATGAAACGGTTTTGAAAACATGAAGAGCATGAAAAGGTGTGAAATATAGGAGGAGCATGAAGCGGTGTTCAGAAACATGAAGAGCCTTAAACGGTGTGAAATATATTAAGAGCTTCTAAAGGTGTCAAAAATAAGAGGAGCATGAAAAAGTCTCAAAATAGGAGGAGCATGAAACGGTGTTGAAAAACATGAAGAGCCTTAAAACTTGTGAAAAATATGAAGAGCTTCAAAAGGTGTGAAAAATATGAAGAGCTTCAAAAGGTGTCAAAAATATGAGGAGCATGAAACGGTCTGAAAAATAGGAGGAGGATGAAGCGATGTTGAAAAACATGAAGAGTCTGAAAAGGTGTGAAATATATGAAGAGCTTCAAAATTTGTCAGAAATATGAGGAGCATGAAACGGTCTGAAAAATAGGAGGAGTATGAAGCGATGTTGAAAAACCTGAAGAACAGGAAAAGGTGAGAAATATATGAAGAGCTTCAAAAGGTGTGAAAAATATGTGGAGCATGAAACGGTCTGAAAAATAGGAAGAGCATTAAACGGTGTTGAAAAACATGAAGAGCCTGAAAATGTGTGAAAAATATTCAGCGCTTCAAAAGGTGTGAAAAATATGAGGAGCAAGAAGCGGTGTTCAAAAACATGAAGAGCTTGAAAAGGTTTGAAATTTTTGAAGATCTTCAAAAGGTGTGAAAAATAGGAGGAGCATGAATCGGTGTTCAAAAACATGAAGAGCCTGAAAAGGTGTGAAATATATGAAGAGCTTCAAAGGGTGTCAGAAATATGAGGAGCATGAAACAGTCTGAAAAATAGGAGGACCTTGAAATGGTGTTGAAAAACAAGAAGAGCCTGAAATGGTGTGAAAAATATGAAGAGCTTCAAAAGGTGTCAAAAATTTGAGAAGCATGAAACGGTCTGAAAAATACGAGGAGCATGAAGCGGTGTTGAAAAACATGAAGAGCCTGAAAAGGTGTGAAATGAATGAAGAGCTTCAAAACGTGTCAAAAATATGAGGAGCATGAAACGGTCAGAAAAATAGGAGGAGCATGAAGCGGTGTTGAAAAATATGAAGACCCTGAACAGGTGTGAAAAATATGAAGAGCTTCAAAAGGTGTCAAAAATGAGATGAGCATGAAACGGTCTGAAAAATAGGAGGAGCATGAAACGGTGTTGAAAAACATGCAGAGCCTTAAAAGGTGTGAAAAATATGAAGAGCTTCAAAAGGGGTCATAAAAAAGAGGAGCATGAAACGACGTGAAAAGTAGGAGGAGTATGTAGCAGTGTTCAAAAACATGAAGAGCCTGAAAAGGTGTGAAATATATGAAGAGCTTCAAAAAGTGTCAAAAATATGAGGAGCATGTAACGGTCTGAAAAATAGGAGGAGCATAAAGCGGTGTTCAAAAACATGAAGAGCCTGAAAAGGTGTGAAAAATATGAAGAATTTCAAAAGGTGTGAAATATATGAGGAGCATGAAACGGTCTTAAAAATAGGAGGAGCATGAAGCGGTGTTCAAAAACATGAAGAGCCTGAAAAGGTGTGAAAAATATGAAGAGCTTCAAGAGTTATGAAATATATGAGGAGTATGAAACGGTCTTGAAAATAGGAGGAGCATGAAGCGGTGTTAAAAAACATGAAGAGGCTTAAAAGTTGTGACAAATATGAAGAGCTTCAAAAGGTGTGAAAAATATGAGGTGCATAAAACGATCTGAAAAATAGGAGGAGCATGAAGCCGTGTTGAAAAACATTAAGAGCCTGAAAAGGTGTGAAAAATATGAAGAGCTTCCAAAGGTGTCAAAAATATGAGGAGTATGAAACCGTCTGTAAAATAGGAGGAGCATGAAACGGTTTTCAAAAACATGAAGAGCGTGAAAAAGTGTGAAAAATATCAAGAGCTTCAAAAGGTGTGAAATATATGAGGAGCATGAAACTGTCTGAAAAATAGGAGGAGCATGAAGCGTTGTTCAAAAAACATGAAGAGCCTGAAAAGGTGTGAAAAATATGAAGAGCTTCAAAAGTTGTCAAATACATGAGGAGCATTATACGGTCTGAAAATTAGGAGGAGCATGAGGCGGGGTTCAAAAACATGAACAGCCCGAAATGGTGTGTAAAATATGAAGAGCTTCAAAAGGTGTGAAAAATATGAAGAACTTCAAAATGTGTAAAAAATAGGATGAGCATGAAACGGTCTGAAAAAGATGAGGAGCATGAAGTGGTGTTGAAACACGTGAAGAGCCTGAAAATGTGTGAAAAATATGAAGAGGTTCAAAGGTGTGAAATACATGAGGATCATGACACGGTTTGAAAAATAGCAGGAGCATGAAGCGGTGTTCAAAAACATGAAGAGCATGAAAAGGTTTGAAAAACATGAAGAGCTTCAAAGGTGTGAAATACATGAGGAGCATGAAACGGTCTGAAAATAGGAGGAGCATGATGCACTGTTCAAAAATATGTGGAGCCTGAAAAGGAGTGAAATATATGAAGAGCTTCAAAATGTGTCAAAAATATGAGGAGCATGAAACGCCCTGAAAAAAAGGAGGAGCATGAAGTAGTGTTCAAAAACATGAAGAGCCTGAAAAGGTGTGAAAAATATGAAGAGCTTCAAAAGGTGTCAAAAATATGAGAAGCATGTAACGGTCTGAAAAATAGGAGGAGCATGAAACGGTGTTCAAAAACATGAAGAGACTGAAAAGTTGTGAAAAATATGAAGAGCTTCAAAAGGTGTCAAACATAAGAGGAGCATGAAACGGTCAAAAAATTGGAGAAGCATGAAGTGTTGTTGCAAATCATGAAGAACCTGAAAAAGGTTGAAAAATATGAAGAGCTTCAAAAGGTGTCAAATATATGAAGAGCTTCAAAAGGTGTCAAAAAAGAGATGAGCATGAAACGGTCTGAAAAACAGGAGGAGCAAGAAGTGGTGTCCAGAAAAATGAAGAGACTGAGAAAGTGTGAAAAATATCAACAGCTTCAAAAGGTGTCAAAAATATGAGGATCATGAAACGGTTTGAAAAATAGGAGGAGCATGAAGCGGTGTTGAAAAACATGCAGAGCCTGAAAATGTGTGAAAAATATGAAGAACTTCAAAAGGTGTGAAATATATGAGGAGCATAAAACGGTCTGAAAAATAGGAGGGGCATGAAGTGATGTTGAAAAACATGAATAGCCTGAAAAGGTGTGAAAAATACGAAGAGCTTCAAAAGGTGTCAAATATATGAGGACCATCAAACGGTCTGACATATATGAGGAGCATGAACCGGTGTTCAAAAACATGAAGAGCCTGAAAAGGTGTGAAAAATATGAGGAGTTTCAAAAGGTGTGAAAAATATGAAGAGCTTCAAAAGATGTGAAACATGAGATGAGCATGAAACGGTCTGAAAAATAGGAGGAGCATGAAGTGGTGTTGAAAAACATGAAGAGCCTGAAAATGTGTGAAATATATGAGGAGCTTGAAAAAGTGTCAAAAAAAAGAGAAACATGAAACTGTCTGAAAAATAGGAGGTGCATGAAGTGGTGTTGAAAAACATGAAGAGCCTGAAAAGGTGTGAAAAATATGAAGAGCATCAAAAGGTGTCAAAAATATGAGGAGCAGGAAACGGTCTGAAAAATCGGAGGATCATGAAGCGGTCTTGAAAAACATGAAGAGCCGGAAAAGATGGGAAAAATATGAAGAGCTTCAAAAGGTGTCAAAAATATGAGGAGCAGGAAACGGTCTGAAAAATAGGAGGAGCATGATGCGGTGTTGAACAACATAAAGAGCCTGAAAAGGAGTGAAAAATATGAAGAGCTTCAAAAGGTGTCAAAAATATGAGGAGCATGAAACGGTCTGAAAAAGAGGAGGAGCATGAAGCGGTGTTCAAAAACATGAAGAGCCTGAAAAGGTGTGAGAAATATGAAGAGCTACAAAAGGTGTCAAAAATATGAGGAGCATGAAGCGGTCTGAAAAACAGGAGGAGCATGAAGCGTGTTCAAAAACATGAAGATCCTGAAAAGGTGTGAAAAATATGAAGAATTTCAAAAGGTGTGAAAAAAAGAGGAGCATGAAACGGTCTGAAAAATAAGACGAGCATGAAGTGGTGTTCAAAACATGGAGAGCCTGAAAATGTGTGAAAAATATGAAGAGCTTCAAAAGGTGTCAAAAATATGAGGAGCATGAAACGGTTTGAAAAATAGGAGGAGCATGAAGCGGTGTTCAAAAACATGAAGAGCCTGAAAAGGTTTGAAAAATATGAAGAGCCTCAAAAGGTGTCAAAAATATTAGGAGAATGAAACGGTCTGAAAAATAGGAGGAGCATGAAGCGGTGTTGAAACACATGAAGAGCCTGAAAAGGTGTGAAAAATAGGAAGAGCTTCAAAGGTGTGAAAAATATGAAGAGCTTCAAAAGGTGTCAAAAATATGAGGAGCATGAAACGTTCTGAAAAAGGAGTAGCATGAAACGGTGTTCAAATACTTGAAGAGCCTGGAAATGTGTGAAAAATATGAAGAGCCTCAAAACGAGTCAAAAACATGAGGAGCATGAAACGATCTGAAAAATAGGAGGAGAATTAAGCAGTGTTGAAAAACATGAAGAGCCGGAAAAGTTGTGAAAAATAGGAAGAGCTTAAAAGGTTTGAAAAATATGAAGTCCTTCAAAAGGTGTAAAAATAGGAGGAGCCTGAAACCGTCTAAAAAATAGGCGGAGAATGAAGCGGTGTTGAAAAACATGAAGAGCCTGAAAAAGTTTGAAAAATATGAAGAACTTCAAAAGGTGTGAAAAATATGAAGAGCTTCAAAAGGTGTCAAAAATAGGAGGAGCATGAAACAGTCTCAAAAAATGGAGGAGCATGAAACGGTGTTCAAAAATATGAAGAGCCTGAAAATGTGTTAAAAATATGAAGAGCTTCGAAAGGTGTGAAAAATATGAGGGGCATGAAACGGTCTGAAAAATTGGAGGAGCATGAAGCGGCGTTCAAAAACATGGAGAACCTGAAAAGGTGTGAAAAATATGAAGAGCTTCCAAATGTGTCAAAAATATGAGGAGCATGAAACGGTCTGAAAAATAGGAGGAGCATGAAGCGGTGTTGAAAAACATGAAGAGCCTGAAAAGGTGTGAAAAATAGGAAGAGCTTCAAAAGGTGTGAAAAATATGAAGAGCTTCAAAGGTGTCAAAAATGAGATGAGCATGAAACTGTCTGAAAAATAGGAGGAGCAGGAAGTGGTGTTGAAAAACAGGAAGAGCCTGAATAGGTTCGAAAAATATGAAGAGCCTCAAAAGGTGTCAAAAATGAGATGAACAAGAAACGGTCAGAAAAATAGGAGGAACATGAAGTGGTGTTGAAAAACATGAAGAGCCTGAAAAGGTGTGAAGAATATGAAGAGCTTCAAAAGTTGTCAAAAATATGAGGAGCATGAAACGGCCTGAAAAATCGGAGGAGCATGAAGCGGTGTTCAAAAACATGAAGAGCATGAAAAGGTGTGAAAAATAGGAAGAGCTTCAAAAGGTGTGAAACATATGAAGAGCTTCAAAAGGTTTCAAAAATGAGATGAACATGAAACGGTCTGAAAAATAGGAGGAGCATGAAGCGGTGTTGAAAAACATGAAGACCCTGAAAACGTGTGAAAAATATGAAGAGCTTCAAAAGGGGTGAAAAATATGAAGAGCTTCAAAAGGTGTCAAAAATATGAGGAGCATGAAACGGTCGGAAAAATAGGAGGAGCATGAAGCGGTGTTGAAAAACATGAAGAGCCTGAAAAGGTGTGAAAAATATTAAGAGCTTCAAAAGGTGTCAAAAATATGAGGTGCATGAAACGGTATGAAAAATAGGAGGAGCATGAAGCTGTGTTCAAAAACATGGAGAGCCTGAAAAGCTGTGAAAAATAGGAAGAGCTTCAAAAGGTGTGAAAAATATGAAGAGCTTGAAAAGGAGTCAAAAAAGAGAAGAGCATGAAACGGTCTGAAAAATAGGAGGATCATGAAGTGGTGTTGAAAAACATGAAGAGCCTGAAAAGTTGTGAAATATATGAAGAGCTTCAAAAGGTGTCAAAAATATGAGGAGCATGAAACGGTCTGGAAAATAGGAGGAGCATGAAACAGTGTTCAAAAACATGAGGAGCCTGAAAAGGTGTGAAAAATATGAAGAGCTTCAAAAGGTGTGAAAAATATAAGGAGCATGAAACGGTCGGAAAAATAGGAGGAGCATGAAGCGATGTTCAAATACATGGACAGCCTGAAAAGGTGTGAAAAATATGAAGAGCTTCAAAAGGTGTCAAAAATATGAGGAGCATGAAACGGTATGAAAAATAGGAGGAGCATGAAGCTGTGTTCAAAAACATGGAGAGCCTGAAAAGCTGTGAAAAATAGGAAGAGCTTCAAGAGGTGTGAAAAATATGAAGAGCTTCAAACGGTGTCAAAAATATGAGGAGCATGAAACGGTCTGAAAAATAGGATGATCATGAAGCGGTGTTTAAAACATGAAGAGTCTGAAAAGGTGTGAGAAGTATGAAGAGCTTCAAAAGGTGTCAAAAATATGAGGAGCATGAAACGGTCTGAAAAATAGGAGGAGCATGAAGTGGTGTTGAAAACCATGAAGAGCCTGAGAAGGTGTGAAAAATATGAAGAGCTTCAAAAGGTGTCAAAAATATGAGAAGCATGAAACGGTCGGAAAAGAGGAGGAGCATGAAGTTGTGTTGAAAAACAGGAAGAGCCTGAATAGGTGTGACAAATATGAAGAGCATCAAAAGGTGTTAAAAATGAGATGACCATGAAACGGTCTGAAAAATAGGAGGAACATGAAGTCGTGTTGAAAAACATGAGGAGCCTGAAAAGGTGTGAAAAATATGAAGAGCTTCAAAAGTTGTAAAAAATATGAATAGCATGAAACGGTCTGAAAAATCATAGGAGCATGAAGCGGTGTTCAAAAACATGAAGAACGTGGAAAGGTGTGAGAAATATGAAGAGCTTCAAAAGGTGTGAAAAATATGAGGAGCATGAAACGGTCTGAAAAATAGGAGGAGCATGAAACAGTGTTCAAAAACATGAAGAGCCTGCAAAGGTATGAAAAATATGAAGAGCTTCAAAAGGTGTCAATAATACGAGGTGCATGAAACAGTGTGAAAAATAGGAGGAGCATAAAACGGTGTTGAAAAATATGAAGAGCATGAAAGGTGTAAAAATTTGAAGAGCTTCAAAGGTGTCAAAAATATGAGGAGCAGGAAACGGTCTGAAATATAAGAGCAGCATAAAACGGTGTTAAAAAACATAAAGAGCCTGAAAAGGTGTGAAGAATATGAAGAGCATCAAAAGGTGTGAAAAATATGAGGAGCATGAAACGGTCTGAAATAGAAGATCAGCATAAAACGGTGTTAAAAAACATAAAGAGCCTGAAAAGGTGTGAAGAATATGAAGAGCATCAAAAGGTGTGAAAAATATGAGGAGCATGAAACGGTCTGAAAAATCGGAGGATCATGAAGCGGTCTTGAAAAACATGAAGAGCCGGAAAAGATGGGAAAAATATGAAGAGCTTCAAAAGGTGTCAAAAATATGAGGAGCAGGAAACGGTCTGAAAAATAGGAGGAGCATGATGCGGTGTTGAACAACATAAAGAGCCTGAAAAGGTGTGAAAAATATGAAGAGCTTCAAAAGGTGTCAAAATATGAGGAGCATGAAACGGTCTGAAAAATATGAGGATCATGAAGCGGTGTTGAGAAACATGAAGAGACTGAAACGGTGTGAAAAATATGAAGAGCTTCAAAAGGTGTCAAAAATGAGATGAGCATGAAACTGTCGGAAAAATAGGAAGAGCATGAAACGGTGTTCAAATACAAGAAGAGCCTGAAGAGCTGTGAAATTCATGAAGAGCTTCAAAGGTGTGAAAAATATGAGGAGCATGAAACGGTCTGAAAAATAGGAAGAGCATGAAGCGGTGTTGAAAAACATGAAGAGCCTGAAAAGGTGTGAAAAATAGGAAGAGCTTCAAAAGGTGTCAAAAATATGAGGAGCAGGAAACGGTCTGAAGTATAAGAGCAGCATAAAACGGTGTTAAAAAACAGGAAGAGCCTGAAAAGGTGTGAAAAATATGAAGAGCTTCAAAAGGTGTGAAAAATATGAGGAGCAGGAAATGGTCTGAAAAATAGGAGGATCATGAAGTCGTGTTGAAAAACATGAAGAGCCTGAAAACGTGTGAAAAATATGAAGAGCTTCAAAAGCTGTGAGAAATATGAAGAGCTTCTAAAGGTGGCAAAAATGAGAAGAGCATGAAACGGTCTGAAAAATAGGAGGATCATGAAGTGGTGTTGAAAAACATGAAGAGCCTGAAAAGGGGTGAAAAATAGGAAGAGCTTCAAAAGGTGTCAAAAATATGAGGAGCAGGAAACGGTCTGAAGTATAAGAGCAGCATAAAACGGTGTTAAAAAACAGGAAGAGCCTGAAAAGTTGTGAAAAATATGAAGAGCTTCAAAAGGTGTGAAAAATATGAGGAGCATGAAACGGTCTAAAAAATTGGAGGAGCATGAAGTGGTGTTGAAAATCATGAAGATCCTGAAAACGTGTGAAAAATATGAAGAGCTTCAAAAGCTGTGAGAAATATGAAGAGCTTCTAAAGGTGTCAAAAATGAGAAGAGCATGAAACGGTCTGAAAAATAGGAGGATCATGAAGTGGTGTTGAAAAACATGAAGAGCCTGAAAAGTTTGAAATATATGAAGAGCTTCAAAAGGTGTCAAAAATATGAGGAGCATGAAACGGTCTGGAAAATAGGAGGAGCATGAAACAGTGTTCAAAAACATGAAGAGCCTGAAAAGGTGTGAAAAATATGAAGAGCTTCAAAAGGTGTCAAAAATAGGAGGAGCATGAAACAGTCTCAAAAAATGGAGGAGCATGAAACGGTGTTCAAAAATATGAAGAGCCTGAAAATGTGTTAAAAATATGAAGAGCTTCGAAAGGTGTGAAAAATATGAGGGGCATGAAACGGTCTGAAAAATTGGAGGAGCATGAAGCGGCGTTCAAAAACATGGAGAACCTGAAAAGGTGTGAAAAATATGAAGAGCTTCCAAATGTGTCAAAAATATGAGGAGCATGAAACGGTCTGAAAAATAGGAGGAGCATGAAGCGGTGTTGAAAAACATGAAGAGCCTGAAAAGGTGTAAAAATAGGAAGAGCTTCAAAAGGTGTGAAAAATATGAAGAGCTTCAAAGGTGTCAAAAATGAGATGAGCATGAAACTGTCTGAAAAATAGGAGGAGCAGGAAGTGGTGTTGAAAAACAGGAAGAGCCTGAATAGGTTCGAAAAATATGAAGAGCCTCAAAAGGTGTCAAAAATGAGATGAACAAGAAACGGTCAGAAAAATAGGAGGAACATGAAGTGGTGTTGAAAAACATGAAGAGCCTGAAAAGGTGTGAAGAATATGAAGAGCTTCAAAAGTTGTCAAAAATATGAGGAGCATGAAACGGCCTGAAAAATCGGAGGAGCATGAAGCGGTGTTCAAAAACATGAAGAGCATGAAAAGGTGTGAAAAAAAGGAAGAGCTTCAAAAGGTATGAAACATATGAAGAGCTTCAAAAGGTTTCAAAAATGAGATGAACATGAAACGGTCTGAAAAATAGGAGGAGCATGAAGCGGTGTTGAAAAACATGAAGACCCTGAAAACGTGTGAAAAATATGAAGAGCTTCAAAAGGGGTGAAAAATATGAAGAGCTTCAAAAGGTGTCAAAAATATGAGGAGCATGAAACGGTCGGAAAAATAGGAGGAGCATGAAGCGGTGTTGAAAAACATGAAGAGCCTGAAAAGGTGTGAAAAATATGAAGAGCTTCAAAAGGTGTCAAAAATATGAGGTGCATGAAACGGTATGAAAAATAGGAGGAGCATGAAGCTGTGTTCAAAAACATGGAGAGCCTGAAAAGCTGTGAAAAATAGGAAGAGCTTCAAAAGGTGTGAAAAATATGAAGAGCTTGAAAAGGAGTCAAAAAAGAGAAGAGCATGAAACGGTCTGAAAAATAGGAGGATTATGAAGTGGTGTTGAAAAACATGAAGAGCCTGAAAAGTTGTGAAATATATGAAGAGCTTCAAAAGGTGTCAAAAATATGAGGAGCATGAAACGGTCTGGAAAATAGGAGGAGCATGAAACAGTGTTCAAAAACATGAGGAGCCTGAAAAGGTGTGAAAAATATGAAGAGCTTCAAAAAGTGTGAAAAATATAAGGAGCATGAAACGGTCGGAAAAATAGGAGGAGCATGAAGCGATGTTCAAATACATGGACAGCCTGAAAAGGTGTGAAAAATATGAAGAGCTTCAAAAGGTGTCAAAAATATGAGGAGCATGAAACGGTATGAAAAATAGGAGGAGCATGAAGCTGTGTTCAAAAACATGGAGAGCCTGAAAAGCTGTGAAAAATAGGAAGAGCTTCAAAAGGTGTGAAAAATATGAAGAGCTTCAAACGGTGTCAAAAATATGAGGAGCATGAAACGGTCTGAAAAATAGGATGATCATGAAGCGGTGTTTAAAACATGAAGAGTCTGAAAAGGTGTGAGAAGTATGAAGAGCTTCAAAAGGTGTCAAAAATATGAGGAGCATGAAACGGTCTGAAAAATAGGAGGAGCATGAAGTGGTGTTGAAAACCATGAAGAGCCTGAGAAGGTGTGAAAAATATGAAGAGCTTCAAAAGGTGTCAAAAATATGAGAAGCATGAAACGGTCGGAAAAGAGGAGGAGCATGAAGTTGTGTTGAAAAACAGGAAGAGCCTGAATAGGTGTGACAAATATGAAGAGCATCAAAAGGTGTTAAAAATGAGATGACCATGAAACGGTCTGAAAAATAGGAGGAACATGAAGTCGTGTTGAAAAACATGAGGAGCCTGAAAAGGTGTGAAAAATATGAAGAGCTTCAAAAGTTGTAAAAAATATGAATAGCATGAAACGGTCTGAAAAATCATAGGAGCATGAAGCGGTGTTCAAAAACATGAAGAACGTGGAAAGGTGTGAGAAATATGAAGAGCTTCAAAAGGTGTGAAAAATATGAGGAGCATGAAACGGTCTGAAAAATAGGAGGAGCATGAAACAGTGTTCAAAAACATGAAGAGCCTGCAAAGGTATGAAAAATATGAAGAGCTTCAAAAGGTGTCAATAATACGAGGTGCATGAAACAGTGTGAAAAATAGGAGGAGCATAAAACGGTGTTGAAAAATATGAAGAGCATGAAAGGTGTAAAAATTTGAAGAGCTTCAAAGGTGTCAAAAATATGAGGAGCAGGAAACGGTCTGAAATATAAGAGCAGCATAAAACGGTGTTAAAAAACATAAAGAGCCTGAAAAGGTGTGAAGAATATGAAGAGCATCAAAAGGTGTGAAAAATATGAGGAGCATGAAACGGTCTGAAATAGAAGATCAGCATAAAACGGTGTTAAAAAACATAAAGAGCCTGAAAAGGTGTGAAGAATATGAAGAGCATCAAAAGGTGTGAAAAATATGAGGAGCATGAAACGGTCTGAAAAATCGGAGGATCATGAAGCGGTCTTGAAAAACATGAAGAGCCGGAAAAGATGGGAAAAATATGAAGAGCTTCAAAAGGTGTCAAAAATATGAGGAGCAGGAAACGGTCTGAAAAATAGGAGGAGCATGATGCGGTGTTGAACAACATAAAGAGCCTGAAAAGGTGTGAAAAATATGAAGAGCTTCAAAAGGTGTCAAAATATGAGGAGCATGAAACGGTCTGAAAAATATGAGGATCATGAAGCGGTGTTGAGAAACATGAAGAGACTGAAACGGTGTGAAAAATATGAAGAGCTTCAAAAGGTGTCAAAAATGAGATGAGCATGAAACTGTCGGAAAAATAGGAAGAGCATGAAACGGTGTTCAAATACAAGAAGAGCCTGAAGAGCTGTGAAATTCATGAAGAGCTTCAAAGGTGTGAAAAATATGAGGAGCATGAAACGGTCTGAAAAATAGGAAGAGCATGAAGCGGTGTTGAAAAACATGAAGAGCCTGAAAAGGTGTGAAAAATAGGAAGAGCTTCAAAAGGTGTCAAAAATATGAGGAGCAGGAAACGGTCTGAAGTATAAGAGCAGCATAAAACGGTGTTAAAAAACAGGAAGAGCCTGAAAAAGTGTGAAAAATATGAAGAGCTTCAAAAGGTGTGAAAAATATGAGGAGCAGGAAATGGTCTGAAAAATAGGAGGATCATGAAGTCGTGTTGAAAAACATGAAGAGCCTGAAAACGTGTGAAAAATATGAAGAGCTTCAAAAGCTGTGAGAAATATGAAGAGCTTCTAAAGGTGGCAAAAATGAGAAGAGCATGAAACGGTCTGAAAAATAGGAGGATCATGAAGTGGTGTTGAAAAACATGAAGAGCCTGAAAAGGGGTGAAAAATAGGAAGAGCTTCAAAAGGTGTCAAAAATATGAGGAGCAGGAAACGGTCTGAAGTATAAGAGCAGCATAAAACGGTGTTAAAAAACAGGAAGAGCCTGAAAAGTTGTGAAAAATATGAAGAGCTTCAAAAGGTGTGAAAAATATGAGGAGCATGAAACGGTCTAAAAAATTGGAGGAGCATGAAGTGGTGTTGAAAATCATGAAGATCCTGAAAACGTGTGAAAAATATGAAGAGCTTCAAAAGCTGTGAGAAATATGAAGAGCTTCTAAAGGTGTCAAAAATGAGAAGAGCATGAAACGGTCTGAAAAATAGGAGGATCATGAAGTGGTGTTGAAAAACATGAAGAGCCTGAAAAGTTTGAAATATATGAAGAGCTTCAAAAGGTGTCAAAAATATGAGGAGCATGAAACGGTCTGGAAAATAGGAGGAGCATGAAACAGTGTTCAAAAACATGAAGAGCCTGAAAAGGTGTGAAAAATATGAAGAGCTTCAAAAGGTGTGAAAAATATAAGGATCATGAAACGGTCGGAAAAATAGGAGGATGATGAAGCGGTGTTGAAAAACATGAAGAGCCTGAAAAAGTGTGAAAAATATGAAGAGCTTCAAAAGGTGTCAAAAATATGACGAGCATGCAACCGTCTGAAAAATAGGAAGAGCATGAATCGGTGTTTAAAACACGAACAGTCTGAAAAGGTGTGAGAAATATGAAGAGCTTCAAAAGGTGTCAAAAATAGGAGGAGCAGGAAACGGTCTGAAATATAAGAGCAGCATAAAACTGTGTTAAAAAACATGGACAGCCTGAAAAGGTGTGAAAAATATGAAGAGCTTCAAAAGGTGTCAAAAATATGAGGAGCATGAAACGGTCTGAAAATAGGAGGAGCATGAAGTGGTGTTAAAAAATATGAAGAGCCTGAAAAGGTGTGAAAAATATGAGGAGCTTCAAAAGGTGTGAAATACATGTGGAGCATGAAACGGTCTGAAAAACAGGAGGAGCATGAAGCGGTGTTCAAAAACAAGAAGAGCCTGAAAAGGTGTGAAAAATATGAGGAGCTTCAAAAGGTGTGAAATACATGTGGAGCATTAAATGGTCTGAAAAATAGGAGGAGCATGAAACGGTGATAAAAAATGAAGAACGTGAAATGGTGTGAAAAATATGAAGAGCTTCAAAATGTGTCAAATATAAGAGGAGCATGAAACAGTGTTCAAAAACATGAAGAGCCTGAAAAGCTGTGAAAAATATGAAGAGCTTCAAAAGGTGCCAAAAATATATGGAGCATGAAACGGTCTGAAAAATAGGAGGAGCATGAAGCGGTGTTGAAAAACATGAAGAGCCTGAAAAGGTGTGAAAAATATGAAGAGCTTCAAAAGGTGTCAAAAATATGAGGAGCATGAAACGATATGAAAAATAGGAGGAGCATGAAGCTGTGTTAAAAAATATGAAGAGCCTGAAAAGGTGTGAAGAAAATGAAGAGCTTCAAAAGGTGTCAAAAATATGAGGAGCATGAAACCGTATGAAAATAGGAGGAGCATGAAGCGGTGTTCAAAAATATGAAGAGCCTGAAAAGGTGTGAAGAAAATGAAGAGCTTCAAAAGGTGTCAAAAATATGAGGAGCATGAAACCGTATGAAAATAGGAGGAGCATGAAGCGGTGTTCAAAAATATGAAGAGCCTGAAAAGGTGTGAAGAAAATGAAGAGCTTCAAAAGGTGTCAAAAATATGAGGAGCATGAAACGGTCTGAAAAATAGGAGGAGCATGAAACTGTGTTGAAATAATGAAGAGCCTGAAAAGGTGTGAAAAATACAAAGAGCTTCAAAAGGTTTCAAAAATATGAGGAGCATGAAACGGTCTGAAAAACAGGAGGAGCATGAAGCGGTGTTGAAAAACATGAACGTCTAAAAAGGTGTGAAAAATTTGAAGATCTTCAAAAAATGTGAAAAATATGCGGAGCATGAAACGGTCTGAAAAATAGGAGGAGAATGAAACGGTGTTGAAAACCATGAAGTGCATGAAAAGTTGTGAAAAATATGGAGACCATCAAAGGGTGTCAAAATATGAGGAGTGTGAAACTTTGTTGAAAAACATGACAAGCATGAAAAGGTGTGAAAAATATGAAGATCTTCAAAAGGTGTCAAAAATATGAGAAGCATGAAATGGTCTGAAAAATATGAGGAGCATGAAACGGTGTTGAAAATACATGAAAAGCATGAAAAGGTGTGAAAAATATGAAGAGCTTCAAAAGCTTTCAAAAATAGGAGAAGCATGAAACAGTCTGAAAAGCAAGAGGAACATGAAACGGTGTGAAAAAACATGAAGAGTTTCAAAAGGTGTCAAAAATATGAGAAGCATGAAACGGTCTGAAATATAAGACGAGCATGAAACGTTGTTGAAAAACATGAAGTGCATGAAAAGGTTTGAAAAATATGAAGAGCTTCAAAACGTGTCAAAAATATGAGGAGCATGAAACTGTATGAAAAATAGGAGGAGCATGAAAAAGTGTTGAGAAACATGAAGAGCATGAAAATGTGTAAAAAATATGACGGGCTTCAAAAGGTTTCAAAAATATGAGGAGCGTGAAACGGTCTGAAAAATAGGAGGAGCATGAAACTGTGTTGAAATCATGAAGAGCCTGAAAAGGTGTGAAAAATACGAAGACCTTCAAAAAGTGTCAAAAATATGAGGAGCATGAAACGGTCTGAAAAACAGGAGGAGCATGAAGCGGTGTTGAAAAACATGAAGCGTCTAAAAAGGTGTGAAAAATTTGAAGATCTTCAAAAAGTGTGAAAAATATGCGGAGCATGAAACGGTCTAAAAAATAGGAGGAGAATGAAACGGTGTTGAAAAACATGAAGAGCATGAAAAGGTGTGAAAAATATGAAGAGCTTCAAAAGGGGACAAAATTTGAGGAGCATGAAATGGTCTGAAATATATGTGGAGCATGAAAAGGTGTGAAAAATATGAGGAGCATGAAACGGTCTGAAAATTAGGAAGACCAGGAAGCGGTGTTGTAAAGCATGAAGAGCATGAGAAGGTGTTGAATAACATGAAGAGCATGAAAAAGCTTGAAAAATATTAAGATCTTCAAAAGGTGTCAAAAACATGAGGAACATGAAACGGTCTGAAAAATAGGAGTAGCAAGAATCTGTGTTGAAAAACAAGAAGAGCCTGAAAAGGTGTGAAAAATATGAAGAGCTCCAAAAGGTGTCAAAAATATGAGGAGCATGAAACGGTCTGAAAAATAGGAGGAGCAAGAAATGGTGTTGAAAAATATGAAGAGCCTGAAAAGGTGTGAAATATATGAAGAGGTTCAAAAAGTGTCAAAAATATGAGGAGCTTGAAACGGCCTGAAAAATAGGTGGAGAATGAAGAGGAGTTGAAAAACATGAAGAGCCTGAAAAGGTTTGAAAAATATGAAGAGCTTCAAAAGGTGTCAAAAATATGAGGAGCATGAAACGGTCTGAAAAATAGGAGGAGCATGAAGCAGTGTTGAAAAACATGAAGAGCCTGAAAAGGTGTGAAAAATATGAAGAGCTTCAAAAAGTGTCAAAAATATGAGGAGCATGAAACGGTCTGAAAAATAAGAGGAGCATGAAATGGTGTTGAAAAACATGAAGAGCCTGAAATGAGTAAAATATACGAAGAGCTTCAAAAGGTGTCAAAAATATGAGGAGCATGAACGGTCTGAAAAATTGGAGGAGCATGAAGCGGTGTTGAAAAACATGAAGAGCCTGAAAAGGTGGGAACAATATGAAGAGCTTCAAAAGGTGTGAAAAATGTGAAGTGCTTCAAAAGTTGTCAAAATATGAGGTGCATGAAACGATTTGAAAAATAGGAGCAGCATGAAGCGTTGTTAAAAAACATGAAGAGCTTGAAAAGATGTGAAATATATGAAGAGCTTCAATAGATGTGAAAAATAGGAGGAGCATGAAGCTTTGTTCAAAAACATGAAGAACCTGAAAAGGTGTGAAATATATGAAGAGCTTCAAAAGGTGTCAAAAATATGAGGAGCATGAAACAGTCTGAAAATAGAAGGAGCTTGAAAAGGTGTTCAAAAACATGAAGAGCCTGAAAAGGTGTGAAAAATATGAACAGCTTCAAAAGATGTCAAAAATATGAGGAGCATGAAACGGTCTGAAAAATAGGAGGAGCATGAAGTTGTGTTGAAAAACATGAAGAGCCTGAGAAGGTGTGAAATGTATGAAGAGCTTCAAAAGGTGTCAAAAGTATGAGGAGCATGAAACAGCCTGAAAAATAGGAGGAGCATGAAACGGTCTGAAATATAGGAGGAGCATGAAACGGTATTGAAAACATGAAGAGCCTGAAAAGCTCTGAAAGATATGAAGAGCTTCCAAAGGTGTCATAAATATGACGAGCATGAAATGGTCTGAAAAATAGGAGGAACATGAGGCGTTGTTGAAAAACATGAAGAGCCTGAAAAGGTGTGAAAAATATGAAGAGATTCAAAAGGAGTCAAAAATATGAGGAGCAGGAAAGGGTGTGAAAAAAAGGAGGAGCAAGAGGTGGTGTTGAAAAACATGAAGCGACTGAAATCTGTGAAATATATGAAGAGCTTCAAAAGGTGTCAATAATCTGAGGAGCATGAAACATTCTGAAAAATAGGAGGAGCATGAAGCGGTGTTGAAAAACATGAAGAGCCTGAAATGGTATGAAAAACATGAAGAGCTTCAAAAGGAGTCAAAAATATGAGGAGCATGAAATGGTCTGAAAAAAAGGAGGAGCAAGAGGTGGTGTTGAAAAACATGAAGCGCCTGAAAATGTGTGAAATATATGAAGCGCTCAAAAGGTGTCAAAAATATGAGGAGCATGAAACGGTCTGAAAAATAGGAGGAGCATGAAGTGGTGTTGAAAACCATGAAGAGCCTGAGAAGGTGTGAAAAATATGAAGAGCTTCAAAAGGTGTCAAAAATATGAGAAGCATGAAACGGTCGGAAAAGAGGAGGAGCATGAAGTTGTGTTGAAAAACAGGAAGAGCCTGAATAGGTGTGACAAATATGAAGAGCATCAAAAGGTGTTAAAAATGAGATGACCATGAAACGGTCTGAAAAATAGGAGGAACATGAAGTCGTGTTGAAAAACATGAAGAGCCTGAAAAGGTGTGAAAAATATGAAGAGCTTGAAAAGTTGTAAAAAATATGAATAGCATGAAACGGTCTGAAAAATCATAGGAGCATGAAGCGGTGTTCAAAAACATGAAGAACGTGGAAAGGTGTGAGAAATATGAAGAGCTTCAAAAGGTGTGAAAAATATGAGGAGCATGAAACGGTCTGAAAAATAGGAGGAGCATGAAACAGTGTTCAAAAACATGAAGAGCCTGCAAAGGTATGAAAAATATGAAGAGCTTCAAAAGGTGTCAATAATACGAGGTGCATGAAACAGTGTGAAAAATAGGAGGAGCATAAAACGGTGTTGAAAAATATGAAGAGCATGAAAGGTGTAAAAATTTGAAGAGCTTCAAAGGTGTCAAAAATATGAGGAGCAGGAAACGGTCTGAAATATAAGAGCAGCATAAAACGGTGTTAAAAAACATAAAGAGCCTGAAAAGGTGTGAAGAATATGAAGAGCATCAAAAGGTGTGAAAAATATGAGGAGCATGAAACGGTCTGAAATAGAAGATCAGCATAAAACGGTGTTAAAAAACATAAAGAGCCTGAAAAGGTGTGAAGAATATGAAGAGCATCAAAAGGTGTGAAAAATATGAGGAGCATGAAACGGTCTGAAAAATCGGAGGATCATGAAGCGGTCTTGAAAAACATGAAGAGCCGGAAAAGATGGGAAAAATATGAAGAGCTTCAAAAGGTGTCAAAAATATGAGGAGCAGGAAACGGTCTGAAAAATAGGAGGAGCATGATGCGGTGTTGAACAACATAAAGAGCCTGAAAAGGTGTGAAAAATATGAAGAGCTTCAAAAGGTGTCAAAATATGAGGAGCATGAAACGGTCTGAAAAATATGAGGATCATGAAGCGGTGTTGAGAAACATGAAGAGACTGAAACGGTGTGAAAAATATGAAGAGCTTCAAAAGGTGTCAAAAATGAGATGAGCATGAAACTGTCGGAAAAATAGGAAGAGCATGAAACGGTGTTCAAATACAAGAAGAGCCTGAAGAGCTGTGAAATTCATGAAGAGCTTCAAAGGTGTGAAAAATATGAGGAGCATGAAACGGTCTGAAAAATAGGAAGAGCATGAAGCGGTGTTGAAAAACATAAAGAGCCTGAAAAGGTGTGAAAAATAGGAAGAGCTTCAAAAGGTGTCAAAAATATGAGGAGCAGGAAACGGTCTGAAGTATAAGAGCAGCATAAAACGGTGTTAAAAAACAGGAAGAGCCTGAAAAGGTGTGAAAAATATGAAGAGCTTCAAAAGGTGTGAAAAATATGAGGAGCAGGAAATGGTCTGAAAAATAGGAGGATCATGAAGTGGTGTTGAAAAACATGAAGAGCCTGAAAACGTGTGAAAAATATGAAGAGCTTCAAAAGCTGTGAGAAATATGAAGAGCTTCTAAAGGTGGCAAAAATGAGAAGAGCATGAAACGGTCTGAAAAATAGGAGGATCATGAAGTGGTGTTCAAAAACATGAAGAGCCTGAAAAGGTGTGAAAAATATGAAGAGCGTCAAAAGGTGTCAAAAATATGAGGAGCATGAAACGATCTGAAAAATATGAGGATCATGAAGCAGTGTTCAAAAACATGAGAAGCCTGAAAAGGTGTGAAAAATATGAAGACCTTCAACGGGATCAAAAACATGAGGAGCATGAAACGGTCTGAAAAATAGGAGGAGCATGAAACTGTGTTCAAAAACATGAAGAGCCTGAAAAGTTGTGAAAAATATGAAGAGGTTCAAAACATGTCAAAAATATCAGGAGCATGAAACTGTCTGAAATATAGGAGGAGCATGAAGTGGTGTTCAAAAACATGGACACCCTGAAACGGTCTGAAAAATACGAGGAGCATGAAACGATCTGAAAAATAGGAGGAGCATGGAGTGGTGTTCAAAAACATGAAGAGCATGAAAAAGTGTGAAAAATATGAAGAGCTTCAAAAGGTGTGAAAAATATGAAAAGCTTCAAAAGGTGTCAAAAATGAGATGATAATGAAGCGGTCTGAAAAATTGGAGGAACATGAAGCGCTGTTGAAAACCATGAAGAGCCTGAAAAGGTGTGAAAAATATGAAGAGCTTCAAAAGGTGTGAAAAATATGAGGAGCTTCAAAAGGAGACAAACATATAAGGAGCATGAAACGGTCTGAAAAATAGGAGGAGCATGAAACGGTGTTGAAAAACATGAAGAGCCTGAAAACGTGTGAAAAATATGAAGAGTTTCAAAAGATGTGAAAAATAAGAAGAGCTTCAAAAGGTGTCAAAAATGATGTGAGCATGAAACGGTCTGAAAAATAGGAGGAGCATGAAGACGTGTTGAAAAACATGAAAAGCCTGAAAAAGTGTGAAATATATGAAGAGCTTCAAAAGGTGTGAAAAATATGAGGAGCTTCAAAAGGAGACAAACATATAAGGAGCATGAAATGGTCTGAAAAATAGGAGGAGCATGAAGTCGTGTTGAAAAACAAGAAAAGCCTGAAAAAGTGTGAAATATATGAAGAGCTTCAAAAGGAGTCAAAAATATGAGGAGCATGAAATGATCTGAAAAATAGGAGGAACATGAAACGGTCTGAAAAATAGGAGGAGCATGAAACGGTGTTCAAAAACATGAAGAGCCTGAAAAGTTGTGAAAAATATGAAGAGCTTGAAAAGGTGTGAAAAATATGAACAGCTTCAAAAGGTGTCAAAAATGAGATGAGCATGAAGCGGTCTGAAAAATAGGAGGAGGATGAAGTGGTGTTGAAAAACATGAAGAGCCTGAAAAGGTGTGAAAAATATGAAGAGCTTCAAAAGGTGTGAAAAATATGAGGAGCATGAAACGGTCTGAAAAATAGGAGGAGAATGAAACTGTGTTCAAAAACATGAAGAGCCTGAAAAGTTGTGAAAAATCTGAAGAGCTTCAAAAGGTGTCAAAAATATGAGGAGCATGAAGCTGTCTGAGATATAGGAGGAGCATGAAGCGGTGTTGAAAAACATGAAGACCCTGAAAAGTTGTGAAAAATATGAAGAGGTTCTAAAGGAGTCAAAAATATGAGGAGCATGAAACAGTCTTTAAAATAGGATGAGAATGAGACGGTTTTGAAAAAGATGAAGAGCATGAAAAGGTGTGAAAATCATGAAGAGCTTCAAAAGGTATAAAAATTATGAGAGGCATGAAACGACTGAAAAATAGGAGGAGCATGATGCGGTGGTCAAAAACATGAAGAGCCTAAAAAGATGTGAAAAATATAAAGAGCTTCAAAAGGTGTCAAAAATATTAGGAGCATGAAACAGTATGAAACAAAGGATGAGCATGAAACTATTTTGAAAAAGATGAAGAGCATGAAAAGGTGTGAAAAATATGAAGAGCTTCAAAAGATGTTAAAAATATGAAGAGCATGAAACTTTCTGAAAAATTGGAGGAGCATGAAGCGGTGTTGAAAAACATGAAGAGCCTGAAAAGGTGTGAAATGTATGAAGAGCTTCAAAAGTTGTCAAAAATATGAGGAGCATGAAACGGTCTGAAAAATAGGAGAAGCATGAAGCGGTGTTGAAAAACATGAAAAGCCTGAAAAGGTGGAAAAATATGAAGAGCTTCAAAAAGTGTCAACAATATGAGGAGCATGAAACGGTCTGAAAATTAGGAAGAGCATGAAACTGTGTTGATAAACATGAAGAGCCTGAAAAGGTGTGAAAAATATGAAGAGCTTCAAAAGGTGTCAAAAATATGAGGAGCATGAAACGGTCTGAAAAATAGGAGTCGCAAGAAGCGGTGTTGGAAAACATGAAGACCCTGAAAACGTGTGAAAAATATGAAGAGCTTCAAAAGCTGTGAAAAATATGAAGAGCTTCAAAACGTGTCAAAAATGAGATGAGCATGAAACGGTCTGAAAAATAGGAGGAGCAAGAAGCGTTTTTGGAAAACATGAAGAGACTGAAAAGGTGTGAAAAATATGAAAAGCTTCAAAAGATGTCAAAAATATGAGGAGCATGAAACGGTGTGAAAAATAGGAGGAGCATGAAGCTGTGTTGAAAAACATGAAAAGCCTGAAAAGGTGAGAAAAATATGAAGAGCTTCAAAAGGTGTCAAAAATATGAGGAGCATGAAACGGTCTGAAAAATAGGAGGAGCATGAAGCGGTGTTCAAAAACATGAAAAGCCTGAAAAGGTGTGAAAAATAGGAAGAGCTTCAAAAGGTGTGAAAAATATGAGGAGCATGAAACGGTCTGAAAAATAGGAGTAGCATGAAGTGGTATTGAAAACATGAATAGCCTGGAAAGGTGTGAAATATATGAAGAGCTTCAAAAGGTGTGAAAAATATGAAAAGCTTCAAAAGGTGTGAAATACATGACGAGCATGAAACTCTCTGAAAAATAGGAGGAGCATGAAGTGGTGTTGAAAAAGGTGAATAGCCTGTAAAGGTGTGAATATATGAAGAGCTTCAAAAGGTGTAAAAAATATGAGAGGCATGAAACGACTGAAAAATAGGAGGAGCATGAAGTGGTGTTGAAAAAGGTGAATAGCCTGTAAAGGTGTGTATATATGAAGAGCTTCAAAAGGTGTCAAAACTATGAGGAGCATGAAACGGGCTGAAAAATAGGAGGAGCATGAAGCAGTGTTGAAAAAAATGAAGAGCTTGAAAAGGTGTGAAAATATGAAGAGCTTCAAAAGGTGTCAAAAATATAGGAGAATGAAACGGTCTGAAAAATAGGAGGAGCATGAAACGGTGTTCAAAACATGAAGAGCTGAAAAGGTGTGAAAAATATGAAGAGCTTCAAAAGGTGTCCAAAATATGAGGAGCATGAAACTCTCTGAAAAATAGGAGGAGCATGAAGCGGTGTTGAAAAACATGAAGAGCCTGAAAAGATGTGAAAAATATGAAGAGCTTCAAAAGTTTTCAAAAATATGAGGAGCATGAAACGGTCTGAAAAAAAGGAGGAGCATGAAGCGGTGATGAAAACATGAAAAGCCTGAAAATGTGTGAAAAATATGAAGAGCTTTCAAAGGTGTGAAAAATATGAATAGCTTCGAAATGTGTCAGTGATGAGAGGAGCATGAAACGGTCTGAAAAATAGGAGGAGCATGAAGCGGTCTGAAAAATAGGAGTAGCATGAAGTGGTATTGAAAACATGAATAGCCTGGAAAGGTGTGAAATATATGAAGAGCTTCAAAAGGTGTGAAATTCATGAGGAGCATGAAACGGTCTCAAAAATAGGAGGAGCATGAAGCGGTGTTCAAAAATATGAAGCGCCTGAAAGGTGTGAAAAATATGAAGAACTTCAAAAGGTGTCAAAACTATGAGGAGCATGAAACGGCCTGAAAAATATGAGGAGCATGAAGTGGTGTTGAAAAACATGAAGAGCATGAAAAGGTGTGAAAAATATGAAGAGCTTCAAAAGGTGTCAAAAATATGAAGAGCATCAAAAGGTTTCAAAAATGAGATGAGCATGAAACGGTCTGAAAAATATGAGGAGCATGAAGTGGTGTTGAAAAACATGAAGAGCCTGAAAAGGTGTGAAAAATAGGAGGAGCTTCAAAAGGTTTCAAAAATATGAGGAGCATGAAACGGTCTGAACATACGAGGAGCATGAAGCGGTGTTCAAAAACATGAAGAGCCTGAAAAAGTGTGAAAAATATGAAGAGCTTCAAAAGGTGTCAAAAATATGAAGAGCATGAAACGTTCTGAAAAAATAGTAGCATGAAATGGTGTTCAAAAACATGAAGAGCCTGGAAAGGTGTGAAAAAAATGAAGAGCATTGAAACGTGTCAAAATTATGAGGAGCATGAAACGGTCTGAAAAATAGGAGGAGCATGAAGCAGTATTAAAAACATGAAGAGCCTGAAAACCTGTGGAAAATATTAAGAGCTTCAAAAGGTGTGAAAAATATGAAGAGTTTCAAAAGGTGTAATAGTGAGATGAGCATCAAACGGTCTGAGAAATAGGAGGAGCATGACGAGGTGTTGAAAAACATTAACAGACTGAAAAGGTGTGAAAAATATGAAGAGCTTCAAAAGGTGTCAAAAATATAAGGAGCATGAAACGGTCTGAAAAATAGGAGGAGCATGAAGCGGTGTTGAAAAACATGAAGAGCCTGAAATGGTGTGGAAAATATGAAGTGCTTCAAAAGGTGTCAAAAATATGAGGAGCATGAAACGGTCTGAAAAATAGAAGGAGCATGAAGCAGTGTTGAAAAACATGAAGAGCCTGAAAACGTGTGAAAAATATGAAGAGCTTCAAAAGGTGTGAAAAATATGAAAAGCTTCAAAATGTGTCAAAAATATGAGGAGGATGAAACGGTCTTTACATACGAGGAGCATGAAGCGGTGTTCAAAAACTTGAAGAGCCTGAAAAGATGTGAAAAATATGAAGAGCTTCAAAATGTGTGAAAAATGAGATGAGCATGAAACGGTCTGAAACATAGGAGGAGCATGAAGCGGTGTTCAAAATCATGAAGAGCCTGAAAAGTTGTGAAAAATATGAAGAGCTTCAAACGGTGTCAAAAATAAGAGGAGCATGAAACTGTCTGAAAAATCGGAGGAGCATGAAGCAGTGTTGAAAAACATGAAGAGCCTGAAAAGGTGTGAAAAATGTGAAGAGCTTCAAAAGGGGTCAAAAATATGAGGAGCATGAAACGGGCTGAAAAATAGGAGAAGCATGAAACGGTGATCAAAAACATGAAGAGCCTGAAAAGTTGTGAAAAATATGAAGAGCTTCAAAAGGTGTCAAAAATATGAGGAGCATGAAACGGTCTGAAAAACTGGAGGAGCAAGAAGCGGTGTTGAAAAACATGAAGAGCCTGAAAAGGTGTGAAATTATGAAGAGCTTCAAAAAGTGTGAAAATTATGAAGAGCTTCAAAAGGTGTCAAAAATGAGATGAGCATGAAACGGTCTGAAAGATAGGAGGAGCATGAAGCAGTGTTGCAAAACATGAAGAGCCTGAAAAGTTGTGAAAAATATGAAGAGCTTCAAAAGGTGTGAAAAATATGAGGAGCATGACACGGTCTGAAAAATAGGGGGAACATGAAGCGGTGTTGAAAAACATGAAGAGCCTGAAAAGGTGTGAAAAATATGAAGACCGTCAAAAATATGAAAAATATGAGGAGCTTCAAAAGGTGTGAAAAATATGAGGAACATGAAACGATCTGAAAAATAGGAGGAGCATGAAACGATTTTCAAAACATGAAGAGCCTGAAAAGGTGTGAAATATATGAAGAGATTCAAAAAGTGTGAAAAATATGAAGAGCTTCAAAAGGTGTCAAAAATGAGATGAGCATGAAACGGTCTGAAAAAGAGGAGGAGCATGAAGCATTGTAGAAAAAAATGAAGAGTCTTAAAAGGTGTTAAATATATGAAGAGCTTCAAAAGTTGTCAAAAATATGAGGAGAATGATACGGTCTGAAAAAGAGGAGGAACATGAAGCGGTGTTGAAAAACATGAAGAGCCTGAAAAAGTGTGAAAAATATGAAGAGCTTCAAAAGGTGTCAAAAATATGACGAGCATGAAATGGTCTGAAAAATAGGAGGAGCATGAAACGGTGTTCAAACATGAAGAGCCTGAAAAGGTGTGAAAAATATGAAGGGCTTCAAAAGGTGTGAAAAATATGAAGAACTTCAAAAGCTGTCAAAAATGAGATGAGCATGAAACGGTCTGAAAAATATGAGGAGCATGAAGTGGTGTTGAAAAACATGAAAAGCCTGATAACGTGTGAAAAATATGAAGAGCTTCAAAAGGTGTGAAAAATATGAGGAGCAAGAAACGGTCTGGAAAATAGGAAGAGCATGAAGCGGTGTTTAAAAACATGAAGAGCCTGAAAAGGTGTGAAAAATATGAAGAGCTTCAAAAGTTTTGAAAAACATGAAGAGCATGGAACGGTCTGAAAAATAGGAGGAGCATGAAGTGGTATTGAAAAACATGAAGAGCCTGAAAATGTGTGAAAAATATGAAGAGCTTCAAAAGGTGTGAAAAATATGAAGAGCTTCAAAAGGTGTCAAACATGAGATGAGCCTGAAACGGTCTGAAAAACAGGAGGATCATGAGGCGGTGTTGAAAAACATGAAGAGCCTGAAAAGATGTGAGAAATATGAAGAGCTTCAAAAGGTGTCAAAAAAATGAGGAGCATGAAGCGGACGGAAAAATAGGAGGAGCATGAAGCGGTGTTGAAAAACATGAAGAGCCTGAAAACGTGTGAAAAATATGAAGAGCTTCAAAAGGTGTCAAAAATGAGATGAGCATGAAACTATCTGGAAAATAGGAGGAGCATGAAACGGTGTTCAAAAACATGAAGAATCTGAAAAGGTGTGAAAAATATGAAGAGCTTCAAAAAATGTCAAAAATATGAGGAGCATGAAACGGTCTGAAAAATAGGAGAATCATGCAGCGGTGTTGAAAACTATAAACATCCTTAAAAAGTGTGATAAATATGAAGAGCTTCAAAAGGTGTCAAAAATATGAGGAGCATGAAACGGTCTGAAATATAGGAGCAACATGAAACGATGTTCAAAAACATGAAGACATTGAAAATGTGTGAAAAATATGAAGTGGTTCAAAAGGTGTGAAATACATGAAGATCATGAAACGGTCTGAAATATATGAGGAGCATGAAGCAGTGTTCAAAAACATGAAGAGCTGAAAACGTGTGAAAAATAGGAGGAGCTTCAAAAGGTGTCAAAATTATGAGGAGCGTGAAACGGTCTGAAAATTAGGAGGAGCATGAAGCGGTGTTCAAAAACATGAAGAGCCTGAAAAGGTGTGAAAAATATGAAGAGCTTCAAAAGCTGTCAAGTATATGAGTAGCATGAAACGGTATGAAAACTAGCAGGAGCATGAAACGGTGTTGAAAAACTTGAAGAGCCTGAAAAGGTGTGGAAAATAGGAGGAACTTCAAAAGGTGTCAAAAATATGTGCAGCGTGAAACGGTCTGAAAAATAGGAGGAGCATGAAGCGGTGTTCAAAAACATGAAGAGCCTGAAAAGGTGTGAAAAATATGAAGAGCTTCAAAAGGTGTTAAAAATTATAAGGAGCATGAAACGGTCTGAAAAATAGGAGGAGCATGAAGCTGTGCTCAAAAACATGAAGAGCCTGAAAAGGTGTGAAAAATATGAAGAGCTTAAAAAGGAGTGAAAAATATGAGGAGCATGAAACCGTCTAAAAAAGAGGAGGAGCACGAAACGGTGTTGAAAAACATGAAGAGCTTGTAAACGTGTGAAAAATATGAAGTGCTTCAAAAGGTGTGAAAAATATGAATAGCTTCAAAAGGAGTAAAAAATGAGATGAGCATGAAACGATCTGAAAATTGTAGGAGAATGAAGTGGTGTTGAAAAACATGAAGAGCCTGAAAAGGTGTGAAAAATATAAAGAGCTTCAAAAGGTGTGAAAAATATGAGGAGCCACGAAACGGTCTGAAAATAGGAGGAGCATGAGGCGGTGTGGAAAAACATGAAGAGCCTGAAAAGGTGTGAAAAATAGGAGGAGCTTCAAAAGGTGTCAAAATATGAGGAGCATTAAACGGTCTGAACATACGAGGAGCATGAAGCGGTGTTCAAAAATATAAAGAGCCTGAAAAGGTGTGAAAAATATGAAGAGCTTCAAAAGGTGTCAAAAATATGAGGAGCATGAAACGGTCTGAAAAATAGGAGGAGCATGAAGCGGTGTTCCAAAACATGAAGAGCCTGAAAAGGTGTGAAAAATATGAAGAGCTTCACAAGGTGTCAAAAATATGAGGAACATGAAACGGTATGAAATTATGAGGAGCATGAAGCGGTCTGAAAAATAGGAGGAGCATGAAGCGGTGTTGAAAAACATGAAGAGCCTGAAAATGTGTGAAAAATATGAAGAGCTTCAAAAGGTGTGAAAAATATGAAGAGCTACAAAAGGTGTCAAAAAGATGAGGAGCATGAAACGGTCTGAAAAATCGGAGGAGCATGAAGCGGTGTTTAAAAACATGAAGAGCCTGAAAAGGTGTGAAAAATATGAAGAGCTTCACTAGGTGTCAAAAATATGAGGAACATGAAACGGTATGAAAATATGAGGAGCATGAAACGGTCTGAAAAATAGGAGGAGCATGAAGCGGTGTTGAAAAACATGAAGATCCTGAAAAGGTGTGAAAAATAGGAGGAGCTTCAAAAGGTGTCAAAAATATGAGGAGCATGAAATGGTCTGAACCTACGAGGAGCATGAAGCGGTGTTCAAAAACATGAAGAGCCTGAAAAGGTGTGAAAAATATGAAGAGCTTCAAAACGTGTGAAAAACGAGATGAGCATGAAACGGTCTGAAAAATAGGAGGAGCATGAAGCGGTGTTCAAAAACATGAAGAGCCTGAAAAAGTGTGAAAAATATGAAGAGCTTCAAAAGGTGTCAAAATTATGAGGAGCATGAAACGGTCTGAAAAATATGAGGAATATGAAGCAGTGTTGAAAAACATGAAGAGCCTGAAAAGGTGTGAAAAATAGGAGGAGCTTCAAAAGGTGTCAAAAATATGAGGAGCATGAAACGGTCTGAACATACGAGGACCATGAAGCGGTGTTCAAAAACATGAAGAGCCTGAAAAGATGTGAAAAATATGAAGAGCTTCAAAACGTGTGAAAAATGAGATGAGCATGAAACGGTCTGAAAAATAGGAGGAGCATGAAGCGGTGTTAAAAACATGAAGAGCCTGAAAACCTGTGGAAAATATTAAGAGCTTCAAAAGGTGTGAAAAATATGAAGAGCTTCAAAAGGTGTAATAGTGAGATGAGCATGAAACGGTCTGAAAAATAGGACGAGCATGACGAGGTGTTGAAAAACATGAAGAGACTGAAAAGGTGTGAAAAATATGAAGAGCTTCAAAAGGTGTCAAATACATGAGGAGCGTGAAACGATCTGAAAAATAGGAGGAGCATGAAATGGTGTTCGAAAACATGAACAGCCTGAAAAGATGTGAAAAATATGAAGAGCTTCAAAAGGTGTCAAAATTTGAGGAGCATGAAACAGTCTGAAAAAGAGGAGGAGCATGAAACGGTCTGAAGAAGAGGAGGAGCATGAAACGGTGTTGAAACACATGAAGAGCCTGAAAAGGTGTGGAAAATAGTCTGAGCTTCAAAAAGAGTCAAAAATATGAGAGCATGAAACGGTCTCAAAAATGGAAAGAGCATGAAGCGGTGTTCAAAAACCTGAAGAGCCTGGAATGGTGTGAAAACTATGAAGAGCTTCAAAAGCTGTCAAATATATGAGGAGCAAGAAACGGTCTGAAAAAGAGGAGGAGAATGAAACGGTGTTGAAGCACATGAAGATCCTGAAAAGGTGTGAAAAATATGAAGAGCTTCAAAAGGTGTGAAAAATATGAAGAGCTTCAAAAGGTGTAATAGTGAGATGAGCATGAAACGGTCTGAAAAATAGGACGAGCATGACGAGGTGTTGAAAAACATGAAGAGACTGAAAAGGTGTGAAAAATATGAAGAGCTTCAAAAGGTGTCAAATACATGAGGAGCGTGAAACGATCTGAAAAATAGGAGGAGCATGAAATGGTGTTCGAGAACATGAACAGCCTGAAAAGATGTGAAAAATATGAAGAGCTTCAAAAGGTGTCAAAAATATGAGGAGCATGAAACAGTCTGAAAAAGAGGTGGAGCATGAAATGGTCTGAAGAAGAGGAGGAGCATGAAACGGTGTTGAAACACATGAAGAGCCTGAAAAGCTGTGGAAAATAGGATGAGCTTCAAAAAGAGTCAAAAATATGAGAGCATGAAACGGTCTCAAAAATGGAAAGAGCATGAAGCGGTGTTCAAAAACCTGAAGAGCCTGGAATGGTGTGAAAACTATGAAGAGCTTCAAAAGCTGTCAAATATATGAGGAGCAAGAAACGGTCTGAAAAAGAGGAGGAGAATGAAACGGTGTTTAAGCACATGAAGATCCTGAAAAGGTGTGAAAAATATGAAGAGCTTCAAAAGGTGTGAAAAATATGAAGAGCTTCAAAAGGTGTGAGAAATATGAAGAGCTTGAAAAGGTGTCAAAAATATGAGGACCATGAAACGGTCTGAATAATACGAGGAACATGAAGCGGAGTTCAAAAACATGAAGTGCCTGAAAAGGTGTGAAAAATATGAAGAGCTTCAAAAGGTGTCAAAAATATGAGGAGCATGAAACGGTATGAAAAATAGGAGAAGCATGAAACGGTATTCAAAAACATGAAGAGCATGAAAAGTTGTGAAAAATATGAAGAGCTTCAAAACGTGTCAAAAATATGAGGAGCATGAAACGGTCTGAAAAATAGAAGGAACATGAAGTGGTGTTGAAAAACATGAAAAGCCGGAAAATGTGTGAAAAATATGAAGAGCTTCAAAAGGTGTGAAAAATGAGAGGAGCATGAAAAGTTCTGAAAAATAGGAGGAGCTTGAAGCGGTGTTGAAAACTATGAAGAGCCTGAAAACGTGTGAAAAATATGAAGGGCTTCAAAAGGTGTCAAAGATATGAGGAGCATGAAACGGTCTGAAAAATAGGAGGAGAATGAAACGGTTTTCAAAAACATGAAGAGTCTTAAAAGGTGTGAAAAATATGAACAGCTTCAAAAGGTGTGAAATACATGAGGTGCATGAAACGGTCTGAAAAATAGGAGGAGCATGAAGTGATGTTCAAAAACATGAAGAGCCTGAAAAGGTGTGAAAAATATGAGGAGCATGAAACCTTCTGAAAAATACGAGGAGCATGGAATGGTGTTCAAAAACATGAAGAGCCTGAAAATGTGTGAAAAATATGAAGAGCTTCAAAAGTTGTGAAAAATATGAAGAGCTTCAAAAGGTGTCAAAAATATGTTAAGCATGAAACTGTGGGAAAAATAGAAGGAGCATGAAGCGGTGTTGAAAAACATGATGAGACTGAAAACGTGTGAAAAATATGAAGATCTTCAAAAGGTGTGAAAAATGAAAGGAGCATGAAAAGGTCTGAAAAATAGGAGGAGCATGAAGAGGTGTTCAAAAACATGAAGAGCCTGAAAAGATGTGAAATATATGAAGAGCTTCAAAATGTGTCAAAATTATTAGGAGCATGAAATGTTCTGAAAAATAGAGGAGCATGAAGCGGTGTTGAAACACATGAAGAGCCTGAAAAGGTGTGAAAAATATGAAGAGCTTCAAAAGGTGTCAAAAATGAGATGAGCATGAAACGGTCTGCAAAATAGGAGGAGCATGAAGCGGTGTTCAAAAATATGAAGAGCCTGAAAAGGTGTGAAAAATATGAAGATCTTCAAAAGGTTGCAAAACTTTGAGGAGCATGAAACGGCCTGAAAAATATGAGGAGCATGAAGTGGTGTTGAAAAACATGAAGAGCATGAAAAGGTGTGAAAAATATGAAGAGCTTCAAAAGGTGTCAAAAATATGAAGAGCATCAAAAGGTTTCAAAAATGAGATGAGCATGAAACAGTCTGAAAAATATGAGGAGCATGAAGTGGTGTTGAAAAACATGAAGAGCCTGAAAAGGTGTGAAAAATAGGAGGAGCTACAAAAGGTGTCAAATTATGAGGAGCATGAAACGGTCTGAACATACGAGGAGCATGAAGCGATGTTCAAAAACATGAAGAGCCTGAAAAGGTGTGAAAAATATGAAGAGCTTCAAAACGTGTGAAAAATGAGACGAGCATGAAACGGTCTGAAAAATAGGAGGAGCATGAAGCGGTGTTCAAAAACATGAAGAGCCTGAAAAAGTGTGAAAAATATGAAGAGCTTCAAAAGGTGTGCAAAATATGGGTGTAAAAAATGAGATGACCATGAAACGGTCTGCAAAATAGGAGGAGCATGAAACGTTCTGAAAAATGGGAGGAGCATGAAACGGTCTTAAAAATAGGAGGGTCATGAAGTGGTGTTCAAAAACATGGAGAGCCTGAAAAGGTGTGAAAAATAGGAGGAGCATGAAACGGTCTCAAAAATAGGAGGAGCATGAAGCGGTGTTCAAAAACATGGAGAGCCTGAAAACGTGTGAAAAATATGAAGAGCTTCAAACGGTGTCAAAAATAAGAGGAGCATGAAACGGTCTGAAAAATATGAGGAGCATGAAGCGGTGTTCAAAAACATGAAGAGCCTGAAAAAGTGTGAAAAATATGAAGAGCTTCAAAAGGTGTGCAAAATATGAAGAGCTTCAAGAGGTGTAAAAAATGAGATGAGCATGAAACGGTCTGTAAAATAGGAGGAGCATGAAGCAGTGTCCAAAAATGAAGAGCCTGAAAAGGAGTGAAAAATATGAAAAGCTTCAAAAGGTGTGAAAAATATGAGGAGCATGAAACGGTGAAAAATAGGAGGAGCATAAAGTGATGTTCAAAAACATGAAGAGCCTGAAAAGGTGTCAAAAATATGAAGAGCTTTAAAAGGTGTCAAAAATATGAAGAGCATGAAACGTTCTGAAAAAATAGTAGCATGAAACGGTGTTCAAAACATGAAGTGCTTGGAAATGTGTGAAAAATATGAAGAGCATCAAAACGTGTCAAAATTATGAGGAGCGTGAAACGGTCTGAAAAATAGGAGGAGCATGAAGCAGTATTAAAAACATGAAGAGCCTGAAAACCTGTGGAAAATATTAAGAGCTTCAAAAGGTGTGAATAATGAAAGGAGCATGAAAAGGTCTGAAAAATAGGAGGAGCATGAAGAGGTGTTCAAAAACATGAAGAGCCTGAAAAGATTTGAAATATATGAAGAGCTTCAAAATGTGTCAAAATTATTAGGAGCATGAAATGTTCTGAAAAATAGAGGACCATGAAGCGGTGTTGAAACACATGAAGAGCCTGAAAAGGTGTGAAAAATATGAAGAGCTTCAAAAGGTGTCAAAAATATGAGGAGCATGAAACGGTCTGAAAATAGGAGGAGCATGAAGCGGTGTTCAAAAATATGAAGAGCCTGAAAATGTGTGTAAAATATGAAGAGCTTCAAAACGTGTCAAAAATATGAGGAGCATGAAACGGTCTGAAAAATAGGTGCATCAAGAAGCGGTTTTGAAAAACATGAAGAGCGTGAAAACGTGTAAAAAATATGAAGAGCTTCAAAAGGTGTGAAAAATATGAAGAGCTTAAAATGGTGTCAAAAATGAGATGAGCATGAAAAGGTCTGAAAAATAGGTGGAGCATGATGTGCTGTTGAAAAACATGAAGAGCCTGAAAAGTTGTGAAAAATATGAAGAACTTCAAAATGTGTCAAAAATATGAGGAGCATGAAACGGTCTGAAAAATTGGAGGAGCATGAAACGGTGTTCAAAAACCTGAAGATCCAGAAAAGCTGTGTAAAATATGAAGAGCCTCAAGGTGTGAAATACTTGAGGAGCATGAATCGGTCTGAAAAATAGGAGGAGCATGAAGCGGTGTTGAAAAACATGAAGAGCCTGAAAAGGTGTTAAAAATATGAAGAGCTTCAAAAGTTGTCAAAAATATGAGGAGCATGAAACGATCTGAAAAATAGGAGGAGCATGAAGCGGTGTTCACAAACATTACGAGCCAGAATAGGTGTGAAAAATATGAAGAGCTTCAAAAGGTGTCAAAAATATGAGGAGCATGAAACGGTCTGCAAAATAGGAAGAGCATGAAGCCGTGTTCAAAAACATGAAGAGCCTGAAATGGTGTGAAAATCATGAAGAGCCTAAAAGGAGTGAAAAATATGAAAACTTCAATAGATGTCTCAAATATGAGGAGCATGAAAGGGTCTGAAAAATTGGAGGATCATGAGGCGGTGTTGAAAAACATGAAGAGCATGAAAAGATGTGAAAAATATGAAGAGCTTCAAAAGGTGTCAGAAATATGGGAGCATGAAACGGTCTGAAAAATAGGAGGAAAATGAAGCGGTGTTGAAAACCATGAAGAGCCTGAAAAGGTGAGAAAAATATGAAGAGCTTCAAAACGTGTCAAAAATATGAGAAGCATGAAACGGTCTAAAAAATAGGAGCTTCATGAAACGGTGTTCAAAACCTGAAGAGCCAGAAAAGGTGTGAAAAATATGAAGAGCCTCAAAAGGTTTGAAAATTATGAAGAGCTTCAAAAGCTGTCAAAAATGAGATGAGCATGAAACGGTCTGAAAAATAGGAGGGGCATGAAGTTGTGTTGAAAAACATGAAGAGCCTGAAAAGGGGTGAAAAATATGAAGAGCTTCAAAAGGTGTCAAAAATATGTGGAGCATGAAACGGTCTGAAATATAGGAGGAGCATGAAACGGTGTTCAAAAAATGAAGAGCCTGAAAAGGTGTGAAAAATATGAAGAGCTTCAAAAGGTGTCAAAATATGAGGAGCATGAAACGGTCTGAAAAATAGGAGGAGCATGAAGCGGTGTTGAAAAACATGAAGATCCTGAAAAGGTGTGAAAAATAGGAGGAGCTTCAAAAGGTGTCAAAAATATGAGGAGCATGAAATGGTCTGAACCTACGAGGAGCATGAAGCGGTGTTCAAAACATGAAGAGCCTGAAAAGGTGTGAAAAATATGAAGAGCTTCAAAACGTGTGAAAAACGAGATGAGCATGAAACGGTCTGAAAAATAGGAGGAGCATGAAGCGGTGTTCAAAAACATGAAGAGCCTGAAAAAGTGTGAAAAATATGAAGAGCTTCAAAAGGTGTCAAAATTATGAGGAGCATGAAACGGTCTGAAAAATATGAGGAATATGAAGCAGTGTTGAAAAACATGAAGAGCCTGAAAAGGTGTGAAAAATAGGAGGAGCTTCAAAGGTGTCAAAAATATGAGGAGCATGAAACGGTCTGAACATACAGAGGACCATGAAGCGGTGTTCAAAAACATGAAGAGCCTGAAAAGATGTGAAAAATATGAAGAGCTTCAAAACGTGTGAAAAATGAGATGAGCATGAAACGGTCTGAAAAATAGGAGGAGCATGAAGCGGTGTTAAAAACATGAAGAGCCTGAAAACCTGTGGAAAATATTAAGAGCTTCAAAAGGTGTGAAAAATATGAAGAGCTTCAAAAGGTGTAATAGTGAGATGAGCATGAAACGGTCTGAAAAATAGGACGAGCATGACGAGGTGTTGAAAAACATGAAGAGACTGAAAAGGTGTGAAAAATATGAAGAGCTTCAAAAGGTGTCAAATACATGAGGAGCGTGAAACGATCTGAAAAATAGGAGGAGCATGAAATGGTGTTCGAAAACATGAACAGCCTGAAAAGATGTGAAAAATATGAAGAGCTTCAAAAGGTGTCAAAATTTGAGGAGCATGAAACAGTCTGAAAAAGAGGAGGAGCATGAAACGGTCTGAAGAAGAGGAGGAGCATGAAACGGTGTTGAAACACATGAAGAGCCTGAAAAGGTGTGGAAAATAGTCTGAGCTTCAAAAAGAGTCAAAAATATGAGAGCATGAAACGGTCTCAAAAATGGAAAGAGCATGAAGCGGTGTTCAAAAACCTGAAGAGCCTGGAATGGTGTGAAAACTATGAAGAGCTTCAAAAGCTGTCAAATATATGAGGAGCAAGAAACGGTCTGAAAAAGAGGAGGAGAATGAAACGGTGTTGAAGCACATGAAGATCCTGAAAAGGTGCTGAAAAATATGAAGAGCTTCAAAAGGTCGTGAAAAATATGAAGAGCTTCAAAAGGGTGTAGTAATAGTGAGATGAGCATGAAACGGTCTGAAAAATAGGACGAGCATGACGAGGTGGTGTTGAAAAACATTGAAGAGACTGAGAAAGGTGTGAAAAATATGAAGAGCTTCAAGAAGGTATGTCAAATACATGAGGAGCGTGAAACGATCTGAAAAATAGGAGGAGCATGAAATGGTGTTCGAGAACATGAACAGCCTGAAAAGATGTGAAAAATATGAAGAGCTTCAAAGGTGTCAAAAATATGAGGAGCATGAAACAGTCTGAAAAAGAGGTGGAGCATGAAATGGTCTGAAGAAGAGGAGGAGCATGAAACGGTGTTGAAACACATGAAGAGCCTGAAAAGCTGTGGAAAATAGGATGAGCTTCAAAAAGAGTCAAAAATATGAGAGCATGAAACGGTCTCAAAAATGGAAAGAGCATGAAGCGGTGTTCAAAAACCTGAAGAGCCTGGAATGGTGTGAAAACTATGAAGAGCTTCAAAAGCTGTCAAATATATGAGGAGCAAGAAACGGTCTGAAAAAGAGGAGGAGAATGAAACGGTGTTTAAGCACATGAAGATCCTGAAAAGGTGTGAAAAATATGAAGAGCTTCAAAAGGTGTGAAAAATATGAAGAGCTTCAAAAGGTGTGAGAAATATGAAGAGCTTGAAAAGGTGTCAAAAATATGAGGACCATGAAACGGTCTGAATAATACGAGGAACATGAAGCGGAGTTCAAAAACATGAAGTGCCTGAAAAGGTGTGAAAAATATGAAGAGCTTCAAAAGGTGTCAAAAATATGAGGAGCATGAAACGGTATGAAAAATAGGAGAAGCATGAAACGGTATTCAAAAACATGAAGAGCATGAAAAGTTGTGAAAAATATGAAGAGCTTCAAAACGTGTCAAAAATATGAGGAGCATGAAACGGTCTGAAAAATAGAAGGAACATGAAGTGGTGTTGAAAAACATGAAAAGCCGGAAAATGTGTGAAAAATATGAAGAGCTTCAAAAGGTGTGAAAAATGAGAGGAGCATGAAAAGTTCTGAAAAATAGGAGGAGCTTGAAGCGGTGTTGAAAACTATGAAGAGCCTGAAAACGTGTGAAAAATATGAAGGGCTTCAAAAGGTGTCAAAGATATGAGGAGCATGAAACGGTCTGAAAAATAGGAGGAGAATGAAACGGTTTTCAAAAACATGAAGAGTCTTAAAAGGTGTGAAAAATATGAACAGCTTCAAAAGGTGTGAAATACATGAGGTGCATGAAACGGTCTGAAAAATAGGAGGAGCATGAAGTGATGTTCAAAAACATGAAGAGCCTGAAAAGGTGTGAAAAATATGAGGAGCATGAAACCTTCTGAAAAATACGAGGAGCATGGAATGGTGTTCAAAAACATGAAGAGCCTGAAAATGTGTGAAAAATATGAAGAGCTTCAAAAGTTGTGAAAAATATGAAGAGCTTCAAAAGGTGTCAAAAATATGTTAAGCATGAAACTGTGGGAAAAATAGAAGGAGCATGAAGCGGTGTTGAAAAACATGATGAGACTGAAAACGTGTGAAAAATATGAAGATCTTCAAAAGGTGTGAAAAATGAAAGGAGCATGAAAAGGTCTGAAAAATAGGAGGAGCATGAAGAGGTGTTCAAAAACATGAAGAGCCTGAAAAGATGTGAAATATATGAAGAGCTTCAAAATGTGTCAAAATTATTAGGAGCATGAAATGTTCTGAAAAATAGAGGAGCATGAAGCGGTGTTGAAACACATGAAGAGCCTGAAAAGGTGTGAAAAATATGAAGAGCTTCAAAAGGTGTCAAAAATGAGATGAGCATGAAACGGTCTGCAAAATAGGAGGAGCATGAAGCGGTGTTCAAAAATATGAAGAGCCTGAAAAGGTGTGAAAAATATGAAGATCTTCAAAAGGTTGCAAAACTTTGAGGAGCATGAAACGGCCTGAAAAATATGAGGAGCATGAAGTGGTGTTGAAAAACATGAAGAGCATGAAAAGGTGTGAAAAATATGAAGAGCTTCAAAAGGTGTCAAAAATATGAAGAGCATCAAAAGGTTTCAAAAATGAGATGAGCATGAAACGGTCTGAAAAATATGAGGAGCATGAAGTGGTGTTGAAAAACATGAAGAGCCTGAAAAGGTGTGAAAAATAGGAGGAGCTACAAAAGGTGTCAAATTATGAGGAGCATGAAACGGTCTGAACATACGAGGAGCATGAAGCGATGTTCAAAAACATGAAGAGCCTGAAAAGGTGTGAAAAATATGAAGAGCTTCAAAACGTGTGAAAAATGAGACGAGCATGAAACGGTCTGAAAAATAGGAGGAGCATGAAGCGGTGTTCAAAAACATGAAGAGCCTGAAAAAGTGTGAAAAATATGAAGAGCTTCAAAAGGTGTGCAAAATATGAAGAGCTTCAAGAGGTGTAAAAAATGAGATGACCATGAAACGGTCTGCAAAATAGGAGGAGCATGAAACGTTCTGAAAAATGGGAGGAGCATGAAACGGTCTTAAAAATAGGAGGGTCATGAAGTGGTGTTCAAAAACATGGAGAGCCTGAAAAGGTGTGAAAAATAGGAGGAGCATGAAACGGTCTCAAAAATAGGAGGAGCATGAAGCGGTGTTCAAAAACATGGAGAGCCTGAAAACGTGTGAAAAATATGAAGAGCTTCAAACGGTGTCAAAAATAAGAGGAGCATGAAACGGTCTGAAAAATATGAGGAGCATGAAGCGGTGTTCAAAAACATGAAGAGCCTGAAAAAGTGTGAAAAATATGAAGAGCTTCAAAAGGTGTGCAAAATATGAAGAGCTTCAAGAGGTGTAAAAAATGAGATGAGCATGAAACGGTCTGTAAAATAGGAGGAGCATGAAGCAGTGTCCAAAAATGAAGAGCCTGAAAAGGAGTGAAAAATATGAAAAGCTTCAAAAGGTGTGAAAAATATGAGGAGCATGAAACGGTGAAAAATAGGAGGAGCATAAAGTGATGTTCAAAAACATGAAGAGCCTGAAAAGGTGTCAAAAATATGAAGAGCTTTAAAAGGTGTCAAAAATATGAAGAGCATGAAACGTTCTGAAAAAATAGTAGCATGAAACGGTGTTCAAAACATGAAGTGCTTGGAAATGTGTGAAAAATATGAAGAGCATCAAAACGTGTCAAAATTATGAGGAGCGTGAAACGGTCTGAAAAATAGGAGGAGCATGAAGCAGTATTAAAAACATGAAGAGCCTGAAAACCTGTGGAAAATATTAAGAGCTTCAAAAGGTGTGAATAATGAAAGGAGCATGAAAAGGTCTGAAAAATAGGAGGAGCATGAAGAGGTGTTCAAAAACATGAAGAGCCTGAAAAGATTTGAAATATATGAAGAGCTTCAAAATGTGTCAAAATTATTAGGAGCATGAAATGTTCTGAAAAATAGAGGACCATGAAGCGGTGTTGAAACACATGAAGAGCCTGAAAAGGTGTGAAAAATATGAAGAGCTTCAAAAGGTGTCAAAAATATGAGGAGCATGAAACGGTCTGAAAATAGGAGGAGCATGAAGCGGTGTTCAAAAATATGAAGAGCCTGAAAATGTGTGTAAAATATGAAGAGCTTCAAAACGTGTCAAAAATATGAGGAGCATGAAACGGTCTGAAAAATAGGTGCATCAAGAAGCGGTTTTGAAAAACATGAAGAGCGTGAAAACGTGTAAAAAATATGAAGAGCTTCAAAAGGTGTGAAAAATATGAAGAGCTTAAAATGGTGTCAAAAATGAGATGAGCATGAAAAGGTCTGAAAAATAGGTGGAGCATGATGTGCTGTTGAAAAACATGAAGAGCCTGAAAAGTTGTGAAAAATATGAAGAACTTCAAAATGTGTCAAAAATATGAGGAGCATGAAACGGTCTGAAAAATTGGAGGAGCATGAAACGGTGTTCAAAAACCTGAAGATCCAGAAAAGCTGTGTAAAATATGAAGAGCCTCAAGGTGTGAAATACTTGAGGAGCATGAATCGGTCTGAAAAATAGGAGGAGCATGAAGCGGTGTTGAAAAACATGAAGAGCCTGAAAAGGTGTTAAAAATATGAAGAGCTTCAAAAGTTGTCAAAAATATGAGGAGCATGAAACGATCTGAAAAATAGGAGGAGCATGAAGCGGTGTTCACAAACATTACGAGCCAGAATAGGTGTGAAAAATATGAAGAGCTTCAAAAGGTGTCAAAAATATGAGGAGCATGAAACGGTCTGCAAAATAGGAAGAGCATGAAGCCGTGTTCAAAAACATGAAGAGCCTGAAATGGTGTGAAAATCATGAAGAGCCTAAAAGGAGTGAAAAATATGAAAACTTCAATAGATGTCTCAAATATGAGGAGCATGAAAGGGTCTGAAAAATTGGAGGATCATGAGGCGGTGTTGAAAAACATGAAGAGCATGAAAAGATGTGAAAAATATGAAGAGCTTCAAAAGGTGTCAGAAATATGGGAGCATGAAACGGTCTGAAAAATAGGAGGAAAATGAAGCGGTGTTGAAAACCATGAAGAGCCTGAAAAGGTGAGAAAAATATGAAGAGCTTCAAAACGTGTCAAAAATATGAGAAGCATGAAACGGTCTGAAAAATAGGAGCTTCATGAAACGGTGTTCAAAACCTGAAGAGCCAGAAAAGGTGTGAAAAATATGAAGTGCCTCAAAAGGTTTGAAAATTATGAAGAGCTTCAAAAGCTGTCAAAAATGAGATGAGCATGAAACGGTCTGAAAAATAGGAGGGGCATGAAGTTGTGTTGAAAAACATGAAGAGCCTGAAAAGGGGTGAAAAATATGAAGAGCTTCAAAAGGTGTCAAAAATATGTGGAGCATGAAACGGTCTGAAATATAGGAGGAGCATGAAACGGTGTTCAAAAAAATGAAGAGCCTGAAAAGGTGTGAAAAATATGAAGAGCTTCAAAAGGTGTCAAAATATGAGGAGCATGAAACGGTCTGAAAAAGGAGGGGCATGAAGTGGTGTTGAAAAACATGAAGAGCCTGAAAAGGTGTAAAATATATGAAGAGATTCAAAAGGTGTCAAAAATATGAGGAGCTTGAAATGGTCTGAAAAATTGGAGGATCATGATGCGGTGTTGAAAAACATGAAGAGCCTGAAAAGTTGTGAAAAATATGAAGAGCTTCAAAGGTGTCAAAAATGGGAGGAGTATGAAACGGTCTGAAAAATAGGAGGAGCATGAAATCGTGTTCCAAAACATAAAGAGCCTGAAAAGGTGTGAAAAATATGAAGAGCTTCAAAATGTGTGAAATACATGAGGAGCATGAAACAGTCGGAAAAGGAGGAGGAGCATGAAGCCGTGTTCAAAATCATGAAGAGCCTAAAAACGTGTGAAAAATATGAAGAGCTTCAAAAGGTGTGAAAAATAGAGGAAGCATGAAGCTGTGTTGAAAAACATGAAGAGCCTGAAAACGTGTGAAAAACATGAAGAGCTTCAAAAGGTGTGAAAAATATGAACAGCTTCAAAAAGTGTCAAAAATGAGAGGAGCATGAAGCGGTCTCAAAAATGGTGGAGCATGAAGTGTTGATGAAAAACATGAAGAGCCTGAAATCGTGTGAAAAATATGAAGAGCTTCAAAAGGTGTGAAATAAATGAGGAGCATTAATCGGTCTGAAAAATAAGAGTAGCATGAAGCGGTGTTGAAAAACATGAAGAGCCTGAAAAGGAGTGAAAAATATGAAGAGCTTCAAAAGGTGTGAAATATATGAAGAGCTTCAACAGGTTTCAAAAATATGAGGAGCATGAAACGGTCTGATAAATAGGAGGAGCATGAAGCTGTGTTCAAAACATGAAGAGCCTGAAAAATTGTGAAAAATATGAAGAGCTTCAAAAGGTTTGAAAAATATGAAGAGCCTGAAAAGTTGTCAAAAATGAGATGAGCATGAAACGGTCTGAAAAATAGGAGGAGCATGAAGCAGTGTTCTAAACATGAAAAGCCTGAAAAAGTGTGAAAAATATGAAGAGCTTCACTGGTTTGAAAAATAAGAAGAGCCTGAAAAGGTGTGAAAATTGACATGAGCATGAAACGGTCTGAAAAATAGGAAGAGCATGAAGAGGTGTTCAAAAACATGTACAGCCTGACAAGGTGTGAAAAATATGAAGAGCTTCAAAAGGTGTCAAAAATATGAGGAGCATGAAACGGTCTGAAAAATAGGAGGAGCATGAAGTGGTGTTGAAATACATGAAGAGCCTGAAAATGTGTGAAAAATATGAAGAGCTTCAAAACGTGTCAAAAATATGAGAAGCATGAAACGGTCTGAAAAATAGGAGCAGCATGAAGAGCTGTTCAAAAACATGAAGAGCCTGAAAAAGTGTGAAAATATGAAGAGCTTCAAAAGGTGTGAAAAATAGGAGGAGCATGAAGTGGTGTTGAAAAACATGAAGAGCCTGAAAACGTGTGAAAAATATGAAGAGCTTCAAAAGGTGTGAAAAATATGAACACTTTCAAAAATTGTCAAAAATGAGATGAGCATGAAGCGGTCTGAAAAATGGTGGAGCATGAAGTGTTGTTGAAAAACATGAAGAGCCTGAAATCGTGTGAAAAATATGAAGAGCTTCAAAAGGTGTGAAATACATGAGGAGCATTAATCGGTCTCAAAAATAGGAGTAGCATGAAGCGGTGTTGAAAAACATGAAGAGCCTGAAAAAGTGTGAAAAATATGAAGAGCTACAAAAGGTGTGAAGTACAGGAGGAGCATTAAACGGTCTGAAAAATAGGAGGAGCATGAAGCGGTGTTGAAAAACATGAAGAGCATGAAAAGGTATGAAAAATATGAAGAGCTTCAAAAGGAGTGAAAAACTTGAGGAGCATGAAACCGTCTGAATTATAGGAGGAGCATGAAACGGTGTTGAAAAACATGAAGAGCCTGAAAAGGTGTAAAATATATGAAGAGCTTCAAAAGGTGTCAAAAATATGAGGAGCTTGAAATGGTCTGAAAAATTGGTGGATCATGAAGCGGTGTTGAAAAACATGAAGAGCCTGAAAAGGTATGAAAAATATGAGGAGCTTCAAAGGTGTCAAAAATGTGAGGAGCATGAAACGGTGTGAAAAATAGGAGGAGCATGAAATCGTGTTCAAAAACATGAAGAGCCTGAAAAGGTGTGAAAAATATGAAGAGCTTCAAAATGTGTGAAATACATGAGGAGCATGAAACGGTCTGAAAAGGAGGAGGAGCATGAAGCCGTGTTCCAAATCATGAAGAGCCTAAAAACGTGTGAAAAATATGAAGAGCTTCAAAAGGTGTCAAAAATTAGATTAGCATGAAACGGTCTGAAAAATAGGAGGAGCATGAAGTGGTGTTGAAAAACATGAAGAGCCTGAAAAAGTGTAAAATATATGAAGAGCTTCAAAAGGTGTTAAAAATAGGAGGAGCATGAAGCGGTGTTCAAAAACATGAAGAGCCTGAAAATGTGTGTAAAATATGAAGAGCTTCAAAACGTGTCAAAAATATGAGGAGCATGAAACGGTCTGAAATATAGGTGGATCAAGAAGCGGTGTTGAAAAACATGAAGAGCGTGAAAACGTGTGAAAAATATGAAGAGGTTCAAAAGGTGTGAAAAATATGAAGAGCTTAAAATGGTGTCAAAAATGAGATGAGCATGAAACGGTCTGAAAAATAGGAGCAGCATGAAACGGTGTACAAAAACATGAAGAGTGTGAAAAGGTGTGAAAAATATAAAGAGCTTCAAAAGCTGTGAAATACATGCGGAGCATGAAACGGTCTGAAAAATAGGCGGAGCATGAAAAGGTGTTCAAAAACATGAAAGCCTGAAAAGGTGAGAAAAATATGAAGAGCTTCAAAAGGTGTTAAATACATGAGGAGCATGAAACGGTCTGAAAAATAGGAGGACCATGAAACGGTCTTCAAAACATAAAGAACCTGAAAAGGTGTGAAAAATATGAAGAGCTTTTAAAGGTGTCAAAAACATGAGGAGCATGAAACGGTCTGAAAAAGAGGAGGAGCATGAAACCGTGTTCAAAAACATGAAGAGCCTGAAACGGTGTGAAAAATATGAACAGCTTCAAAAGGTGTGAAAAATATGAAGAGCTTCAAAATGTGTCAAAAATGAGATGAGCATGAAACGGTCTGAAAAATCGGAGGAGCATGAAGTGGGGTTGAAAATCATGAAGAGCCTGAAAAGGTGTGTAAAATATGAAGAGCTTCAAAAGGAGTGAAAGACTTGAGGAGTATGAAACCGTCTGAATTATAGGAGGAGCATGAAACGGTGTTGAAAAACATGAAGAGCCTCAAAAGGTGTGAAAAATATGAAGAGCTCAAAAGGTGTCAAAAATATGAAGAGCTTCAAAAAGTGTGACAAATGAGATGAGCATGAAATGGTCTGAAAAAGGAGGAGCATGAAGCGTTGTTGAAAAACATGAAGAGCCTGAAAAGGTGTGAAAATTATGAAGAGCTTCAAAAGGTGTGAAAAATATGAGGAGCACGAAACGGTCTGAAAAATTGGATGATCATGAAGCGGTGTTGAAAAACATGAAGAGCCTGAAAAGGTGTGAAAAATATGAAGAGCTTCAAAATGTGTGAAATACATGAGGAGCATGAAACGGTCTGAAAAATAGGAGGAGCATGAAGCGTTGTTGAAAAACATGAAGAGCCTGAAAAGGTGTGAAAATTATGAAGAGCTTCAAAAGGTGTGAAAAATATGAGGAGCACGAAACGGTCTGAAAAATTGGATGATCATGAAGCGGTGTTGAAAAACATGAAGAGCCTGAAAAGTTGTGAAAAATATGAAGAGCTTCAAAAGGTGTCAAAAATGTGAAGAGCATGAAAGGGTCTGAAAAATAGGAGGAGCATGAAACCGTGTCAAAAACATGAAGAGCCTGAAAAGGTGTGAAAAATTAAGAGCTTAAAAAGGTGTGAAATACATGAGAAGCATGAAACGGTCTGAAAAATAGGAGGAGCATGAAGCGGTGTTTAAAAACATGAAGAGCCTGAAAAGGTGTGAAAAATATGAAGAGCTTCAAAAGGTGTCAAAACTATGAGGAGTATGAAACGGTCTGAAAAATAGGAGGAGCATGAAGTGATGTTGAAAAACATGAAGAGCCTGAAAAGGTGTGAAATATATGAAGAGATTCAAAAGGTGTCAAAAATATGAGGAGCATGAAACGGTCTGAAAAATAGGAGGAGCATGAAACGGTTTTGAAAAACACGAAGGGCCTGAAAAGGTTTGAAAAATATGAAGAGCTTCAAAAGGTGTGAAATACATAGGGGCAAGAAACGGTCTGAAAAATAGAAGGAGCATGAAGCTGTGTTGAAAAACATGAAGAGCCTGAAAAGATGTGAAAAATATGAAGAGCTTCAAAAGGTGTCAAAAATATGAGGAGAATTAAACGGTCTGAAAAATAGGTGGAGCATGAAGCAGTGTTTAAAAACATGAAGAGCCTGAAAAGGTGTGAAAAATAGGAAGGGCTTCAAAAGTTGTGAAGCACATGAGGAGGATGAAACCGTCTGAAAAATAGGAGGAGCATGTAGCGTTGTTCACATATATGAAGAGCCTGAAAATGTGTGAAATATATGAAGAGATTCAAAAGGTGTCAAAAATATTAGAAGCATGAAACGGTCTGAAAAAAAGGAGGAGCAGGAAACCGTGTTCAAAAACATGAAGAGCCTGAAAAGGTGTGAAAAATATGAAGAGCTTCAAAAGGTGTTAAAAATAGGAGGAGCATGAAGCGGTGTTCAAAAACATGAAGAGCCTGAAAATGTGTGTAAAATATGAAGAGCTTCAAAACGTGTCAAAAAAATGAGGAGCATGAAACGGTTTGAAAAATAGGTGGATCAAGAAAAGGTGTGAAAAATATGAAGAGCTTCAAAAGGTGTCAAAACAATGAGGAGTATGAAACGGTCTGAAAAATAGGAGCAGCATGAAACGGTGTTCACAAACATGAAGAGCCTGAAAAGGTGTTAAAAATATGAAGAGCTTCAAAAGTTGTCAAAAATATGAGGAGCATGAAACGATCTGAAAAATAGGAGAGGCATGAAGCGGTGTTCACAAACATTACGAGCCAGAATAGGTGTGAAAAATATGAAGAGCTTCAAAAGGTGTCAAAAATATGAGGAGCATGAAACGGTCTGAAAAATAGGAGCTTCATGAAACTGTGTTCAAAAACCTGAAGAGCCAGAAAAGGTGTGAAAAATATGAACAGCTTCAAAAGGTGTGAAAAATATGAAGAGCTTCAAAAGGTGTCAAAAATGAGATGAGCATGAAACGGTCTGAAAAATCGGAGGAGCATGAAGTGGGGTTGAAAATCATGAAGAGCCTGAAAAGGTGTGTAAAGTATGAAGAGCTTCAAAAGGAGTGAAAGACTTGAGGAGCATGAAACCGTCTGAATTATAGGAGGAGCATGAAACGGTGTTGAAAAAACATGAAGAGCCTCAAAAGGTGTGAAAAATATGAAGAGCTCAAAAGGTGTCCAAAATATGAAGAGTTTCAAAAAGTGTGACAAATGAGATGAGCATGAAATGGTCTGAAAAAGGAGGAGCATGAAGTGGTGTTGAAAAACATGAAAAGCCTGAAAAGGTGTAAAATATATGAAGAGATTCAAAAGGTGTCAAAAATATGAGGAGCTTGAAATGGTCTGAAAAATTGGAGGATCATGAAGCGGTGTTGAAAAACATGAAGAGCCTGAAAAGGAGTTAAAAATATGAAGAGCTTCAAAAGTTGTCAAAAATATGAGGAGCATGAAACGATCTGAAAAATAGGAGGAGCATGAAGCGGTGTTCACAAACATTACGAGCCAGAATAGGTGTGAAAAATATGAAGAGCTTCAAAAGGTGTCAAAAATATGAGGAGCATGAAACGGTCTGAAAAATAGGAAGAGCATGAAGCCGTGTTCAAAAACATGAAGAGCCTGAAATGGTGTGAAAATCATGAAGAGCCTAAAAGGTGTGAAAAATATGAAAAGCTTCAATAGATGTCTCAAATATGAGGAGCATGAAACGGTCTGAAAAACTGGAGGATCATGAAGCGGTGTTGAAAAACATGAAGAGCATGAAAAGATGTGAAAAATATGAAGAGCTTCAAAAGGTGTCAAAAATATGGGAGCATGAAACGGCCTGAAAAATAGGAGGAAAATGAAGCGGTGTTGAAAACCATGAAGAGCCTGAAAAGGTGAGAAAAATATGAAGAGCTTCAAAATGTTTGAAAAATATGAAGAGCCTGAAAAGGTGTCAAAAATGAGATGAGCATGAAACGGTCTGAAAAATAGGAGGAGCATGAAGCGGTGTTCTAAACATGAAAAGCCTGAAAAAGTGTGAAAAATATGAAGAGCTTCACTGGTTTGAAAAATAAGAAGAGCCTGAAAAGGTGTGAAAATTGACATGAGCATGAAACGGTCTGAAAAATAGGAAGAGCATGAAGAGGTGTTCAAAAACATGTACAGCCTGACAAGGTGTGAAAAATATGAAGAGCTTCAAAAGGTGTCAAAAATATGAGGAGCATGAAACGGTCTGAAAAATAGGAGGAGCATGAAGTGGTGTTGAAATACATGAAGAGCCTGAAAATGTGTGAAAAATATGAAGAGCTTCAAAACGTGTCAAAAATATGAGAAGCATGAAACGGTCTGAAAAATAGGAGCAAAATGAAGAGCTGTTCAAAAACATGAAGAGCCTGAAAAGGTGTGAAAAATATGAAGAGCTTCAAAATGTGTGAAAAATATGAACACTTTCAAAAAGTGTCAAAAATGAGATGAGCATGAAGCGGTCTGAAAAATGGTGGAGCATGAAGTGTTGTTGAAAAACATGAAGAGCCTGAAATCGTGTGAAAAATATGAAGAGCTTCAAAAGGTGTGAAATTCATGAGGAGCATTAATCGGTCTCAAAAATAGGAGTAGCATGAAGCGGTGTTGAAAAACATGAAGAGCCTGAAAAGGTGTGAAAAATATGAAGAGCTACAAAAGGTGTGAAGTACAGGAGGAGCATTAAACGGTCTGAAAAATAGGAGAAGCATGAAGCGGTGTTGAAAAACATGAAGAGCCTGAAAAGGTATGAAAAATATGAAGAGCTCAAAAGGTGTCAAAAATATGAAGAGCTTCAAAAGGTGTGACAAATGAGATGAGCATGAAATGGTCTGAAAAATGAGAATCATGAAGCGGTGTTGAAAAACATGAAGAGACTGAAAAGTTGTGAAAAATATGAAGAGCTTCAAAGGTGTCAAAAATGTGAGGAGCATGAAACGGTCTGAAAAATAGGAGGAGCATGAAATCGTGTTCAAAAACATGAAGAGCCTAAACACGTGTGAAAAATATGAAGAGCTTCAAAATGTGTGAAAAATAGGAGAAGCATGAAGCGGTGTTAAAAAACACGAAGAGCCTGAAAACGTGTGAAAAACATGAAGAGCTTCAAAAGGTGTGAAAAATATGAACAGCTTCAAAAAGTGTCAAAAATGAGATGAGCATGAAGCGGTCTCAAAAATGGTGGAGCATGAAGTGTTGTTGAAAAACATGAAGAGCCTGAAATCGTGTGAAAAATACGAAGAGCTTCAAAAGGTGTGAAATACATGAGGAGCATTAATCGGTCTGAAAAATAGGAGTAGCATGAAGCGGTGTTGAAAAACATGAAGAGCCTGAAAAGGAGTGAAAAATATGAAGAGCTTCAAAAGGTGTGAAATATATGAAGAGCTTCAACAGGTTTCAAAAATATGAGGAGCATGAAACGGTCTGAAAAATAGGAGGAGCATGAAGCGGTGTTCAAAACATGAAGAGCCTGAAAAAGTGTGAAAAATATGAAGAGCTTCAAAAGGTTTGAAAAATATGAAGAGCATGAAAAGGTGTCAAAAATGAGATGAGCATGAAACGGTCTGAAAAATAGGAGGAGCATGAAATCGTGTTCAAAAACATGAAGAGCCTAAACACGTGTGAAAAATATGAAGAGCTTCAAAAGGTGTGAAAAATAGGAGAAGCATGAAGCGGTGTTAAAAAACACGAAGAGCCTGAAAACGTGTGAAAAACATGAAGAGCTTCAAAAGGTGTGAAAAATATGAACAGCTTCAAAAAGTGTCAAAAATGAGATGAGCATGAAGCGGTCTCAAAAATGGTGGAGCATGAAGTGTTGTTGAAAAACATGAAGAGCCTGAAATCGTGTGAAAAATACGAAGAGCTTCAAAAGGTGTGAAATACATGAGGAGCATTAATCGGTCTGAAAAATAGGAGTAGCATGAAGCGGTGTTGAAAAACATGAAGAGCCTGAAAAGGAGTGAAAAATATGAAGAGCTTCAAAAGGTGTGAAATATATGAAGAGCTTCAACAGGTTTCAAAAATATGAGGAGCAAGAAACGGTCTGAAAAATAGGAGGAGCATGAAGCGGTGTTCAAAACATGAAGAGCCTGAAAAAGTGTGAAAAATATGAAGAGCTTCAAAAGGTTTGAAAAATATGAAGAGCCTGAAAAGGTGTCAAAAATGAGATGAGCATGAAACGGTCTGAAAAATAGGAGGAGCATGAAATCGTGTTCAAAAACATGAAGAGCCTAAACACGTGTGAAAAATATGAAGAGCTTCAAAAGGTGTGAAAAATAGGAGAAGCATGAAGCGGTGTTAAAAAACACGAAGAGCCTGAAAACGTGTGAAAAACATGAAGAGATTCAAAAGGTGTGAAAAATATGAAGAGCTTCAAAAAGTGTCAAAAATGAGATGAGCATGAAGCGGTCTCAAAAATGGTGGAGCATGAAGTGTTGAAAAACATGAAGAGCCTGAAATCGTGTGAAAAATACGAAGAGCTTCAAAAGGTGTGAAATACATGAGGAGCATTAATCGGTCTGAAAAATAGGAGTAGCATGAAGCGGTGTTGAAAAACATGAAGAGCCTGAAAAGGAATGAAAAATATGAAGAGCTTCAAAAGGTGTGAAATATATGAAGAGCTTCAACAGGTTTCAAAAATATGAGGAGCACGAAACGGTCTGAAAAATAGGAGGAGCATGAAGCGGTGTTCAAAACATGAAGAGCCTGAAAAAGTGTGAAAAATATGAAGAGCTTCAAAAGGTTTGAAAAATATGAAGAGCCTGAAAAGGTGTCAAAAATGAGATGAGCATGAAACGGTCTGAAAAATAGGAGGAGCATGAAGCGGTGTTCTAAACATGAAAAGCCTGAAAAAGTGTGAAAAATATGAAGAGCTTCAAAAGGTGTGAAATACATGAGGAGCATGAAACGTGCTGAAAAATAGGAGAAGCATGAAGGGGTGTGGAAAAACATGAAGAGCCTGAAAAGTTTTGAAAAATATGAAGAGCTTCAAAAGGTGTGAAATACATGAGGAGCATGAAACACTTTGAAAAATAGAAATAGCACGAAGCGGTGTTGAAAAACATGAAGAGCCTGAAAACGTGTGAAAATATGAAGAGCTTCAAAAATATGAAAAATATGAAGAGCTTCAAAAGGTGTGAAAAATTTGAAGAGCTTCAAAAGGTGTCAAAATGAGATGAGCATGAAACGGTCTGAAAAATAGGAGGAGCATGAAGTGGTGTTGAAAAAAATGAAAAGCCTGAAAAGGTGTGAAATATATGAAGAGCTTCAAAAGGTGTCAAAAATATGAGGAGAACGAAACGGTCTGCAAAATAGGTGAAGCATGAAATGGTGTTCAAAAACATGAAGAGCCTGAAAAGATGTGAAAATTATGAAGAGCTTCAAAAGGTGTCAAAAATATGAGGAGCATGAAACGGTCTGAAAAATAGGAGGAGCATGAAGCGGTGTTGAAAAACAAGAAGAGCCTGAAAAGGTGTGAAAAATATGAAGAGCTTCAAAAGGTGTCAAAAATATGAGGAGCATGTAACGGTCTGACAAATAGGAGGATCATGAAGCGGTGTTGAAAAACTTGAAGAGCCTGAAAACTTGTGAAAAATTTGAAGAGCATCAAAAGGTGTGAAAAATATGAAGAGCTTCAAAAGGATTAAAAAATGAGATGAGCATGAAACGGTCTGAAAAATAGGAGGAGCATGAAGTGGTGTTGAAAAAAATGAAGAGCCTGAAAAGGTGTGAAAAATATGAAGACCTTCAAAAGGTGTCAAAAATATGAGGAGCATGAAAAGGTCTGAAAAATAGGAGGAGCATGAAGCGGTGTTGAAAAATATGAAGAGCCAGAAAAGGTGTGAAAAATATGAAGAGCTTCAAAAGCTGTCAATAATATGAGGAGCATGAAATGGTCTGAAAAACAGGACGATCATGAAGCGGTGTTGAAAAATATGAAGAGCCTGAAAAGTTGTGAAAAATATGAAGAGCTTCAAAAGGTGTGAAAAATATGAAGAGCTTCCTGAGGTGTCAAAAATGAGATGAGCATGAAATGGTCTGAAAAATAGGAGGATCAAGAAGCGGTGTTGAAAAACATGAAGAGCCGGAAAAGGTGTGAAAAATGTGAAGAGCTTCCAAAGGTGTAAAAATATGAGGAGCATGAAACGTTCTGAAAAATAGAAGGAGCATGAAACCGTGTTCAAAAATATGAAGAGTCTGAAAAGGTCTGAAAAATATGAAGAGCTTCAAAGGTGTGAAATTCATGAGTAGCATAAAACGGTCTGAAAAATAGGAGGATCATGAAGCGGTGTTGAAAAATATGAAGAGCCTGAAAACGTGTGAAAAATATGAAGAGCTGCAAAAAGTGTCAAGAATGAGATGAGCATGAAATGGTCTGAAAAATAGGAGGAGCATGAAGCGGTGTAGAAAAACATGAAGAGCCTGAAAAGTTGTGAAAAATATGAAGAGCTTCAAAAGGTGTCAAAAATAAGAGGAGCATGAAACAGTCTGAAAAATAGGAGGAGCATGATGCGGTGTAGAAAAACATGAAGAGCCTGAAAAGGTGTGAAAAATATGAACAGCTGCAAAAGGTGTGAAAAATATGAAGACATTCAAAGGTGTCAAAATTATGAGGAGCAAGAAACTGTCTGAAAATAGGAGGAGCATGAAACGGTGTTGAAAAACATGAAGAGCCTGAAAAGGTGTGAAAAATATGAAGAGCTACAAAAGGTGTCAAAAATATTAGGAGCATGAAACGGTATGAAAAATAGGAGGATCATGAAGCGGTTTTGAAAAACATGAAGAGCCTGAAAAGGTGTGAAAAATATGAAGAGCTTCAAAAGGTGTCAAAAATATGAGGAGCATGAAACAGTCTGAAAAATATGAGGAGCTTGAAACGGTGTTCAAAAACATGAAGAGCCTGAAAAGGTGGGGAAAATATGAAGAGCTTCAAAAGGTGTGAAATACATGAGGAGCAAGAAACGGTCTGAAAAATAGGAGGAGCATGATGCGGTGTTGAAAAACATGAAGAGCCTGAAAAGGTGTGAAAAATATGAAGAGCTTCAAAAGGTGTCAAAATTATGAGGAGCATGAAACGGTATGAAAAATAGGAGGAGCATGAACCGGTGTTCAAAAATATGAAGAGCCTGAAAATTTGTGAAAACTATGAAGCGCTTCAGAAGGTGTCAAAAATGAGATTAGCATGAAACGGTCTGAAAAATAGGAGGAGCATGATGTGGTGTTGAAAAACATTAAGAGCCTGAAAATGTGTGAAATATATGAAGAGCTTCAAAAGATTTCAGAAATGAGAGGAGCATGAAACGGTCTGAAAAATAGGAGGAGCATAAAGCGGTGTTGAAAAACATGAAGAGCCTGAAAAGGTGTGAAAAATATGAATAGTTTCAAATGATGTGAAAAATATGAAGAACTTCAAAAGCTGTCAAAAATGAGATGAGCATGAAACGGTCTGAGAAATAGGAGAAGCATGAAGTGGTGTTGAAAAACATGAAGAGCTTGAAAAAGTGTGAAATATATGAAGAGCTTCAAAAGGTGTCAAAAATATGAGGAGCATGAAACGGTCTGTAAAATAGGAGGAGCATTGTAACATTGTTGAAAAAATTGAAGAGCCTGAAAAGGTGTGAAAAATATGAAGAGCTTCAAAAGGTGTCAAAAGTATGAGGAGCATGAAAAGGTCTGAAAAATAGGAGGAGCATGAAGGGTTGTTGAAAAACATGAAGAGCCTCAAAAGGTGTGAAAAATGTGAAGAGCTTCAAAAGGTTTCAAAAATATAAGGAGCATGAAACGGTCTGAAAAATAGTAGGAGCATGAAACGGTGTTCAAAAAGATGAGAAGCCTGAAAAGGTGTGAAAAATATGAAGAGATTCAAAATGTGTGAAATACATGAGGAGCATGAAACGGTCTGAAAAATAGGAGGAGCATGAAGCGTTGTTGAAAAACATGAAGAGCCTGAAAAGGTGTGAAAATTATGAAGAGCTTCAAAAGGTGTGAAAAATATGAGGAGCACGAAACGGTCTGAAAAATTGGATGATCATGAAGCGGTGTTGAAAAACATGAAGAGCCTGAAAAGTTGTGAAAAATATGAAGAGCTTCAAAAGGTGTCAAAAATGTGAGGAGCATGAAACGGTCTGAAAAATAGGAGGAGCACGAAACCGTGTCAAAAACATGAAGAACCTGAAAAGGTGTGAAAAATGAAGAGCTTCAAAAGGTGTGAAATACATGAGAAGCATGAAACGGTCTGAAAAATAGGAGGAGCATGAAGCGGTGTTTAAAAACATGAAGAGCCTGAAAAGGTGTGAAAAATATGAAGAGCTTCAAAAGGTGTCAAAACTATGAGGAGTATGAAACGGTCTGAAAAATAGGAGCAGCATGAAAAGGTGTTCAAAAACATGAAGAGCCTGAAAAGGTGTGAAAAACATGAAGAGCTTCAAAAGGTGTCAAAAATTAGATTAGCATGAAACGGTCTGAAAAATAGGAGGAGCATGAAGTTTTGTTGAAAAACATGAAGAGCCTGAAAATGTGTGAAATATATGAAGAGATTCAAAAGGTGTCAAAAATATGAGGAGCTTGAAATGGTCTGAAAAATTGGTGGATCATGAAGCGGTGTTGAAAAACATGAAGAGCCTGAAAAGGTATGAAAAATATGAGGAGCTTCAAAGGTGTCAAAAATGTGAGGAGCATGAAACGGTGTGAAAAATAGGAGGAGCATGAAATCGTGTTCAAAAACATGAAGAGCCTGAAAAGGTGTGAAAAATATGAAGAGCTTCAAAATGTGTGAAATACATGAGGAGCATGAAACGGTCTGAAAAGGAGGAGGAACATGAAGCCGTGTTCAAAATCATGAAGAGCCTAAAAACGTGTGAAAAATATGAAGAGCTTCAAAAGGTGTCAAAAATTAGATTAGCATGAAACGGTCTGAAAAATAGGAGGAGCATGAAGTGGTGTTGAAAAACATGAAGAGCCTGAAAAAGTGTAAAATATATGAAGAGCTTCAAAAGGTGTTAAAAATAGGAGGAGCATGAAGCGGTGTTCAAAAACATGAAGAACCTGAAAATGTGTGTAAAATATGAAGAGCTTCAAAACGTGTCAAAAATATGAGGAGCATGAAACGGTCTGAAATATAGGTGGATCAAGAAGCGGTGTTGAAAAACATGAAGAGCGTGAAAACGTGTGAAAAATATGAAGAGGTTCAAAAGGTGTGAAAAATATGAAGAGCTTAAAATGGTGTCAAAAATGAGATGAGCATGAAACGGTTTGAAAAATAGGAGCAGCATGAAACGGTGTACAAAAACATGAAGAGTGTGAAAAGGTGTGAAAAATATAAAGAGCTTCAAAAGCTGTGAAATACATGCGGAGCATGAAACGGTCTGAAAAATAGGAGGAGCATGAAAAGGTGTTCAAAAACATGAAAGCCTGAAAAGGTGAGAAAAATATGAAGAGCTTCAAAAGGTGTTAAATACATGAGGAGCATGAAACGGTCTGAAAAATAGGAGGACCATGAAACGGTCTTCAAAACATAAAGAACCTGAAAAGGTGTGAAAAATATGAAGAGCTTTTAAAGGTGTCAAAAATATGAGGAGCATGAAACGGTCTGAAAAAGAGGAGGAGCATGAAACCGTGTTCAAAAACATGAAGAGCCTGAAACGGTGTGAAAAATATGAACAGCTTCAAAAGGTGTGAAAAATATGAAGAGCTTCAAAAGGTGTCAAAAATGAGATGAGCATGAAACGGTCTGAAAAATCGGAGGAGCATGAAGTGGGGTTGAAAATCATGAAGAGCCTGAAAAGGTGTGTAAAATATGAAGAGCTTCAAAAGGAGTGAAAGACTTGAGGAGTATGAAACCGTCTGAATTATAGGAGGAGCATGAAACGGTGTTGAAAAACATGAAGAGCCTCAAAAGGTGTGAAAAATATGAAGAGCTCAAAAGGTGTCAAAAATATGAAGAGCTTCAAAAAGTGTGACAAACGAGATGAGCATGAAATGGTCTGAAAAAGGAGGAGCATGAAGTGGTGTTGAAAAACATGAAGAGCCTGAAAAGGTGTGAAAAATATGAAGAGCTTCAAAATGTGTGAAATACATGAGGAGCATGAAACGGTCTGAAAAATAGGAGGAGCATGAAGCGTTGTTGAAAAACATGAAGAGCCTGAAAAGGTGTGAAAATTATGAAGAGCTTCAAAAGGTGTGAAAAATATGAGGAGCACGAAACGGTCTGAAAAATTGGATGATCATGAAGCGGTGTTGAAAAACATGAAGAGCCTGAAAAGTTGTGAAAAATATGAAGAGCTTCAAAAGGTGTCAAAAATGTGAAGAGCATGAAAGGGTCTGAAAAATAGGAGGAGCATGAAACCGTGTCAAAAACATGAAGAGCCTGAAAAGGTGTGAAAAATGAAGAGATTAAAAAGGTGTGAAATACATGAGAAGCATGAAACGGTCTGAAAAATAGGAGGAGCATGAAGCGGTGTTTAAAAACATGAAGAGCCTGAAAAGGTGTGAAAAATATGAAGAGCTTCAAAAGGTGTCAAAACTATGAGGAGTATGAAACGGTCTGAAAAATAGGAGGAGCATGAAGTGATGTTGAAAAACATGAAGAGCCTGAAAAGGTGTGAAATATATGAAGAGATTCAAAAGGTGTCAAAAATATGAGGAGCATGAAACGGTCTGAAAAATAGGAGGAGCATGAAACGGTTTTGAAAAACACGAAGGGCCTGAAAAGGTTTGAAAAATATGAAGAGCTTCAAAAGGTGTGAAATACATAGGGGCAAGAAACGGTCAGAAAAATAGAAGGAGCATGAAGCTGTGTTGAAAAACATGAAGAGCCTGAAAAGATGTGAAAAATATGAAGAGCTTCAAAAGGTGTCAAAAATATGAGGAGAATTAAACGGTCTGAAAAATAGGTGGAGCATGAAGCAGTGTTTAAAAACATGAAGAGCCTGAAAAGGTGTGAAAAATATGAAGAGCTTCAAAAGGTGTCAAAATATGAGGAGCATGAAACGGTCTGAAAAATAGGAGGAGCATGAAGCGGTGTTCAAAAACATGAAGAGCCTGAAAAGGTGTGAAATATATGAAGAGCCTCAAAACGCGTCAAAAATATGAGAAGCATGAAACGGTTGAAAAATAGGAGGAGCAGGAAACCGTGTTCAAAAGTATGAAGAGCCTGAAAAGGTGTGAAAAATTTGAAGTGCTTCAAAAGGTGTGAAAATTAGGAGGAGCATGAAGCGGTGTTCCAAAACATGAAGAGCCTTAAAAGGTGTGAAAAATATGAACAACTTCAAAAGGTGTCAAAAATTAGATGAGCATGAAACGGTCTGAAAAATCGGAGGAGCATGAAGTGGGGTTGAAAATCACGAAGAGCCTGAAAAGGTGTGTAAAATATGAAGAGCTTCAAAAGGAGTGAAAGACTTGAGGAGCATGAAACCGTCTGAATTATAGGAGGAGCATGAAACGGTGTTGAAAAACATGAAGAGCCTCAAAAGGTGTGAAAAATATGAAGAGCTCAAAAGGTGTCAAAAATATGAAGAGCTTCAAAAAGTGTGACAAATGAGATGAGCATGAAATGGTCTGAAAAAGGAGGAGCATGAAGTGGTGTTGAAAAACATGAAGAGCCTGAAAAGGTGTAAAATATATGAAGAGATTCAAAAGGTTTCAAAAATATGAGGAGCTTGAAATGGTCTGAAAAATTGGAGGATCATGATGCGGTGTTGAAAAACATGAAGAGCCTGAAAAGTTGTGAAAAATATGAAGAGCTTCAAAGGTGTCAAAAATGGGAGGAGTATGAAACGGTCTGAAAAATAGGAGGAGCATGAAATCGTGTTCCAAAACATGAAGAGCCTGAAAAGGTGTGAAAAATATGAAGAGCTTCAAAATGTGTGAAATACATGAGGAGCATGAAACGGTCGGAAAAGGAGGAGGAGCATGAAGCAGTGTTCAAAATCATGAAGAGCCTAAAAACGTGTGAAAAATATGAAGAGCTTCAAAAGGTGTGAAAAATAGAGGAAGCATGAAGCTGTGTTGAAAAACATGAAGAGCCTGAAAACGTGTGAAAAACATGAAGAGCTTCAAAAGGTGTGAAAAATATGAACAGCTTCAAAAAGTGTCAAAAATGAGATGAGCATGAAGCGGTCTCAAAAATGGTGGAGCATGAAGTGTTGATGAAAAACATGAAGAGCCTGAAATCGTGTGAAAAATATGAAGAGCTTCAAAAGGTGTGAAATAAATGAGGAGCATTGATCGGTCTGAAAAATAGGAGTAGCATGAAGCGGTGTTGAAAAACATGAAGAGCCTGAAAAGGAGTGAAAAATATGAAGAGCTTCAAAAGGTGTGAAATATATGAAGAGCTTCAACAGGTTTCAAAAATATGAGGAGCATGAAACGGTCTGAAAAATAGGAGGAGCATGAAGCGGTGTTCAAAACATGAAGAGCCTGAAAAATTGTGAAAAATATGAAGAGCTTCAAAAGGTGTGAAAAATATGAACAGCTTCAAAAAGTGTCAAAAATGAGATGAGCATTAATCGGTCTCAAAAATAGGAGTAGCATGAAGCGGTGTTGAAAAACATGAAGAGCCTGAAAAGGTGTGAAAAATATGAAGAGCTACAAAAGGTGTGAAGTACAGGAGGAGCATTAAACGGTCTGAAAAATAGGAGGAGCATGAAGCGGTGTTGAAAAATATGAAGAGCATGAAAAGGTATGAAAAATATGAAGAGCTTCAAAAGGAGTGAAAAACTTGAGGAGCATGAAACCATCTGAATTATAGCAGGAGCATGAAACGGTGTTGAAAAACATGAAGAGCCTCAAAAGGTGTGAAAAATATGAAGAGCTCAAAAGGTGTCAAAAATATGAAGAGCTTCAAAAAGTGTGACAAATGAGATGAGCATGAAATGGTCTGAAAAAGGAGGAGCATGAAGTGGTGTTGAAAAACACGAAGAGCCTGAAAAGGTGTAAAATATATGAAGAGCTTCAAAAGGTGTCAAAAATATGAGGAGCTTGAAATGGTCTGAAAAATTGGTGGATCATGAAGCGGTGTTGAAAAACATGAAGAGCCTGAAAAGGTATGAAAAATATGAGGAGCTTCAAAGGTGTCAAAAATGTGAGGAGCATGAAACGGTGTGAAAAATAGGAGGAGCATGAAATCGTGTTCAAAAACATGAAGAGCCTGAAAAGGTGTGAAAAATATGAAGAGCTTCAAAATGTGTGAAATACATGAGGAGCATGAAACGGTCTGAAAAGGAGGAGGAGCATGAAGCCGTGTTCAAAATCATGAAGAGCCTAAAAACGTGTGAAAAATATGAAGAGCTTCAAAAGGTGTCAAAATTAGATTAGCATGAAACGGTCTGAAAAATAGGAGGAGCATGAAGTGGTGTTGAAAAACATGAAGAGCCTGAAAAAGTGTAAAATATATGAAGAGCTTCAAAAGGTGTTAAAAATAGGAGGAGCATGAAGCGGTGTTCAAAAACATGAAGAGCCTGAAAATGTGTGTAAAATATTAAGAGCTTCAAAACGTGTCAAAAATATGAGGAGCATGAAACGGTCTGAAATATAGGTGGATCAAGAAGCGGTGTTGAAAAACATGAAGAGCGTGAAAACGTGTGAAAAATATGAAGAGGTTCAAAAGGTGTGAAAAATATGAAGAGCTTAAAATGGTGTCAAAAATGAGATGAGCATGAAACGGTCTGAAAAATAGGAGCAGCATGAAACGGTGTACAAAAACATGAAGAGTGTGAAAAGGTGTGAAAAATATAAAGAGCTTCAAAAGCTGTGAAATACATGCGGAGCATGAAACGGTCTGAAAAATAGGCGGAGCATGAAAAGGTGTTCAAAAACATGAAAGCCTGAAAAGGTGAGAAAAATATGAAGAGCTTCAAAAGGTGTTAAATACATGAGGAGCATGAAACGGTCTGAAAAATAGGAGGACCATGAAACGGTCTTCAAATCATAAAGAACCTGAAAAGGTGTGAAAAATATGAAGAGCTTTTAAAGGTGTCAAAAATATGAGGAGCATGAAACGGTCTGAAAAAGAGGAGGAGCATGAAACCGTGTTCAAAAACATGAAGAGCCTGAAACGGTGTGAAAAATATGAACAGCTTCAAAAGGTGTGAAAAATATGAAGAGCTTCAAAAGGTGTCAAAAATGAGATGAGCATGAAACGGTCTGAAAAATCGGAGGAGCATGAAGTGGGGTTGAAAATCATGAAGAGCCTGAAAAGGTGTGTAAAATATGAAGAGCTTCAAAAGGAGTGAAAGACTTGAGGAGTATGAAACCGTCTGAATTATAGGAGGAGCATGAAACGGTGTTGAAAAACATGAAGAGCCTCAAAAGGTGTGAAAAATATGAAGAGCTCAAAAGGTGTCAAAAATATGAAGAGCTTCAAAAAGTGTGACAAATGAGATGAGCATGAAATGGTCTGAAAAAGGAGGAGCATGAAGTGGTGTTGAAAAACATGAAGAGCCTGAAAAGGTGTGAAAAATATGAAGAGCTTCAAAATGTGTGAAATACATGAGGAGCATGAAACGGTCTGAAAAATAGGAGGAGCATGAAGCGTTGTTGAAAAACATGAAGAGCCTGAAAAGGTGTGAAAATTATGAAGAGCTTCAAAAGGTGTGAAAAATATGAGGAGCACGAAACGGTCTGAAAAATTGGATGATCATGAAGCGGTGTTGAAAAACATGAAGAGCCTGAAAAGTTGTGAAAAATATGAAGAGCTTCAAAAGGTGTCAAAAATGTGAAGAGCATGAAAGGGTCTGAAAAATAGGAGGAGCATGAAACCGTGTCAAAAACATGAAGAGCCTGAAAAGGTGTGAAAAATGAAGAGCTTAAAAAGGTGTGAAATACATGAGAAGCATGAAACGGTCTGAAAAATAGGAGGAGCATGAAGCGGTGTTTCAAAACATGAAGAGCCTTAAAAGGTGTGAAAAATATGAAGAGCTTCAAAAGGTGTCAAAACTATGAGGAGTATGAAACGGTCTGAAAAATAGGAGGAGCATGAAGTGATGTTGAAAAACATGAAGAGCCTGAAAAGGTGTGAAATATATGAAGAGATTCAAAAGGTGTCAAAAATATGAGGAGCATGAAACGGTCTGAAAAATACGAGGAGCATGAAACGGTTTTGAAAAACACGAAGGGCCTGAAAAGGTTTGAAAAATATGAAGAGCTTCAAAAGGTGTGAAATACATAGGGGCAAGAAACGGTCTGAAAAATAGAAGGAGCATGAAGCTGTGTTGAAAAACATGAAGAGCCTGAAAAGATGTGAAAAATATGAAGAGCTCAAAAGGTGTCAAAAATATGAGGAGAATTAAACGGTCTGAAAAATAGGTGGAGCATGAAGCAGTGTTTAAAAACATGAAGAGCCTGAAAAGGTGTGAAAAATATGAAGAGCTTCAAAAGGTGTTAAAAATAGGAGGAGCATGAAGCGGTGTTCAAAAACATGAAGAGCCTGAAAATGTGTGTAAAATATGAAGAGCTTCAAAACGTGTCAAAAAAATGAGGAGCATGAAACGGTCTGAAAAATAGGTGGATCAAGAAAAGGTGTGAAAAATATGAAGAGCTTCAAAAGGTGTCAAAACAATGAGGAGTATGAAACGGTCTGAAAAATAGGAGCAGCATGAAACGGTGTTCACAAACATGAAGAGCCTGAAAAGGTGTTAAAAATATGAAGAGCTTCAAAAGTTGTCAAAAATATGAGGAGCATGAAACGATCTGAAAAATAGGAGAGGCATGAAGCGGTGTTCACAAACATTACGAGCCAGAATAGGTGTGAAAAATATGAAGAGCTTCAAAAGGTGTCAAAAATATGAGGAGCATGAAACGGTCTGAAAAATAGGAGCTTCATGAAACCGTGTTCAAAAACCTGAAGAGCCAGAAAAGGTGTGAAAAATATGAACAGCTTCAAAAGGTGTGAAAAATATGAAGAGCTTCAAAAGGTGTCAAAAATGAGATGAGCATGAAACGGTCTGAAAAATCGGAGGAGCATGAAGTGGGGTTGAAAATCATGAAGAGCCTGAAAAGGTGTGTAAAGTATGAAGAGCTTCAAAAGGAGTGAAAGACTTGAGGAGCATGAAACCGTCTGAATTATAGGAGGAGCATGAAACGGTGTTGAAAAAACATGAAGAGCCTCAAAAGGTGTGAAAATTATGAAGAGCTCAAAAGGTGTCCAAAATATGAAGAGTTTCAAAAAGTGTGACAAATGAGATGAGCATGAAATGGTCTGAAAAAGGAGGAGCATGAAGTGGTGTTGAAAAACATGAAAAGCCTGAAAAGGTGTAAAATATATGAAGAGATTCAAAAGGTGTCAAAAATATGAGGAGCTTGAAATGGTCTGAAAAATCGGAGGATCATGAAGCGGTGTTGAAAAACATGAAGAGCCTGAAAAGGTGTTAAAAATATGAAGAGCTTCAAAAGTTGTCAAAAATATGAGGAGCATGAAACGATCTGAAAAATAGGAGGAGCATGAAGCGGTGTTCACAAACATTACGAGCCAGAATAGGTGTGAAAAATATGAAGAGCTTCAAAAGGTGTCAAAAATATGAGGAGCATGAAACGGTCTGAAATATAGGAAGAGCATGAAGCCGTGTTCAAAAACATGAAGAGCCTGAAATGGTGTGGAAATCATGAAGAGCCTAAAAGGTGTGAAAAATATGAAAAGCTTCAATAGATGTCTCAAATATGAGGAGCATGAAACGGTCTGAAAAACTGGAGGATCATGAAGCGGTGTTGAAAAACATGAAGAGCATGAAAAGATGTGAAAAATATGAAGAGCTTCAAAAGGTGTCAAAAATATGGGAGCATGAAACGGTCTGAAAAATAGGAGGAAAATGAAGCGGTGTTGAAAACCATGAAGAGCCTGAAAAGGTGAGAAAAATATGAAGAGCTTCAAAATGTTTGAAAAATATGAAGAGCCTGAAAAGGTGTCAAAAATGAGATGAGCATGAAACGGTCTGAAAAATAGGAGGAGCATGAAGCGGTGTTCTAAACATGAAAAGCCTGAAAAAGTGTGAAAAATATGAAGAGCTTCACTGGTTTGAAAAATAAGAAGAGCCTGAAAAGGTGTGAAAATTGACATGAGCTTGAAACGGTCTGAAAAATAGGAAGAGCATGAAGAGGTGTTCAAAAACATGTACAGCCTGACAAGGTGTGAAAAATATGAAGAGCTTCAAAAGGTGTCAAAAATATGAGGAGCATGAAACGGTCTGAAAAATAGGAGGAGCATGAAGTGGTGTTGAAATACATGAAGAGCCTGAAAATGTGTGAAAAATATGAAGAGCTTCAAAACGTGTCAAAAATATGAGAAGCATGAAACGGTCTGAAAAATAGGAGCAGCATGAAGAGCTGTTCAAAAACATGAAGAGCCTGAAAAGGTGTGAAAAATATGAAGAGCTTCAAAAGGTGTGAAAAATAGGAGGAGCATGAAGCGGTGTTGAAAAACATGAAGAGCCTGAAAAAGTGTGAAAAATATGAAGAGCTTCAAAATGTGTGAAAAATATGAACACTTTCAAAAAGTGTCAAAAATGAGATGAGCATGAAGCGGTCTGAAAAATGGTGGAGCATGAAGTGTTGTTGAAAAACATGAAGAGCCTGAAATCGTGTGAAAAATATGAAGAGCTTCAAAAGGTGTGAAATACATGAGGAGCATTAATCGGTCTCAAAAATAGGAGTAGCATGAAGCGGTGTTGAAAAACATGAAGAGCCTGAAAAGGTGTGAAAAATATGAAGAGCTACAAAAGGTGTGAAGTACAGGAGGAGCATTAAACGGTCTGAAAAATAGGAGAAGCATGAAGCGGTGTTGAAAAACATGAAGAGCCTGAAAAGGTATGAAAAATATGAAGAGCTTCAAAAGGAGTGAAAGACTTGAGGAGCATGAAACCTTCTGAATTATAGGAGGAGCATGAAACGGTGTTGAAAAACATGAAGAGCCTCAAAAGGTGTGAAAAATATGAAGAGCTCAAAAGGTGTCAAAAATATGAAGAGCTTCAAAAAGTGTGACAAATGAGATGAGCATGAAATGGTCTGAAAAATGAGGATCATGAAGCGGTGTTGAAAAACATGAAGAGACTGAAAAGTTGTGAAAAATATGAAGAGCTTCAAAGGTGTCAAAAATGTGAGGAGCATGAAACGGTCTGAAAAATAGGAGGAGCATGAAATCGTGTTCAAAAACATGAAGAGCCTAAACACGTGTGAAAAATATGAAGAGCTTCAAAAGGTGTGAAAAATAGGAGAAGCATGAAGCGGTGTTAAAAAACACGAAGAGCCTGAAAACGTGTGAAAAACATGAAGAGCTTCAAAAGGTGTGCAAAATATGAACAGCTTCAAAAAGTGTCAAAAATGAGATGAGCATGAAGCGGTCTCAAAAATGGTGGAGCATGAAGTGTTGTTGAAAAACATGAAGAGCCTGAAATCGTGTGAAAAATACGAAGAGCTTCAAAAGGTGTGAAATACATGAGGAGCATTAATCGGTCTGAAAAATAGGAGTAGCATGAAGCGGTGTTGAAAAACATGAAGAGCCTGAAAAGGAGTGAAAAATATGAAGAGCTTCAAAAGGTGTGAAATATATGAAGAGCTTCAACAGGTTTCAAAAATATGAGGAGCATGAAACGGTCTGAAAAATAGGAGGAGCATGAAGCGGTGTTCAAAACATGAAGAGCCTGAAAAAGTGTGAAAAATATGAAGAGATTCAAAAGGTTTGAAAAATATGAAGAGCCTGAAAAGGTGTCAAAAATGAGATGAGCATGAAACGGTCTGAAAAATAGGAGGAGCATGAAATCGTGTTCAAAAACATGAAGAGCCTAAACACGTGTGAAAAATATGAAGAGCTTCAAAAGGTGTGAAAAATAGGAGAAGAATGAAGCGGTGTTAAAAAACACGAAGAGCCTGAAAACGTGTGAAAAACATGAAGAGCTTCAAAAGGTGTGAAAAATATGAACAGCTTCAAAAAGTGTCAAAAATGAGATGAGCATGAAGCGGTCTCAAAAATGGTGGAGCATGAAGTGTTGTTGAAAAACATGAAGAGCCTGAAATCGTGTGAAAAATAGGAAGAGCTTCAAAAGGTGTGAAATACATGAGGAGCATTAATCGGTCTGAAAAATAGGAGTAGCATGAAGCGGTGTTGAAAAACATGAAGAGCCTGAAAAGGAGTGAAAAATATGAAGAGCTTCAAAAGGTGTGAAATATATGAAGAGCTTCAACAGGTTTCAAAAATATGAGGAGCATGAAACGGTCTGAAAAATAGGAGGAGCATGAAGCGGTGTTCAAAACATGAAGAGCCTGAAAAAGTGTGAAAAATATGAAGAGCTTCAAAAGGTTTGAAAAATATGAAGAGGCTGAAAAGTTGTCAAAAATGAGATGAGCATGAAACGGTCTGAAAAATAGGAGGAGCATGAAGCGGTGTTCTAAACATGAAAAGCCTGAAAAAGTGTGAAAAATATGAAGAGCTTCACTGGTTTGAAAAATAAGAAGAGCCTGAAAAGGTGTGAAAATTGACATGAGCATGAAACGGTCTGAAAAATAGGAAGAGCATGAAGAGGTGTTCAAAAACATGTACAGCCTGACAAGGTGTGAAAAATATGAAGAGCTTCAAAAGGTGTCAAAAATATGAGGAGCATGAAACGGTCTGAAAAATAGGAGGAGCATGAAGTGGTGTTGAAATACATGAAGAGCCTGAAAATGTGTGAAAAATATGAAGAGCTTCAAAACGTGTCAAAATTATGAGAAGCATGAAACGGGCTGAAAAATAGGAGCAGCATGAAGAGCTGTTCAAAAATATGAAGAGACTGAAAAGGTGTGTAAAATATGAAGAGCTTCAAAAGGAGTGAAATACATGAGGAGCATGAAACCGTCTGAATTATAGGAGGAGCATGAAGCGATGTTCATAAACATGAAGAGCCTGAAAAGGTGTGAAATATATGAAGAGCTTCAAAAGGTGTGAAAAATATGAAGAGCTTCAAAAGCTGTCAAAAATGAGATGAGCATGAAACGGTCTGAAAAATAGGAGGAGCATGAAGCGGTGTTGAAAAACATGAAGAGACTAAAAACGTGTGAAATATATGAAGAGCTTCAAAAAGTGTGAAAAATATGAAGAGCTTCAAAAGGTGTGAAATTCATGAGGAGCATGAAACGGTCTGAAAAATAGGAGGAGCCTAAAGTGGTGTTGGAAAACATGAGGAACCTGAAAAGGTGTGAAAAATATGAAGAGCTTCAAAAGGTGTGAAAAATATGCGGAGCATGAAACGGTCTGAAAAATAGGAGGAGCATGAAGCCGTGTTGAAAAACATGAAGAGCCTGAAAGGGTGTAACAAATATGAAGAGCTTCAGAAGGTGTCAAAAATGAGATGAGCATGAAACGGTCTGATAAATAGGAGGAGCATGAAGTGGTGTTGAAATACATGAAGATCTTGAAAATGTGTGAAAAATATGAAGAGCTTCAAAACGTGTCAAAAATATGAGAAGCATGAAACGGTCTGAAAAATAGGAGCAGCATGAAGAGCTGTTCAAAAACATGAAGAGCCTGAAAAGGTGTGAAAAATATGAAGAGCTTCAAAAGGTGTGAAAAATAGGAGGAACATGAAGCGGTGTTGAAAAACATGAAGAGCCTGAAAACGTGTGAAAAATATGAAGAGCTTCAAAAGGTGTGAAAAATATGAACACTTTCAAAAAGTGTCAAAAATGAGAAGAGCATGAAGCAGTCTGAAAAATGGTGGAGCATGAAGTGTTGTTGAAAAACATGAAGAGCCTGAAATCGTGTGAAAAATATGAAGAGCTTCAAAAGGTGTGAAATACATGAGGAGCATTAATCGGTCTCAAAAATAGGAGTAGCATGAAGCGGTGTTGAAAAACATGAAGAGCCTGAAAAGGTGTGAAAAATATGAAGAGCTACGAAAGGTGTGAAGTACAGGAGGAGCATTAAACGGTCTGAAAAATAGGAGGAGCATGAAGCGGTGTTGAAAAACATGAAGAGTCTGAAAAGGTATGAAAAATATGAAGAGCTTCAAAAGGTGTGAAAAATACGAAGAGCATGAAGAGGTGTTCAAAAACATGAAAAGCCTGAAATGTTGTAAAAAATATGAAAAGCTTCAAAAGGGGTCAAAAATATGAGGAGCATGAAACGGTCTGAAAAACCGGAGGAGCATGAAGCGGTGTTCAAAAACATGAAGAGCCTGAAAAGGTGTGAAAAATATGAAGAGCTTCAAAACGTGTCAAATATATGAGGAGCATGAAACTGTCTGAAAAATAGGAGGAGCATGATGCGGTGTTGAAAAATATGAAGAGCTTCAAAAGGTGTCAAAAATGAGATGACCATGAAACGGTCTGAGAAATAGAAGGAGCATGAAGTTCTTTTCAAAAAAATGAAGAACATGAAAAGGTGTGAAGTATATGAAGATTTCAAAAGGTGTAAAAAATATGAGGAGCATGAAACGGTCTGAAAAATAGGAGGAGCATGAAGTCATGTTGAAAAACATGAAGAGCCTGAAAATGTGTGAAAAATACGAAGAGCTTCAAAAGGTGTCACAAATATGAGGAGCATGAAACGGTCTGAAATATATGAGGAGCATGAAGCGGTGTTCAAAAACATGAAGAGCCTGAAAAGGCGTGAAAAATTTGAAGAGCTTCAAAAATGTGAAAAATATGAAGAGCTTCAAAAGGAGTGAAATATATGAAGATCTTCAAAAGGTGTCAAAAATTAGATGAGCATGAAACGGTCTGAAAAATAGGAGGAGCATGAAGTGGTGTTCAAAAATTTGAAGAGCCTGAAATGGTGTGAAATATATGAAAAGCTTCAAAAGGTGTCAAATATATGAGGAGCAAAAACGGTCTGAAAATAGGAGGAGCATGAAGTGGTGTTGAAAATCATGACGAGCCTGAAAAGGTGCGTAAAATATGAAGAGCTTCAAAATGTGTGAAATACATGAGGAGCATGAAACGGTCTGAAAAATAGGAGGAGCATGAAGCGGTGTTCAAAAATATGAAGAGCCTGAAAATTTGTGAAAACTATGAAGAGCTTCAGAAGGTGTCAAAAGTTAGATGAGCATGAAACGGTCTGAAAAATAGGAGGAGCATGAAGTGGTGTTGAAAAACATTAAGAGCCTGAAAATGTGTGAAATATATGAAGAGCTTCAAAAGATTTCAGAAATGAGAGGAGCATGAAACGGTCTGAAAAATATGAGGAGCATGAAGCGGTGTTGAAAAACATGAGGAGCCTGAAAAGGTGTGAAAAATATGAAGAGCTTCAAAAGTTGTGAAAAATATGAAGAGCTTCAAATGCTGTCAAAAATGAGATGAGCATGAAACGGTCTGAGAAATAGGAGAAGCATGAAGTGGTGTTGAAAAACATGAAGAGCCTGAAAAAGTGTGAAATATATGAAGAGCTTCAAAAGGTGTGAAAAATATGAAGAGCTTCAAAAGGTGTCAAAAATATGAGGAGCATGAAACGGTCTGAAAAATAGGAGGAGCATTGTAGCATTGTTCAAAAACTTGAAGAGCCTGAAAAGGTGTGAAAAATTTGAGGAGCTTCAAAAGGTGTCAAAAATATGAGGAGCATGAAACGGTGTGAAAAATAGGAGGAGCATGAAACGGTGTTCAAAAACAGGTGGAGCCTGAAACGGTGTGAAAAATATGAAGAGGTTCAAAAGGTGTCAAAAATATGAGGAGCATGAAAGGGTCTGAAATATAGGAGGAGCATGACGTGGTGTTGAAAAACATGACGAGCATGAAAAGGTGTGAAAAATTTGAAGAGCTTCAAAAGCTGTGAAAAATATGAGGAGCACGAAATGGTCTGAAAAATAAGAGGAGCATGAAGACATGTTGAAAAACATGAAGAGCCTGAAAAGGTGTAGAAAATATGAAGAGCTTCAAAAGGTGTCAAAACTATGAGGAGCATGAAACGGTCTGAAAAATAGGAGCTTCATGAAACCGTGTTCAAAAACCTGAAGAGCCAGAAAAGGTGTGAAAAATATGAACTGCTTCAAAAGGTGTGAAAAATATGAAGAGCTTCAAAAGGTGTCAAAAATGAGATGAGCATGAAACAGTCTGAAAAATCGGAGGAGCATGAAGTGGGGTTGAAAATCATGAAGAGCCTGAAAAGGTGTGTAAAGTATGAAGAGCTTCAAAAGGAGTGAAAGACTTGAGGAGCATGAAACCGTCTGAATTATAGGAGGAGCATGAAACGGTGTTGAAAAAACATGAAGAGCCTCAAAAGGTGTGAAAAATATGAAGAGCTCAAAAGGTGTCCAAAATATGAAGAGTTTCAAAAAGTGTGACAAATGAGATGAGCATGAAATGGTCTGAAAAAGGAGGAGCATGAAGTGGTGTTGAAAAACATGAAAAGCCTGAAAAGGTGTAAAATATATGAAGAGATTCAAAAGGTGTCAAAAATATGAGGAGCTTGAAATGGTCTGAAAAATTGGAGGATCATGAAGCGGTGTTGAAAAACATGAAGAGCCTGAAAAGGTGTTAAAAATATGAAGAGCTTCAAAAGTTCTCAAAAATATGAGGAGCATGAAACGATCTGAAAAATAGGAGGAGCATGAAGCGGTGTGCACAAACATTGCGAGCCAGAATAGGTGTGAAAAATATGAAGAGCTTCAAAAGGTGTCAAAAATATGAGGAGCATGAAACGGTCTGAAAAATAGGAAGAGCATGAAGCCGTGTTCAAAAACATGAAGAGCCTGAAATGGTGTGAAAATCATGAAGAGCCTAAAAGGTGTGAAAAATATGAAAAGCTTCAATAGATGTCTCAAATATGAGGAGCATGAAACGGTCTGAAAAATTGGAGGATCATGAAGCGGTGTTGAAAAACATGAAGAGCATGAAAAGATGTGAAAAATATGAAGAGCTTCAAAAGGTGTCAAAAATATGGGAGCATGAAACGGTCTGAAAAATAGGAGGAAAATGAAGCGGTGTTGAAAACCATGAAGAGCCTGAAAAGGTGAGAAAAATATGAAGAGCTTCAAAATGTTTGAAAAATATGAAGAGCCTGAAAAGGTGTCAAAAATGAGATGAGCATGAAACGGTCTGAAGAATAGGAGGAGCATGAAGCGGTGTTCTAAACATGAAAAGCCTGAAAAAGTGTGAAAAATATGAAGAGCTTCACTGGTTTGAAAAATAAGAAGAGCCTGAAAAGGTGTGAAAATTGACATGAGCATGAAACGGTCTGAAAAATAGGAAGAGCATGAAGAGGTGTTCAAAAACATGTACAGCCTGACAAGGTGTGAAAAATATGAAGAGCTTCAAAAGGTGTCAAAAATATGAGGAGCATGAAACGGTCTGAAAAATAGGAGGAGCATGAAGTGGTGTTGAAATACATGAAGAGCCTGAAAATGTGTGAAAAATATGAAGAGCTTCAAAACGTGTCAAAAATATGAGAAGCATGAAACGGTCTGAAAAATAGGAGCAGCATGAAGAGCTGTTCAAAAACATGAAGAGCCTGAAAAGGTGTGAAAAATATGAAGAGCTTCAAAAGGTGTGAAAAATAGGAGGAGCATGAAGCGGTGTTGAAAAACATGAAGAGCCTGAAAAAGTGTGAAAAATATGAAGAGCTTCAAAATGTGTGAAAAATATGAACACTTTCAAAAAGTGTCAAAAATGAGATGAGCATGAAGCGGTCTGAAAAATGGTGGAGCATGAAGTGTTGTTGAAAAACATGAAGAGCCTGAAATCGTGTGAAAAATATGAAGAGCTTCAAAAGGTGTGAAATACATGAGGAGCATTAATCGGTCTCAAAAATAGGAGTAGCATGAAGCGGTGTTGAAAAACATGAAGAGCCTGAAAAGGTGTGAAAAATATGAAGAGCTACAAAAGGTGTGAAGTACAGGAGGAGCATTAAACGGTCTGAAAAATAGGAGAAGCATGAAGCGGTGTTGAAAAACATGAAGAGCCTGAAAAGGTATGAAAAATATGAAGAGCTTCAAAAGGAGTGAAAGACTTGAGGAGCATGAAAGCTTCTGAATTATAGGAGGAGCATGAAACGGTGTTGAAAAACATGAAGAGCCTCAAAAGGTGTGAAAAATATGAAGAGCTCAAAAGGTGTCAAAAATATGAAGAGCTTCAAAAAGTGTAACAAATGAGATGAGCATGAAATGGTCTGAAAAATGAGGATCATGAAGCGGTGTTGAAAAACATGAAGAGACTGAAAAGTTGTGAAAAATATGAAGAGCTTCAAAGGTGTCAAAAATGTGAGGAGCATGAAACGGTCTGAAAAATAGGAGGAGCATGAAATCGTGTTCAAAAACATGAAGAGCCTAAACACGTGTGAAAAATATGAAGAGCTTCAAAAGGTGTGAAAAATAGGAGAAGCATGAAGCGGTGTTAAAAAACACGAAGAGCCTGAAAACGTGTGAAAAACATGAAGAGCTTCAAAAGGTGTGAAAAATATGAACAGCTTCAAAAAGTGTCAAAAATGAGATGAGCATGAAGCGGTCTCAAAAATGGTGGAGCATGAAGTGTTGTTGAAAAACATGAAGAGCCTGAAATCGTGTGAAAAATACGAAGAGCTTCAAAAGGTGTGAAATACATGAGGAGCATTAATCGGTCTGAAAAATAGGAGTAGCATGAAGCGGTGTTGAAAAACATGAAGAGCCTGAAAAGGAGTGAAAAATATGAAGAGCTTCAAAAGGTGTGAAATATATGAAGAGCTTCAACAGGTTTCAAAAATATGAGGAGCATGAAACGGTCTGAAAAATAGGAGGAGCATGAAGCGGTGTTCAAAACATGAAGAGCCTGAAAAAGTGTGAAAAATATGAAGAGCTTCAAAAGGTTTGAAAAATATGAAGAGCCTGAAAAGGTGTCAAAAATGAGATGAGCATGAAACGGTCTGAAAAATAGGAGGAGCATGAAATCGTGTTCAAAAACATGAAGAGCCTAAACACGTGTGAAAAATATGAAGAGCTTCAAAAGGTGTGAAAAATAGGAGAAGCATGAAGCGGTGTTAAAAAACTCGAAGAGCCTGAAAACGTGTGAAAAACATGAAGAGCTTCAAAAGGTGTGAAAAATATGAACAGCTTCAAAAAGTGTCAAAAATGAGATGAGCATGAAGCGGTCTCAAAAATGGTGGAGCATGAAGTGTTGTTGAAAAACATGAAGAGCCTGAAATCGTGTGAAAAATACGAAGAGCTTCAAAAGGTGTGAAATACATGAGGAGCATTAATCGGTCTGAAAAATAGGAGTAGCATGAAGCGGTGTTGAAAAACATGAAGAGCCTGAAAAGGAGTGAAAAATATGAAGAGCATCAAAAGGTGTGAAATATATGAAGAGCTTCAACAGGTTTCAAAAATATGAGGAGCATGAAACGGTCTGAAAAATAGGAGGAGCATGAAGCGGTGTTCAAAACATGAAGAGCCTGAAAAAGTGTGAAAAATATGAAGAGCTTCAAGGTTTGAAAAATATGAAGAGCCTGAAAAGGTGTCAAAAATGAGATGAGCATGAAACGGTCTGAAAAATAGGAGGAGCATGAAGCGGTGTTCTAAACATGAAAAGCCTGAAAAAGTGTGAAAAATATGAAGAGCTTCACTGGTTTGAAAAATAAGAAGAGCCTGAAAAGGTGTGAAAATTGACATGAGCATGAAACGGTCTGAAAAATAGGAAGAGCATGAAGAGGTGTTCAAAAACATGTACAGCCTGACAAGGTGTGAAAAATATGAAGAGCTTCAAAAGGTGTCAAAAATATGAGGAGCATGAAACGGTCTGAAAAATAGGAGGAGCATGAAGTGGTGTTGAAATACATGAAGAGCCTGAAAATGTGTGAAAAATATGAAGAGCTTCAAAACGTGTCAAAATTATGAGAAGCATGAAACGGGCTGAAAAATAGGAGCAGCATGAAGAGCTGTTCAAAAATATGAAGAGACTGAAAAGGTGTGTAAAATATGAAGAGCTTCAAAAGGAGTGAAATACATGAGGAGCATGAAACCGTCTGAATTATAGGAGGAGCATGAAGCGATGTTCATAAACATGAAGAGCCTGAAAAGGTGTGAAATATATGAAGAGCTTCAAAAGGTGTGAAAAATATGAAGAGCTTCAAAAGCTGTCAAAAATGAGATGAGCATGAAACGGTCTGAAAAATAGGAGGAGCATGAAGCAGTGTTGAAAAACATGAAGAGACTAAAAACGTGTGAAATATATGAAGAGCTTCAAAAAGTGTGAAAAATATGAAGAGCTTCAAAAGGTGTGAAATTCATGAGGAGCATGAAACGGTCTGAAAAATAGGAGGAGCCTAAAGCGGTGTTGAAAAACATGAGGAACCTGAAAAGGTGTGAAAAATATGAAGAGCTTCAAAAGGTGTGAAAAATATGAGGAGCATGAAACGGTCTGAAAAATAGGAGGAGCATGAAGCCGTGTTGAAAAACATGAAGAGCCTGAAAGGGTGTAACAAATATGAAGAGCTTCAGAAGGTGTCAAAAATGAGATGAGCATGAAACGGTCTGAAAAATAGGAGGAGCATGAAGTGGTGTTGAAATACATGAAGATCTTGAAAATGTGTGAAAAATATGAAGAGCTTCAAAACGTGTCAAAAATATGAGAAGCATGAAACGGTCTGAAAAATAGGAGCAGCATGAAGAGCTGTTCAAAAACATGAAGAGCCTGAAAAGGTGTGAAAAATATGAAGAGCTTCAAAAGGTGTGAAAAATAGGAGGAACATGAAGCGGTGTTGAAAAACATGAAGAGCCTGAAAACGTGTGAAAAATATGAAGAGCTTCAAAAGGTGTGAAAAATATGAACACTTTCAAAAAGTGTCAAAAATGAGAAGAGCATGAAGCAGTCTGAAAAATGGTGGAGCATGAAGTGTTGTTGAAAAACATGAAGAGCCTGAAATCGTGTGAAAAATATGAAGAGCTTCAAAAGGTGTGAAATACATGAGGAGCATTAATCGGTCTCAAAAATAGGAGTAGCATGAAGCGGTGTTGAAAAACATGAAGAGCCTGAAAAGGTGTGAAAAATATGAAGAGCTACGAAGGTGTGAAGTACAGGAGGAGCATTAAACGGTCTGAAAAATAGGAGGAGCATGAAGCGGTGTTGAAAAACATGAAGAGTCTGAAAAGGTATGAAAAATATGAAGAGCTTCAAAAGGTGTGAAAAATACGAAGAGCATGAAGAGGTGTTCAAAAACATGAAAAGCCTGAAATGTTGTAAAAAATATGAAAAGCTTCAAAAGGTGTCAAAAATATGAGGAGCATGAAACGGTCTGAAAAACCGGAGGAGCATGAAGCGGTGTTCAAAAACATGAAGAGCCTGAAAAGGTGTGAAAAATATGAAGAGCTTCAAAACGTGTCAAATATATGAGGAGCATGAAACTGTCTGAAAAATAGGAGGAGCATGATGCGGTGTTGAAAAATATGAAGAGCTTCAAAAGGTGTCAAAAATGAGATGACCATGAAACGGTCTGAGAAATAGAAGGAGCATGAAGTTCTTTTCAAAAAAATGAAGAACCTGAAAAGGTGTGAAGTATATGAAGATTTCAAAAGGTGTAAAAAATATGAGGAGCATGAAACGGTCTGAAAAATAGGAGGAGCATGAAGTCATGTTGAAAAACATGAAGAGCCTGAAAATGTGTGAAAAATACGAAGAGCTTCAAAAGGTGTCACAAATATGAGGAGCATGAAACGGTCTGAAATATATGAGGAGCATGAAGCGGTGTTCAAAAACATGAAGAGCCTGAAAAGGCGTGAAAAATTTGAAGAGCTTCAAAAATGTGAAAATTATGAAGAGCTTCAAAAGGAGTGAAATATATGAAGAACTTCAAAAGGTGTCAAAAATTAGATGAGCATGAAACGGTCTGAAAAATAGAAGGAGCATGAAGTTCTTTTCAAAAAAATGAAGAACCTGAAAAGGTGTGAAGTATATGAAGATTTCAAAAGGTGTAAAAAATATGAGGAGCATGAAACGGTCTGAAAAATAGGAGGAGCATGAAGCGGTGTTGAAAAACATGAAGAGCCTGAAAAGGTGTGACAAATATGAAGAGCTTCAAAAGGTGTCAAAAATATGAGGAGCATGAAACGGTCTGAAAAATAGGAGGAGCATTAAACGGTGTTGAAAAACATGAAGTGCCTGAAAATCTGTGAAATTAACACAAGCTTCAAAAGGTGTGAAAAATATGAGGAGAATGAAACGGTCTGAAAAATACGAGGAGCATGAAGCGGTGTTAAAAAACATGAAGAGCTTCACAATGTGTGAAACATAAGAAGAGCTTCAAAAGATGGGAAATACATGAGGAGCATTAAACGGTCTGAAAATATGAGGAGCATGAAACGGTGTTCAAAAACATTAAGAGCCTGAAAAGGTGTGAAAAATATGAAGAGCTTCAAAAGATGTGAAATACATGAGGAGCATTAAACGGTCTGAAAAATATGAGGAGCATGAAACGTTGTTCAAAAACATGATGAGCCTGAAAAGGTGTGAGAAATATGAAGAGCTTCAAAATCTGTCAAAAATTTGAGGAGCATGAATCGTTCGGAAAAATAGGAGGAGCATGAAGTGATGTTGAAAAACATGAAGAGCCTGAAAAGGTGTGAAAAATATGAAGAGCTTCAAAAGGTGTCAGAAATTTGAGGAGCATGAAACGGTCTGAAAAATAGGAGGAGCATGTAGCGGTGTTCAAAAAAATGAAGAGCCTGAAGAGGTGTGAAAAATATGAAGAGCTTCAAAAGGTGTCAAAAATATGAGGAGCATGAAAAGGTCTGAAAAATAGGAGGAGCATGAAGCGGTGTTCAAAAACATGAAGAGCCTTAAAAGGTGTGAAAAATATGAAGAGCGTCAAAAGGGGTCAAATATATGGGGAGCATGAAACGGTCTGAAAAATAGGAGGAGCATGAATCGGTGTTCAAAATCATGAAGAGCCTGAAAAGTTCTGAAAAATATGAAGAGCTTCAAAAGGTGTGAAAAATATAAGGAGCATGAAACGGTCTGAAAAATAGGAGGAGCATGAAGCGCTGTTGAAAAACATGAAGAGCCTGAAAAGGTGTGAAAGATATGAAGAGTTTCAAAAGGTGTCAAAAATATGAGTAGCATGAAACAGTCTGAAAATTAGGAAGAGCATGAAGTGGTGTTCAAAAACATGAAGAGCCTGAAAAGGAGTGAAAAATATGAAGAGCTCCAAACGTGTCAAAATATGACGAGCATGAAACAGTCTGAAAATTAGGAAGAGCATGAAGTGGTGTTCAAAAACAGGAAGAGCCTGAAAAGGGGTGAAAAATATGAAGAGTTTCAAAAGGTTTGAAAAATATGAGGAGCATGAAGCGGTGTTCAAAAACATGCAGAGCCTGACAAGGTGTTGAATATATGAAGAGCTTCAAAAGGTGTCACAAATATGAGGAGCATGTAACGGTCTGAAAAACAGGGGGAGCATGAAGTGATGTTGAAAAACATGAAGAGCCTGAAAACGTGTGAAAAATATGAATAGCTTCAAAAATATGAAAAATATGAAAAGATACAAAAGGTGTGAAAAATATGAAGAGCTTCAAAAGATGTCAAAAATGAGATGAGCATGAAACGGTCTGAAAAATAGGAGGAGCATGAAGCGGTGTTGAAAATCATGAAGAGCCTGAAAAGTTGTGAAAAAAGGCAGAGCTTCAAAAGGTGTCAAAAATATGAGGAGAATGAAACGGTCTGAAAAATACAAGGAGCATGAAGTGGTGTTGAAAAACATTAAGAGCATAAAAGGTGTGAAAAACATGAAGAGCTTCAAAGGGAGTCAACAATATGAGGAGCATTAAACGGTCTGAAAAATAGGAGGAGCATGAAGCGGTGTTGAAAATCATGAAGAGCCTGAAAAGGTGTGAAATATATGAAGAGCTTCAAAAGGTGTGAAAAATATGAAGAGCTTCAAAAGGTGTCAACAATATGAGGAGCATGAAAAGGTCTGAAAAATAGGAGGAGCATGAAGCGGTGTTGAAAATCATGAAGAGCCTGAAAAGGTGTGAAATATATGAAGAGCTTCAAAAGGTGTGAAAAATATGAAGAGCTTCAAAAGGTGTCAAAAATATGAGCAGCATGAAACGGTCGGAAAAATAGGAGGAGCATGAAGTTGTGTTGAAAAACATGAAGAGCCTGAAAAAGTGTGAAATATATGAAGAGCTTCCAAAGGTGTCAAATATATGAGGAGCATGAAACGGTCTGAAAAATAGGAGGAGCATAAAGCGGTGTTCAAAAACATGAAGAGCCTGAAAAGGTGGGAAAAATATGAAGAGCTTCAAAAGGTGTAAAAAATATGAAGAGCTTCCAAAGGTGTCAAATATATGAGGAGCATGAAACATTCTGAAAAATAGGAGGAGCAGAAAGCGGTGTTCAAAAAAATGCAGAGAATGAAAAATTGTGAAAAATATGAAGAGCTTCAAAAGGTGTAAAAAATAGGACGAGCATGAAACGGGTTGAAAAATAGGAGGAGCATGAACCGGTGTTCAAAAACATAAAGAGCATGAAAACGTGTGAAAAACATGAAGAGCTTCATAAGGTGTCAAAATTAGTTTAGCATGAAAGGGTCTGAAAAATAGGAGGAGCATGAAGTGGTGTTGAAAACATGAAGAGCCTGAAAAGGTGTGAAATATACGAAGAGCTTCAAAAGGTGTGAAAAATATGAAGTGCATCAAAAGTTCTCAAAAATGAGATGAGCATGAAACGGTCTGAAAATAGGAGGAGCATGAAGTGGTATTGAAAAACATGAAGAGCCTGAAAACGTGTGAAAAATATGAAGAGATTCAAAAGGTGTGAAATATATGAAGAGCTTCAAAAGATGTCAAAAATGAGATGAGCATGAAACGGTCTGATAAATAAGAGGAGCATGAAGCGGTGTTGAAAATCATGAAGAGCCTGAAAAGGTGTGAAAAATAGGCAGAGCTTCAAAAGGTGTCAAAAATATGAGGAGAATGAAACGGTCTGAAAAATACGAGGAGCATGAAGTGGTGTTGAAAAACATGAAGAGCCTGAAAAGGTGTGAAAAATATGAAGAGCTTCAAAAGGTGTCAAAAATATGAAGAGCATGAAACGGTCTAAAAAATAGGAGGAGCATAAGCGGTGTTCAAAACTTGAACAGCCTGAAAAGGTGTGAAAAGAATGAAGAGCTTCAAAAGATGTGAAAAATATGAACAGCTTCAAAAGGTGTCAAAAATTAGATTAGCATGAAAGGGTCTGAAAAATAGGAGCAGCATGAAGTGGTGTTGCAAAACATGAAGTGCCTGAAAAGGTGTGAAATATATGAACAGCTTCAAAAGGTGTGAAAAATATGAAGAGCTTCAAAAGGTGTGAAAAATATGAAGAGCTTCAAAATTTGTCAAAAATGAGATGAGCATAAAACGATCTGAAAAATAGGAAGATTATGAAGTGGTGTTCAAAAACATGGGGAGCCTGAAAAGGTGTGAAAAATATGAAGAGCTTCAAAAGGTTTCAAAAATATGAGGAGCATGAAACGGTCTGAAAAATAGGAGGAGCATGAAGTGGTGTTGAAAAACATGTAGAGCCTAAAAAGGTGTGAAAAATATGAAGAGCTTCAAAACGCGTCAAAATATGAGGAGCATGAAACGGGCTGAAAAACAGGAGGATCATGAAGCCGTGTTGAAAAACATGGGGAGCCTGAAAAGGTGTGAAAAATATGAAGAGCTTCAAAAGGTTTCAAAAATATAAGGAGCATGAAACGGTATGAAAAATAGGAGGAGCATGAAGCAGTATTCAAAATCATGAAGAGCCTGAAAAGCTGTGAAATTATGTCAAGCTTCAAAAGATGTGAAAAATATGAGGAGCAGGAAACGGTCTGAAAAATAGTAGGAGCATGAATCGGTGTTAAAGAACATGAAGAGCCTGAAAAGGTGTGAAATATATGAAGAGCTTCAAAAGGTGTCAAAAATATGAAGGGCATGAAACGGTCTGAAAAATATGAGGAGCATGAAATGGTGTTAAAAAACATGAAGAGCTTCAAAAGGTGTGAAACATATAAACAGCTTCAAATGGTGTCAAAAATATGAGGAGCAGGAAACGGTCTGAAAAATAGGAGGAGCATGAAGTGGTGTAGAAAAACATGAAGACCCTGAAAAGGTGTGAAAAATATGAAGATCTTCAAAAGGTGTCAAAATATGAGGAGCATGAAACTGTCTGAAATATAGGAGGAGCATGAAAAGGTGTTAAAAAACATGAAGAGCTTCAAAACGTGTGAAACATATGAGGAGCGGGAAACGATCAGAAAAATAGGAGGAGCATGAAATCTTGTTGAAAAACATGAAGAGCCTGAAAACGTGTGAAAATTATGAAGAGCTTCAAAAGGTGTGAAATATATGAAGAGCTTCAAAAGGTGTCAAAAATGAGATGAGCATGAAGTGGTCTGAAAGATAGGAGGGGCATGAAGCGGTGTTGAAAAACATGATGAGCCTGAAAAAGTGGGAAATATATGAAGAGCTTCAAAAGGTGTCAAAAATATGAGGAGCATGAAACGGTCTGAAAAATAGGAGGAGCATGAAACGGTGTGAAAAACATGAAGAGCATGACAAGGTGTGAAAAAAAGGAAGAGCTTCAAAAGGTGTCAAAAATATGAGGAGCATGAAAAGGTCTGAAAAATACGAGGAGCATGAAGTGGTGTTCAAAAACATGAAGAGCCTGAAAAGTTGTGAAAAATATAAAGAGCTTCAAAAGGTTTCAAAACTTTGAGGAGCATGAATCGGTCTGAAAAATAGGAGGAGCATGAAACGGTGTTCAAAAACATGAAGAGACTGAAAAGGTGTGAAAAATATGAAGAGCTCCAAAAGTTTCAAAAATATGTGGAGCGTGAAACGGTCTCAAATAGGAGGAGCGTGAAACGGTAATGTAAAACATGAAGAGCCTGAAAACGTGTGAAAAATATGAAGAGCTTCAAAATGTGTAAAAATATGAGGAGCATGAAACGGTCTCAAATATAGTAGGAGCATGAAGCGGTGTTGAAAAACATGAAGAGCCTGAAAAGGTGTGAAAAATATGAAGAGCTTCAAAAGGTGTCAAAAATATGAGGAGCATGAAAAGGTCTGAAAAATACGAGGAGCATGAAGTGGTGTTCAGAAACATGAAGAGCCAGAAAAGGTGTGGAAAATATGAAGAGCTTCAAAAAGTGTCAAAAATATGAGGAGCAAGAAACGGTCGGAAAATAGGAGGAGCATGAAACGATCTGAAAAATAGGAGGAGCATGAAGCTGTGTTCAAAAACCTGAAGAGACTGAAAAGGTGTGAAAAATATGAAGAGCTTCAAAATGTGTAAAAAATTTGAGCAGCATGAAACGGTATGAAAAATAGGAGGAGCATGAAGTGGAGCTGAAAAACATGAAGTGCCTGAAAAGGTGTGCAAAATATGAAGAGCTTCAAAAGGTGTAAAAAATGAGATGAGCATGAATCGGTCTGAAAAATAGGAGGAGCATGAACTGGTGCTGAAAAACCTGAAGAGCCTGAAAAGGTGTGAAAAATATGAAGAGCTTCAAAATGTGTGAAAAATATGAGGAGCATGAAACGGTCTGAAAAATAGGAGGAGCATGGATCGGTGTTCAAAAACATGAAGAGCCTGAAAAGGTGTGAAAAATATGAAGAGCTTCAAAAAGTGTCAAATATATGAGGAGAAAGAAACGGTCTGAAAAAAAGGAGGAGCATGAAGCGGTGTTCAAAAACATGAAGAGCCTGAAAAGGTGTGAAAAATATGAAGAGCTTCAAAAGCTGTCAAAATGACATGAGCAGGAAACGGTCTGAAAAAAAGCAGGAGCATGAAGCGTTGTTGAAAATCTTGAAGAGCTTGAAAAGGTGTGAAAAATATGAAGAGCTTCAAAAGGTTTCAAAAATATGAGGATCATGAAACGGTCTGAAAAATAGGAGCAACATGAAACGGTCTGAAAAATAAGAGGAGCAAGAAGCGGTGTTGAAAAACATAGAGCCTGAAAATGTGTGAAAATTATTAAGAGCTTCAAAAGGTGTGAAAAATATGAAGAGCTTCAAAAGCTGTCAAATGAGATGAGCATGAAACGGTCTGAATAGTAGCAGGAGCATGAAGCGGTTTTCAAAAACATGAAGAGCCTGAAAAGGGGTGAAAAATATGAAGAACTTAAAAAGGTGTCAAAATTATGAGGAGCATTAAACGGTCTGAAAAATAGGAGGAGCATGAAGCTGTGTTCAACAACATGAAGAGACTGAAAAGGTGCGAAAAATATGAAGAGCCTGAAAAGGTGTGAAAAATATGAAGAGCTTCAAAAGGTGTCAAAAATTAGATGAGCATGAAACGTTCTGAAAAATACGAGGAGCATTAAACGGTGTGGAAAAACATGAAGAGCCTGAAAAGGTGTGGAAAAATAGGAGGAGCTTCAAAATGTGTCAAATATATGAGGAGAATGAAACGGTCTGAAAAATAGGAGGAGCATGAAACGGTCTGAAAAATAGGAAGAGCATGAAACGGTCTGAAAAATAGGAGGATCATGAAGCGGTGTTGAAAATGGTGAAGAGCCTGAAATGGTGTGAAAAATGTGAAGAGCTTCAACAGGTGTCAAAAACTTGAGGAGAATGAAACGGTCTGAAAAATAGGAGGAGCATGAAGCTGTGTTCAAAAACATGAAGAGCCAGAAAAGGTGTGAAAAATATGAAGAGCTTCAAAAAGTGTCAAAAATATGAGGAGCAAGAAACGGTCTGAAAAATAGGAGTAGCATGAAACGATCTGAAAAATAGGAGGAGCATGAAGCTGTGTTGAAAAACATGAAGAGCCTGAAAAGGTGTGCAAAATATGAAGAGCTTCAAAAGGTGTAAAAAATGAGATGAGCATGAAACGGTCCGAAAAATAGGAGGAGCATGAACTGGTGCTGAAAAACATGAAGAGCATGAAAAGTTGTGAAAAAATAGGAGGAGCTTCAAAATGTGTCAAATATATGAGGAGAATGAAACGGTCTGAAAAATAGGAGCAGCATGAAACGGTCTGAAAAATAAGAGGAGCATGAAATGGAGTTGAAAAATAGGAAGAGCCTGAAAAGGTGTGAAAAATATGAAGAGTTTTAAAAGGTGCCAAAAATATGAGGAGCATGAAACTTTCTGAAAAATAGGAGGATCATGAAACCGTGTTCAAAAACATGAAGAGCCTGAAACGTGTGAAAAATAAGAAGAGCCTTAAAAAATGTCAAAAATATGAGGAGTATGAAACGGTCTGAAAAATAGCACGAGCATGAAGCGGTGTTGAAAATCTTGAAGAGCTTGAAAAGGTGTGAAAAATATGAAGAGCTTCAAAAGGTTTCAAAAATATGAGGATCATGAAACGGTCTGAAAAATAGGAGCAGCATGAAACGGTCTGAAAAATATGAGGAGCATGAAATGGTGTTGAACAACAGGAAGAACCTGAAAAGGTGTGAAAAATATGAAGAGCATGAAACGGTCTGAAAAATAGGAGGATCATGAAACTGTGTTCAAAAACATGAAGAGCCTGAAAAGGTGTGAAAAATATGAAGAGCTTCAAAACGTGTGAAAAATATGAGTAGCATGAAACGGACTGAAAAATAGGAGAAGCATGAAGTGGTGTTGAAAAACATGAGGAGTCTGAAAATGTGTGAAAAATATGAAGAGCTTCAAAAGGTGTGAAAAATATGAAGAGCTTCAAAAGGTGTGAAATACATGAGAAGCATGAAACGGTCTGAAAAATAGGAGGAGCATGAAGCGGTGTTCAAAAACATGAAGATCCTGAAAAGGTGTGAAAAATATGTGGAGCTTCAAAAGGTGTCAAATATATGAGGAGCATGAAATGGTCTGAAAAATAGGAGGAGCATGAAGCGGTGTTGAAAAACATGAAGAGCTTGAATAGGTGTGAGAAATATGAAGAGCTGCCAAAGGTGTCAATAATATGAGGAGCATGAAACGGTCTGAAATATAGGAGGAGGATGAAGCGATATTCAAAAACATGAAGAGCCTGAAAAGATGTGAAAAATATGAAGAGATTTAAAATGTGTGAAAAATATGAGGAGCATGAAACGTTTGAAAAATAGGAGGAGCATGAAGCGGTGCTCAAAAACATGAAGAGACTGAAAAGGTGTGAAAAATATGAAGACTCTCAAAAAATATCAAAAATATGAGGAGTATGAATCGGTCTGAAAAATAGGAGGAGCATGAAGCGGTGTTGAAAAACATGAAGAGCCTGAAAATAAGTGAAAAATATGAAGAGCTTCAAAAATGTGAAAAATATGAAGAACTTCAAAAGGTGTGAAAAATATGAAGAGCTTCAAAAGGTGTCAAAAATGAGAAGAGCATGAAAGTGTCTGAAAAATAGGAGGAGCATAAAGCGGTGTTGAAAATCATGAAGAGCCTGAAAAGGTGTGAAAAATATGAAGAGCTTCAAAAGATGTGAAAAACATGAAGAGCTTCAAAAGGTGTCAAAATGAGATGAGCATGAAACGGTCTGAACAATAGGAGGAGGATGAAGCGGTGTTGAAAAACATGAAGAGCCTGAAAAGGTGTGAAAAATATGAAAAGCTTCTAAAGGTGTTCAAAAATATGAGGAGAATGAAACGGTCTGAAAAATAGGAGGAGCATGAAGCGGGGTTGAAAAACATGAAGAGCCTGAAAACGTGTGAAAAATATGAAGAACTTCAAAAGGTGTGAAAAATGTGAAGAGCTTTAAAAGGTGTCAAAAATGAGATGAGCATGAAACGGTCTGAAAAATAGGAGGAGCATGAAGTGGTGTTGAAAAAAATGAAGAGCCTGAGAAGGTGTCAAAAATATGAAGAGCTTCAAAAGGTGTCAAATATATGAGGAGCATGAAACGGTCTGAAAAATAGGAGGAGTATGAAGCGGTGTTGAAAAACATGAAGAGCCTGAAAAGGTGTGAAAAATATGAAGAGCTTCAAAAGGTGTCAAAACTGTGAGGATCATGAAATGATCTGAAAGATAGGAGGAGCATGAACCGGTGGTCAGAAACATGAAGAGCCTGAAAAGGTGTGAATTATATGAAGAGCTTCAAAAGGTGTGAAAAATATGAATAGTTTCAGAAGGTGTTAAAAATATGAAGAGCATGAAACGGTCTGAAAAATAGGTGGAGCATCAAAATGTGTTGAAAAACATGAAGATCATGAAAGGTTTGAAAAATATGAAGAGCTTCAAAAGGTGTGAAAAATATGAGGAGCATGAAACGGTCTGAAAAATAGGAGGAGCATGAAGCGGTGTTCAAAAACATGAAGAGCATGAAAAGGTGTGAAAAATATGAAGAGCTTCAAAAGGTGTGAAATACATGAGGAGCATGATACGGTCTGAAAAATAGGAGAAGCATGAAGTTGTGTTGAAAAACATGAAGAGCCTGAAAAGGTGTGAAAAATATGAAGATCTTCAAAAGGTGTGAAAATTATGAGGAGAATGAAACGGTCTGAAAAATAGGAGGAGCATGAAGCGGTGTTCAAAAACATGAAGAGCCACAAAAGGTGTGAAAAATATGAAGAGCTTTAAAAGGTGTCAAAATATGAGGAGCATGAAACGTTCTGAAAAATAGGAGGATCATGAAACGGTGTTCAAAAACATGAAGAGCCTGAAAAGGTGTGAAAAATATGAAGAGCTTCAAAAGGTGTGAAATACATGAGGAGCATGATACGGTCTGAAAAATAGGAGAAGCAGGAAGTTGTGTTGAAAAACATGAAGAGCCTGAAAAGGTGTGAAAAATATGAAGATCTTCAAAAGGTGTGAAAAATATGAGGAGAATGAAACGGTCTGAAAAATAGGAGGAGCATGAAGCGGTGTTCAAAAACATGAAGAGCATGAAAAGGTGTGAAAAATATGAAGAGCTTCAAAAGGTATAAAAATATGAGGAGCATGAAACGGGCTGAAATATAGGAGGAGCATGAAGCGGTGAAGAGAAACATGAAGAGCATGAAAACTTGTGAAAAATATGAAGAGCTTCAAAAGGTGTCACAAATATGAGGAGCATGAAATGGTCTGAACAACAGGAGGAGCCTGAAAAGGAGTTCAAAAACATGAAGAGCCTGAAAAGGTGTGAAAAATAAGAGCTTCAAAAGGTGTCAAAAATATGAAGAGCATGAAACTGTCTGAAAAATAGGAGGAGCATGAAGCGGTGTTGAAAAACAGAAAGCGCCTGAAAAGGTGTGAAAAATATAAAGATTTTCACAAGATGTCAGAAATACGAGGAGCATGAAACGGTCTGAAAAATAGGAGATGCATGAAGCGGTGTTGAAAAACATGAAGAGCCTGAAAAGGTGTTAAAAATATGAAGAGCTTCAAAAGGAGTCAAAAATATGAGGAGCATGAAACGGTCTGAAAAATATGAGGAGGATGAAACGGTGTGAAAAATATGAAGAGCATCAAAAGGTGTCAAAAATATGAGGAGCATGACATGGTCAGAAATATAGGAGGAGGATGAAGCGGATTTAAAAAACTTAAAGAGCCTGAAAACGTGTGACAATTATGAAGCGCTTCAAAAGGTGTCAAAATTATGGGGAGCATTAAACGGTCTGAAAAATAGGAGGAGATTGAATTGGTGTTGAAAAACATGAACAGCATGAAAAGCTTTGAAAGATATGAAGAGCTTCACAAGGTGTCAGAAATGCGAGGAGCATGAAACGGTCTCAAAAATAGGAGGAGCATGAAAGGGTGTTGAAAAACATGAACAGCATGAAAAGCTTTGAAAAATATGAAGAGCTTCACAAGTTGTCAGAAATACGAGGAGCATGAAACGGTCTCAAAAATAGGAGGAGCATGAAAGGGTGTTGAAAAACATGAACAACATGAAAAGCTTTGAAAAATATGAAGAGCTTCACAAGGTGGCAGAAATACGAGGAGCATGAAACAGTCCGAAAAATAGGAGCAGCATGAAGCGGTTTTGAAAAACATGAAGAGCCTTAAAAGATGTGAAAAATATGAAGCACTTCAAAAGGTTTCAAAAATATGAGGAGCATGAAACGGTCTGAAAAATAGGAGGAGCATGAAACGCTTTTCAAATCGTGAAGAGCCTGAAAAGGTGTGAAAAATATGAAGAAGTTCAAAAGCTGTCAAAAATATGAGGAGCATGAAACAGTGTTCAAAAACATGAAAAGCCTGAAAATGTGTGAAATATATGAAGAGCTCCAAAAGGTGTCAAAAATAAGAGGAGCATGAAGCGGTGTAGAAAAACCTGAAGAGCCTTAAAAGGTGTGAAAAATATGAAGATCTTCAAAAGGTGTCAAAAATATGAGGAGCATGACACGGTCAGAAATATAGCAGGAGCATGAAGTGGTATTGGAAACATGAAGAACCTGAAAAGTTGTGAAATGATGAAGAGCTTCAAAAGGTGTCAAATATATGAGCAGCATGAAACGTTCTGAAAAATTGGAGGTGCAAGAATTGATGTTCAAAACATGAAGAGCCTGAAAAGGTGTGAAAAATATGAAGGGCTTCAAAAAGTACCAAAATATGAGGAGCATGAAACGGTCTGAAAAATAGGAGGAGCATGAAACGGTGTTCAAATCGTGAAGAGCCTGAAAAGGTGTGAAAAATATGAAGAGCTTCAAAAGGTGTGAAAAATATGAGGAGCATGAAACGGTCTGAAAAGGATGAGGAGCATGAAGCGGCGTTGAAAAACATGAAGAGCCTGAACAGGTGTGAAAAATATGAAGAGCTTCAAAAGGTGTCAAAAATATGAGGAACATGAATCGGTCTGAAAAATAAGAGAAGCATGAAGTGGTGTTGAAAAACATGTAGAGGCTGAAAAGTTGTGAAAATTATGAAGAGCTTCAAAAGGTGTGAAATACAGGAGGAGCATGAAACGGTCTGAAAAATAGGAGGAGCATGAAATGTTGTTAAAAACAAGAAGAGCCTGAAATGGTGTGAAAAATATGAAGAGCCTCAAAACGTGTCAAAAATATGAGGAGCATGAAACGGTCTGAAAAAGAGGAGGAGCATGAGCGGAGTTGAAAAACATGAAGAGCCTGAAAAGGTGTGAAAAATATGAAGAGCCTCAAAAGGTGTGAAAAATTGGAGGAGCATGAAGCGGTTTTCAAAAACATGAAGAGCCTGAAAAGGTGTGAAAAATACGAAGAGCTTCAAAAGGTGTCAAAAATATGACGAGCATGAAAGAGTCTGAAAAATAGGAGCAGCATGAAACGGTGTTCAAAAACATGAAGAGCCTGAAAAGGTGTGAAAAATATGAAGAGCTTCAAAAGGTGTCAAAAATGATATGAGCATGAAACGGTCTGAAAAATAAGAGGATCATGAAGCTGTGTTCAAAAACATGAAGAGCCTGAAAAAGTGTGAAAAATATGAAGAGCTTATAAAATTGTCAAAATTATGAGGAGCATGAAACGGTCTGAAAAATAGGAGGAGCATGAAGCGGTGTTCAGAAACATGAAGAGCCTGAAAAAGTGTGAAAAATATGAAGAGCTTCAAAAGGTATGAAAAATATGAAGAGCTTCAAAAGGTGTCAAAAAAGAGATGAGCATGAAACGGTCTGACAAATAGGAGGAGAATGAAGTGGTATTGAAAAACGAAGAGCCTGAAAAGGTGTGAAAATATGAAGAGCTTCAAAATGTGTGAAATACATGAGGAGCAAGAAACGGTCTGAAAAATAGGAGGAGCATGAAGTGGTGTTCAAAAACATGTACAGCCTGAAAAGGTGTGAAAAATATGAAGAGCTTCAAATGGTGTGAAATATATGGAGGAGCATGAAGCGGTGTTCAAAAACATGAGAAGCCTGAAAAGGTTTGAAAAATATGAAGAGCTTCAAAAGGTGTAAAAAATATGAGGAGCATGAAACGGTCTGAAAAATAGGAGGAGCATGAAGTGGTGTTGAAAAACATGAAGAGCCTGAAAAGGTGTGAAAAATATGAAGAGCTTCAAAAAGTGTCAAAAATATGAGAAGCATGCAACGTTGTGAAAAATAGGAGGAGTAAGAACCGTTGTTGAAATACATGAAGAGCCTGAAAACATGTGAAGAATATGAAGAGCTCAAAAGTTTTGAAAAAAATGAACAGCTTCAGAAGGTGTCAAAAATGAGATGAGAATGAAACCTTCGGAAAAATAGGAGAAGCATGAAGTGGTGTTGAAAAACATGAAGAGCTTCAAAAGGTGAGAAAAATATGAAGAGTTTCAAAAATGTGAAAAATATGAAGAGCTTTAAAAGGTGTGAAAAATATGAACAGCTTCTAAAGGTGTCAAAAAAGAGATGAGCATGAAACGGTCTGAAAAATAGCAGGAGCATGAAGCGGTGTTGAAAATCATGAAGAGCCTGAAAAGGTGTGAAAAACATGAAGAGCTTCAAAAGGTGTCAAAAATATGAGGAGCGTGTAACAATCTGAAAAATAGGAGAGGCATGATGCGGTGTTGTAAAACATGAAGAGCCTGAAAAGTTGTGAAAAATTGGAAGAGCTTCATTACGTGTGAAATACATGAGAGAATGAAACGGTCTGTAAAATAGGAGGAGCATGAAGCGGTTTTGAAAATGATGAAGAGCTTGAAAAGTTGTGAAAAACACGAAGAGCTTCAAAAGGTGTCAAAAATATGAGGAGCGTGTAACAATCTGAAAAATAGGAGAGGCATGATGCAGTGTTGTAAAACATGAAGAGTCTGAAAAGGTGTGAAAAATATGAAGAGCTTCAGAAGGTGTGAAAAATATGAGGAGCATGAAGCAGTCTGAAAAATAGGAGGAGCATGAAACGGTGTTGAAAAACATGAAGAGCCTGAAAAGTTGTGAAAAATTGGAAGAGCTTCATTACGTGTGAAATACATGAGGAGCATGAAACGGTCTTAAAAAAAGGAGGAGGATGAAGCTGTGCTGAAAAACATGAAGAGTCTGAAAACGTGTGAAAAATATGAAGAGCTTCAAAAGGTGTCAAAAATGAGATGAGCATGTAATGGTCTGAAAAATAGGAGGAGCATGAAGCGGTGTTGAAAATCATGAAGAGCCTGAAAAGGTGTGAAAAATATGAAAAGCTTCAAAAGATGTGAAAAATATGAAGAGCTTCAAAAGGTGTCAAAATGAGATGAGCATGAAACGGTCTGAAAAATAGGAGGAGCATGAAGTGGTGTTGAAAAAAATGAAAAGCCTTAAAATGTGTGAAATATATGAAGAGCTTCAAAAGGTGTCAAAAATATGAGGAGAATGAAACGGTCTGCAAAATAGGAGGAGCATGAAATGTTGTTCAAAAACATGAAGAGCCTGAAAAGGTGTGAAAAATATGAACAGTTTCAAAAAGTGTGAAATACATGAGGAGAATTAAACGGTCTGAAAAATAGGAGGAGCATGAAATGGTGTTCAAAAACATGAAGAGCCTGAAAAGGTGTGAAAAATATGAACAGTTTCAAAAAGTGTGAAATACATGAGGAGAATTAAACTGTCTGAAAAATAGGAGGAGCATGAAGCGGTGTTGAAAAACATGAAGGCCTGGAAACGTGTGAAAAATATGAAGAGCTTCAAAAGGTGTGAAAACTATGAAGAGCTTCAAAAGTTGTGAAAAACATGAAGAGCTTCAAAAGTTGTCAAAAATTAGATGAGCATGAAACGGTCTGAAAAATAGGAGGAGCATGAAGTGGTGTTGAAAAAAATGAAGAGCCTGAAAAGGTTTGAAAAATATGAAAAGCTTCAAAAGGTGTCAAAAATATGAGGAGCATGAAACTGTCTCAAAAATAGGAGGAGCATGAAGCGGTGTTCAAAAACAAGAAGAGCCTGAAAAGGTGTGAAAAATATGAAGAGCTTCAAAAGGTGTCAAAAATATGAGGAGCATGAAACGGTTTTGAGAAACATGAATAGCCTGAAAATATGTGAAAAATATGAAGAGCATAAAAATATGTGAAAAATATGAGGAGCATGAAACTGTGTTCAAAACATGAAGAGCCTGAAAAGGTGTGAAAAATATGAAGATCTTCAGAAGGTGTCAAAATTGAAGGCATTTCCCCTGAAATCAGGAACAAGACAAGGGTGCCCACTCTCACCACTACTATTCAACATAGTGTTGGAAGTTCTGGCCACAGCAATCAGAGCAGAAAAAGAAGTAAAAGGCATCCAGATAGGAAAAGAAGAAGTAAAACTCTCACTGTTTGCAGATGACATGATCCTCTACATAGAAAACCCTAAAGACTCTACCAGAAAATTACTAGAACTAATCAATGAATATAGTAAAGTTGCAGGATATAAAATTAACACACAGAAATCCCTTGCATTCCTATATACTAACAATGAAAAAACAGACAGAGAAATTAAGGAAACAATACCATTCACCATTGCAATAAAAAGAATAAAATACTTAGGAGTATATCTACCTAAAGAAACAAAGGACCTATACATAGAAAACTATAAAACACTGATGAAAGAAATCAAAGAGGACACAAACAGATGGAGAAACATACCGTGTTCATGGATTGGAAGAATTAATATTGTCAAAATGGCTATTCTACCCAAAGCAGTCTAGAGATTCAATGCAATCCCTATCAAGCTACCAATGGTATTTTTCACAGAACTAGACCAAAGAATTTCACAATTTGTATGGAAATACAAAAAACCTCGAATAGCCAAAGTAATCTTGAGAAAGAAGAATGGAGCTGGAGGAATCAACCTGCCTGACTTCAGACTCTACTACAAAGCCACAGTCATCAAGACAGTATGGTACTGGCACAAAGACAGAAATATAGATCAATGGAACAGAATAGAAAGCCCAGAGATAAATCCACGAACCTATGGACACCTTATCTTTGACAAAGGAGGCAAGGATATACAATGGAAAAAAGACAACCTCTTTAACAAGTGGTGCTGGGAAAACTGGTCAACCACTTGTAAAAGAATGAAACTAGAACACTTTCTAACACCATACACAAAAATAAACTCAAAATGGATTAAAGATCTAAATGTAAGACCAGAAACTATAAAACTCCTAGAGGAGAACATAGGCAAAACACTCTCTGACATAAATCAAAGCAAGATCCTCTATGACCCACCTCCCAGAATATTGGAAATATAAGCAAAACTAAACAAATGGGACCTAATGAAACTTAAAAGCTTTTGCACTACAAAGGAAACTATAAGTAAGGTGAAAAGACAGCCCTCAGATTGGGAGAAAATAATAGCAAATGAAGAAACAGACAAAGGATTAATCTCAAAAATATACAAGCAACTCCTGCAGCTCAATTCCAGAAAAATAAATGACCCAATCAAAAAATGGGCCAAAGAACTAAACAAACATTTCTCCAAAGAAGACATACAGATGGCTAACAAACACATGAAAAGATGCTCAACATCACTCATTATTAGAGAAATACAAATCAAAACCACAATGAGGTACCATTACACGCCAGTCAGGATGGCTGCTATCCAAAAGTCTACAAGCAATAAATGCTGGGGAGGGTGTGGAGAAAAGGGAACCCTCTTACACTGTTGGTGGGAATGCAAACTAGTACAGCCGCTATGGAAAACAGTGTGGAGATTTCTTAAAAAACTGGAAATAGAACTGCCATATGACCCAGCAATCCCACTTCTGGGCATACACACTGAGGAAACCAGAACTGAAAGAGACACGTGCACCCCAATGTTCATCGCAGCACTGTTTATAATAGCCAGGACATGGAAGCAACCTAGATGCCCATCAGCAGATGAATGGATAAGGAAGCTGTGGTACATATACACCATGGACTATTACTCAGCCATTAAAAAGAATTCATTTGAACCAGTCCTAATGAGATGGATGAAGCTGAAGCCCATTATACAGAGTGAAGTAAGCCAGAAAGATAAAGAACATTACAGCATACTGACACATGTATATGGAATTTAGAAAGGTGATAACGATAACCCTATATGCAGAACAGAAAAAGAGACACAGAAATACAGAACAGACTTTTGAACTTTGTGGGAGAATGTGAGGGTGGGATATTTCAAAAGAACAGCATGTATCCTATCTATGGTGAAACAGATCACCAGCCCAGGTGGGATGAACGAGAAAAGTGCTCCGGCCTGGTGCACTGGGAAGACCCAGAGGAATCGGGGGGAGAGGGAGGTGGGAGGGGGGATCGGGATTGGGAATACATGTAAATCCATGGCTGATTCATATCAATGTATGACAAAACCCACTGGAAAAAAAAAATATGAGGAGCATGAAACAGTCTGAAAAATAGGAGGAGCATGAAACGGTGATCAAAAACATGAAGAGCTTGAAAAGGTGTGAAAAATATGAAGAGCTTCAAAAGGTGTGAAATACATGAGGAGCATGAAACTCTCTGAAAAATAGAAGGAGCATGAAGTGGTGTTCAAAAACATGAAGAGCCTGAAAAGGTGTGAAAAATATGAAGATCTTCAAAAGGTGTGAAAAATATGAGGAGCATGATACGGTCTGAAAAATAGGAGGAGCATGAAGCGGTGTTGAAAAACATGAAGAGCCTGAAAACGTGTGAAAAATATGAAGAGCTTCAAAAGGTGTGAAAAATATGAAGAGCTTCAAAAAGTGTGAAATACATGAGGAGGATTAAACGGTCTGAAAAATAGGAGGAGCATGAAGTGGTGTTGAAAAAAACTGAAGAGCCTGAAAAGGTGTGAAAAATATGAAGAGCTTCAAAAGGTGTCAAAAATATGAGGAGCATGAAACTGTGTTCAAAAAAATGAAGAGCCTGAAAAGGTCTGAAAAATATGAAGAACTTCAAAACGTGTCAAAAATATGAGGAGCATGAAACTGTCTGAAAATAGGAGGAGCATGAAGCGGTGTTCAAAAACATGAAGAGCCTGAAAAGGTGTAAAATATATGAAGAGCTTCAAAAGGTGTCAAAAATATGAGGAGCATGAAACCTTTTGAAAAATAGGAGGAGCATGAAGCGGTGTTAGAAAACCTAAAGAGCCTGAAAAGGTGTGAAACATATGAAGAGCTTCAAAAGGTATGTAAAATATGAGGAGCATGAAACGGTCTGAAATATAGGAGGAACATGAAACGGTGTTCAAAAACATGAAGAGGCTGAAAAGGTGTGAAAAATATGAAGAGCTTCAAAAGGTGTCAAAAATATGAGAAGCATGAAACGATCTCCAAAAATTAAGGAGCAAGAAGTGGTGTTCAAAAACATGAAGAGCATGAAAAGTTGTGAAAAATATGAAGAGCTTCAAAAGGTGTCAAAAATATGAGGAGCATGAAACAGTCTTAAAAATAGGAGGAGCATGAAGCGGTGTTGAACAACATGAAGAGCCTGAAAATGTGTGAAAAATATCAAAAGCTTCAAAAGGTGTCAAAATTATGAGGAGCATGAAATGGTCTGAAAAATAGGAGGAGCATCAAGCGGTCTTGAAAAAAATGAAGAGCCTGAAAAGATGTTCAAAAATATGAAGAGGCTGAAAAGTTTTGAAAAATATGAAGAGCTTAAAAAAGTGTAAAAAATATAAAGAGCCTGAAAAGGTGTGAAAAATATGAAGAACTTCAAAAGGTGTCAAAAATGAGAGGAGCATGAAACGGTCTGAAAATAGGAGGAGCATGAAGCGGTGTTGAAACACATGAAGAGCCTGAAAAGGTGTGAAAAATATGAAGAGCTTCAGAAAGTCTGAAAAATATGAGGAGCATGAAACTGTCTGAAAAATAGGAGGAGCAAGAAGCGGTGTTGAAAAACATGAAGAGCTTGAAAACGTGTGAAAAATATGAAGAGCTTCAAAAGGTGTGAAAATTATGAGTAGCATGAAACGGTCTGAAAAATAGGAGGAGCATGAAGCAGTGTTGAAAAACACGAAGAGCCTGAAAAGCTGTGAAAAATACGAAGAGCCATAAAAGGTGTGAAAAATATGAGGAGCATGAAACGGTCTGAAAAATAGGAGGAGCATGAAGCGGTTTTGAAAAACATGAGGAGCCTGAAAAGGTGTGAAAAATATGAAGAGCTTCAAAAGGTGTGAAAAATATGAGGAGCATGAAATGTTCTGAAAAATAGGAGGAGAATGAAGTGGTGTTGAAAAACTTGAAGAGCCTGAAAAGGTGTGAAAAATATGAGGAGCTTCAAAATGTGTCAAAAATATGAGGAGCAAGAAACGGTCTCAAAAATCGGAGGACCACGAAACGTTCTGAAAAATAGTAGGCCATTAAACGGTGTTGAAAAACATGAAGAGCATGAAAAGTTGTGAAAAACATGATGAGCGTCAAAAGGTGTCAAAAATATGATGAGCACGAAATGGCCTAAAAAATACGAGGAGCATGAAACGTTCTGAAAAGTAGGAAGAGCATGAAACGGTTTTGAAAAATATGAGGAGCGTCAAAAGGTGTGAAAAATATGAGGACCATGGAACGGTCTGAAAAATATGAGGAGCCTGAAACGATGTGAAAAATAGGAGGAGCATGAAACGGTGTTGAAAAACATGAAGAACTTCAAAAGGTGTCAAAAACATGAGGAGCATGAAACGGTCTGAAATATAGGAGGAGCATGAAACCGTGTTGAAAAACATGAAGAGCATGAAAGGGTGTGAAAAACATGAAGAGCTGCAAAAGGTGTCAAAAATATGAGGAGCATGAAACGGTCAAAAAATAGGAGGAACATGAGACGGCGTTGAAAATCAGGAAGAGCATGAAAAGGTGTGAAAAATATGAGGTGTTTTAAAAGGTGTCAAAAATATGAGGAGCATGAAACGGTGTTGAAAAAAATGAAGATCATGAAAAGTTGTGAAAAATATGAAGAGCTTCAAAAGGTGTCACATATATGAAGAACATGAAACGGTCTGAAAAATAAGAGGAGCATGAAACAGTCTGAAAAAAAGTAAGAGTATGAAACTGTGTTGAAAAACATGAAGAGCTTCAAAAGGTGTGAAATACATGAGGAGCATGAAACGGTCTGAAAAGTAGGAGGAGCATGAAGTGTTGTTGAAAAACCTGAAGAGCCTGAAAAGGTGTGAAAAATATGAAGAGCTTCAAAATGTGTCAAAAATATGAGGAGCATGAAACGGTCTGGAAAATAGGAGGGGCATGAAGCGGTGTTCAAAAACATGAAGAGTCTGAAAACGTGTGAAAAATATGAAGAGCTTCAAAAGGTGTCAAAACTAATAGGGGCATGAAACGGTCTGAAAAATACGAGGAGCATGAAGTGGTGTTGAAAAATATGAAGAGCCTGAAAAGGTGTGAAAATTATGAAGAGCTTCAAAAGGTGTCAAAAATATGAGGAGCATGAAACGGTCTGAAAAATAGGAGAAGCGTGAAGCTGTGTTCAAAAACATGAAGAGCCTGAAAAGATGTGAAAAATATGAAGAGCTTCAAAAGGTATGAAAAATATGAGGAGCATGAAAAGGTCTGAAAAAGAGAAGAAGCATGAAATGGTGTTGAAAAACATGAAGAGCCTGAAAAGGTGTGAAAATTATGAAGAGCTTCAAAACGTGTCAAAAATATGAGGAGCATGAAACGATCTGAAAAATAGGATGAGCAAGAAGCGGTGTTGAAAAAAATGAAGAGCCTGAAAACGTTTGAAAAATATGAAGAGCTTCAAAAGGTGTGGAAAATATGAAGAGCTTCAAAATGTGTCAAAAGTGAGATGAGCATGAAACGGTCTGAAAAATAGGAGGAGCATGAGGGGTGTTGAAAAACATGAAGAGCCTGAAAATGTGTGAAATATATGAAGAGCTTCAAAAGTTGTCAGAAATGATAGAAACATGAAACGGTATGAAAAATAGGATGAGCAAGAAGGGGTGTTGAAAAACATGAAGAGCCTGAAAACGTGTGAAAAATACGAAGAGCTTCAAAAGACGTGGTAAAATATGACGAGCTTCAAAAAGTGTCAAAAATGAGATGAGCATGAAACGGTCTGAAAAAGAGGAGGAGCATGAAGCGGTGTTGAAAAACATGAAGAACCTGAAAAGCTGTGAGAAATATGAAGAGCTTCAGATGGTGTCAAAAATATGAGGAGCATGAAACGGTCTGAAAAATAGGAGGAGCATGAAGCGGTGTTCAAAAACATGAAGAGCCTGAAAAGGTTTGAAATATATGAAGAGTTTCAAAAGGTGTCAAAAATATGAGGAGCATGAAACGGTCTGAAAAATAGGAGTGTCATGAAACGGTGTTGAAAAACATGAAGACCCTGAAAAAGTGTGAAATATATGAAGAGTTTCAAAAGGTGTCAAAAATATGAGGAGCTTGAAACGGTCTGAAAAATAGGAGGAGCATGAAGCGGTGTGCAAAAACATGAAGAGCCTGAAAGATGTGAAAAATATGAAGAGCTTCAAAAGGTGTCAAAAATATGAGAAGCATTAAACTGTCTGAAAAATAGGAGGAGCAGGAAGCGATGTTCAAAAACATGAAGAGCCTGAAAACGTGTGAAAAATATGAAGAGCTTCAAAAGGTGTGAAATACATGAGGAGCATTAAACGGTCTGAAAAATAGGAGGAGCATGAAGCGGTGTTCAAAAACAGGAAGAGCCTGAAAAGTTGTGAAAAATATGAAGAGTTTCAAAAGGTGTCAAAAATAAGAGGAGCATGAAACGGTCTGAGAAATAGGAGGAGCATGAAGCGGTGTTCAAAAACATGAAAAGCCTGAAAATGTGTGAAATATATGAAGAGCTTCAAAAGGTGTCTAAAATGAGATGAGCATCAAACGGTCTGAAAAATAGGAGGAGAATGAAGTGGTTTTCAAAAAAAAGAAGAGACTGAAAAGGTGTGAAATATATGAAGAGCTTCAAAAGGTGTCAAAAATATGAGGAGAAGGAAAGGGTCTGAAAAATAGGAGGAGCATGAAGCTGTGTTGAGAAGCATGAAGAGCCTGAAAAGGTGTGAAAAATATGAAGAGCTTCAAAAGGAGTGAAATACCTTAGGAGCATGAAACTCTCTGAAAAATAGGAGGAGCATGAAGCGGTGTTCAAAAACATGAAGAGCCTGAAAAGGTGTGATAAATATGAAGAGCTTCAAAAGGTGTTAAAAATATGAGGAGCATGAAACAGTCTGAAAAATAGGAGGAGCATGAAGCTGTGTTCAAAAATATGAAGAGCCTGAAAAGGTGTGAAAGATATGAAGAGCTTCAAAAGGTGTGAAATACATTAGGAGCATGAAACTCTCTGAAAAATAGGAGTAGCATGAAGCGGTGTTGAAAAACATGAAGAGCCTGAAAATGTGTGAAAAATATGAAGAGCTTCAAAAGGTGTGAAAAATATGAGGAGCATGAAACGGTCTGAAAAATAGATGCGGCATGAAATGGTGTTGACAAACATGAAGAGCCTGAAAAGGTGTGAAAAATATGAAGAGCTTCAAAAGGTGTGAAATACATGAGGAGTATGAAATGGGCTGAAAAATAGAAGCATGAAGTCATGTGGAAAATCATGAAGAGCCTGAAAAGGTGTGAAAAATAAGGAGAGCTTCAAAAGGAGTGAAATACATTAGGAGCATGAAACTCTCTGAAAAATAGGAGGAGCATGAAGCGGTGTTCAAAAACATGAAGAGCCTAAAAAGTTGTGAAAAATATGAAAAGCTTCAAAAGGTGTCAAAAATGAGATGAGCATGAAACGGTCTGAAAAATAGGACGAGCATGAAGCTGTGTTCAAAAATACGAAGAGCCTGAAAAGGTGTGAAAAATATGAAGAGCTTCAAAAGGTGTCAAAAATATGAGGAGCATGAAACGGTCTGAAAAATAGAAGCAGCATGAAATGGTGTTGAAAAACATGAAGAGCCTGAAAAGGTGTGAAAAATATGAAGAGCTTCAAAAGCTGTCAAAAATATGAGGAGCATGAAACGGCCTGAAAAATAGAAGCAGCATGAAACGGTGTTGAAAAATATGATGAGCCTGAAAAGGTGTGAGAAATATGAAGAGCTTCAAAAGGTGTCAAAAATATGAGGAGCATGAACGGCCTGAAAAATAGAAGCAGCATGAAACGGTGTTGAAAAATATGATGAGCCTGAAAAGGTGTGAAAAATATGAAGAGCTTCAAATGGTGTCAAAAATATGAGAAGCATGAAACGGTCTGAAAGATAGGAGGAGCATGAAACGGTGATCAGAAACATGAAGAGCCTGAAAAGTTGTGAAAAATATGAAGAGCTTCAAAAGGTGTGAAAAATATGAAGAGCTTCAAAAGGTGTCAAAAATTAGATGAGCATGAAACGGTCTGAAAAATAGGAGTAACATGAAGTGGTGTTGAAAATAATGAAGAGCCTGAAAAGTTGTTAAAAATATGAAGAGCTTCTAATGGTGTCAAAAATATGAGGAGCATGAAACGGTCTGAAAAATAGGAGGAGCATGAAGCCGTGTTAAAAAACCTGAAGAGCCTGAAAAGGTGTGAAAAATATGAAGAGCTTCAAAACGTGTCAAAAATATGAGGAGCATGAAACGGTCTGAAAAATAGGAGGAGCAAGAAGCGGTGTTGAAAAACATGAAGAGCCTGAAAACGTGTGAAAAATATGAAGAGCTTCAAAAGATGTGAAAAATATGAAGAGTTTCAAAAGGTGTCAAAAATGAGATGAGCATGAAACGGTCTGAAATATAGGAGGATATGAAGCGGTGTTGAAAAACATGAAGAACCTGAAAAGGTGTGAGAATTATGAAGAGCTTTCACAGGTGTCAAAAATATAAGGAGCATGAAACGGTCTGAAAAAGAGAAGGAGCATGAAGCGGTGTTGAAAAACATGAAGAGCCTGAAAAGGTGTGAAAAATATGAAGAGCTTCAAAAGATGTGAAAAATATGAAGAGCTTCAAAAGGTGTAAAAATGACATGAGCATGAAACGGTCTGAAAAACAGGAGGAGCATGAAGTGGTGTTGAAAAACATGAGGAGCCGGAAAAGGTGTGAAATATATGAAGAGCTTCAAAAGGTGTCAAAAATATGAGGAGAATGAAACGGTCTGCAAAATAGGAGGAGCATGAAATGGTGTTCAAAAACATGAAGATCCTGAAAAGGTGTGAAAAGTATGAAAAGTTCAAAAGGTGTCAAAAATATGAGGAGCATGAATAGGTCTGAAAAATAGGAGGAGGATGAAGCGGTATTCAAAAACATGAAGAGCCTGAAAAGGTGTTAAAAATATGAAGAGCTTCTCAAGGTGTCAAAAATATGAGGAGCATGAAACGGTCTGAAAAACAGGAGTAGCATGAAGTGGTGTTGAATAACATCAAGAGCCTGAAAAGGTGTGAAAAATATGAAGAGCTTCATAAGGTGTGAAATTCATGAGGAGCATGAAACGGTCTGAAAAACAGGAGTAGCATGAAGTGGTGTTGAATAACATCAAAAGCCTGAAAATGTGTGAAATATATGAAGAACTTCAAAAATGTGAAAAATATGAAGAGCTTCAAAAGGTGTGAAATATATGAAGAGTTTCAAAGGGTGTTAAAAATTAGAAGAGCATGAAACGGTCTGAAAAATAGGAGGAGCATGAAGTGGTGTTGAAAAACATGAAGAGCCTGAAAAGGTGTGAAAAATATAAAGAGCTTCAAAAGGTGTGAATTACATTAGGAGCATGAAAAAGCCTGAAAAAAAGGAGGAGCATAAGGCGGTGTTGAAAAACATGAAGAGCCTGAAAAGGTGTGAAAAATATGAAGAGCTTCAAAAGGTGTCAAAAATACGAGGAGCATGAAACGGTCTGAAAAATAGGAGGAGCATGAAGCGTTGTTCAAAAACGTGAAGAGCCTGAAAAGGTGTGAAAAATATGAAGAGCTTCAAAACGTGTCAAAAATATGAGGAGCATGAAACGGTCGGAAAAATAGAAGCAGCATGAAGCGGTGTTCAAAAATATGAAGAGCCTGAAAAGGTGTGAAAAATATGAAGAGCTTCAAAAGGTGTCAAAAATATGAGGAGCAAGAAATGGTCTGAAAAATAGAAGGAGCATGAAACGGTCTTCAAAAACATGAAGAGCCTGAAATGGTGTGAAAAATATGAAGAGCTTCAAAAGGTGTCAAAAATGTGAGGAGCATGAAACGGTCTGAAAAATAGGAGGAGCATGAAGCGGTGTTCAAAAACATGAAGAGCCTGAAATGGTGTGAAAAATATGAAGAGATTCAAAACGTGTCAAAAATATGAGGAGCATGAAACGGTCTGAAAAAAGGAAGAGCAAGAAAGGGTGTTTAAAAACATGAAGAGACTGAAAACGTGTGAAAAATATGAAGAGCTTCCAAAGATGTGAAAAATATGAAGAGCTTCAAAAGGTGTCAAAAATGAGATGAGCATGAAGTGGTCTGAAAAATACGAGGAGCATGAAGGTGTGTTGAAAATCATGAAAAGCCTGAAAAGGCATGAAAAATATGAAGAGCTTCAAAAGATGTGAAAAATATGAAGAGCATCAAAAGATGTCAAAATGAGATGAGCATGAAACGGTCTGAAAAATAGGAGGAGCATGAAGTGGTGTTGAAAAAAATGAAAAGCCTGAAATGGTGTGAAATATATGAAGAGCTTCAAAATGTGTTAAAAATATGAGGAGAAAGAAACGGTCTGCAAAATAGGAGGAGCATGAAATGGTGTTCAAAAAAACGAAGAGCATGAAAAGCTGTGAGAAATATGTAGTGCTTCAAAAGGTGTGAAAAATATGAGGAGCATGAAATGGTCTGAAAAATAGGAGGAGCATGAAGCGGTGTTCAAAAACATGACGAGCCTGAAAAGGTGTGAAAAATATGAAGAGCTTCAAAATGTGTGAAAAATATGAAGAGCTTCAAAAGATGTCAAAATGAGATGAGCATGAAACAGTCTGAAGAATAGGAGGAGAATGAAGCGGTGATTAAAACATGACGAGCCTGAAAAGGTGTGAAAAATATGAAGAGCTTCAAAAGGTGTGAAATACATGAGGAGCATGAAACGGTCTGAAAAATAGGAGGAGCATTAACCAGTGTTCAAAAACATGAAGAGCCTGAAAAGGTGTGAAAAATATGAAGAGCTTCAAAAGGTGTCAAAAATATGAAGAGCATGAAATGTTCTGAAAAATAGGAGGATCATGAAGCAGTGTTCAAAAACGTGAAGAGCCTGAAAAGGTGTGTAAAATATGAAGAGCTTCAAAGGTGTGAAAAATATGAGGAGCATGAAACGGTGTGAAAAATAGAAGCAGCATGAAATGGTGTTGAAAAACATGAAGAGCCTGAAAAGGTGTGAATAATATGAAGAGCTTCAAAACGTGTGAAATACATGAGGAGCATGAAACGGGCTGAAAAATAGGAGAATCATGAAATGGTGTGGAAAAACATGAAGAGCCTGAAAAGGTGTGAAAAATATGAACAGCTTCAAAAGGTGTGAAATACAATAGGAGCATGAAACTCTCTGAAAAATAGGAGGAGCATGAAGTGGTGTTCAAAAACATCAAGAGCCTAAAAAGTTGTTAAAAATATGAAAAGCTTCAAAAGGTGTCAAAAATGAGATGAGCCTGAAACGGTCTGAAAAATAGGAGGATCATGAAACGGTGTTGAAAGACATGAAGAGCCTGAAAAGGCGTCAAAAATATGAAGAGTTTCAAAAGGTGTCAAAAATATGAGGAGCATGAAACGGTCTGAAAAATAGGAGGAGCATGAAGCTGTGTTCAAAAACATGAAGAGCCTGAAAAGGTGTGAAAAATATGAAGAGCTTCAAAACGTGTGAAAAATATGGAGAGCATGAAACGGTGTGAACAATAGAAGCAGCATGAAGCGGTGTTGAAAAACATGAAGAGCCTGAAAACGTGTGAAAAATATGAGGAGCTTCAAAGTTGTGAAAAATATGAAGAGCTTCAAAAGGTGTCAAAAATGAGATGAGTATGAACCGGTCTGAAAAATAGGAGGAGCATGAGGCGGTGTTGAAAAACATCAAGCGCCAGAAAAGGTGTGAAAAATATGAAGAGCTTCAAAAGGTGTCAAAAATATGAGGAGCATGAAACAGTCTGAAAAATAATATGAGCATGAAGTGTTGTTGAAAACATGAAGAGATTGAAATGTTGTGAAAAATATGAAGAGCTTCAAAAGGTGTCAAATATATGAGGAGCATGAAACGGTCTGAAAAATAGGAGGAGCATGAAGTGTTTTTGAAAACATGATGAGACTGAAAAGTTGTGAATAATATGAAGCGCTTCAAAAGGTGTAAAATATATGAGGAGGATGAAATGGTCTGAAAAATAGGAGGATCATGAAGCGGTGTTGAAAAAGTAGAAGAGCCTGAAAAGGTGTGAAAAACAGGAAGAGTTTCAAAAGGTGTCAAAAATATGAGGAGCATGAAACGGTCTGAAAAATAATAGGAGCATGAAACGGTGTTGACAAACAAAAAGAGCCTGAAAAGGTGTGAAAAATATGAAGAGATTCAAAAGGTGTCAAACATATGAGGAGCATGAAACAGTCTGAAAAATAGGAGGAGCATGAAACGGTTTTGAAAAAGATGAAAAGCATGAAAATGTGTGAAAAATATTAAGAGCTTCAAAAGGTGTCAAAAATATGAGGAGCATGAAACGGTCTGAAAAATAGGAGGAGCATGAAGCTGTCGTCAAAAACATGAAGAGCCTGAAAAGGTGTGAATAATATGAAGAGCTTCAAAAGGTGTCAAATATATGAGGAGCATGAAACGGTCTGAAAAATAGGAGGATCATGAAGTGGTGTTGAAAAATAAGAAGAGCCTGAAAAGGTGTGAAAAATACGAAGAGCTTCAAAAGGTGTCAAAAATATGAGGAGCATGAAAAGTTCTGAAAAATAATATGAGCATGAAACGGTCTTGACAAACATGAAGAGCCTGAAAAGTTGTGAAAAATATGAAGAGCTTCTTAAGGTGTCAAACATATGAGGAGCATGAAACACTCTGAAAAACAGGATGAGCATGAAACGGTTTTGAAAAAGATGAAGAGCAGGAAAAGGTGTGAAAAATATGAAGAGCTTAAAAACGTGTAAAAAAATATGAGGAGCATGAAACGGTCTGAAAAATAGAAGCAGCATGAAGCGGTGTTCAAAAACATGAAGAGCCTGAAAAGTGTGAAGAATATGAAGAGCTTCAAAAGGTGTCAAAAATATGAGGAGCATGAAACGGTCTGAAAAATAAGAGGAGCATGAAGCGGTATTGAAAAACATGAAGAGTCTGAAAACGTATGAAAAATATGAAGAGCTTCAAAAGATGTGAAAAATATGAAGAGCTTCAAAAGGTGTCAAAAATATGAGGAGCATGCAACGGTCTGAAATATAGGAGAGGCATGAAGTTGTGTTGAAAAATATGAAGAGCCTGAAAAGGTGTGAAATATATGAAGAGCTTCAAAAGGTCTGAAATGTATGAGGAGCACGAAACTGTCTGAAAAATAGGATGAGCATGAAACGGTTTTTAAAAAGATGAAGAGCATGAAAAGATGGGAAAAATAAGTAGAGCTTCAAAAGGTGTCAAAATTATGAGAAGCATGAAACGGTCTGGAAAATAGGAGGAACATAAAGTGTTGTTGAAAAACATGAAGAGCCTGAAAAAGTGTGAAATATATGAAGAGCTTCAAAAGGTCTGAAAAATATGAGGAGCAGGAAACGGTCTGAAAAATATGAGGAGCATAAACGGTTTGAAAAATATGAGGAGCATGAAGCGGTCATCAAAAACAGGAAGAGCCTGAAAAGGTGTGAAAAATATGAAGAGCTTCAAAAGGTGTGAAAAATATGAGGAGCATGAAACGGTCTGAAATTAGGAGGAGCATGAAACGGTGTTCAAAAACATGAAGAGCATGAAAAGATGTGAAAAATATGAAGAGCTTCAAAAGGTGTCAAACATATGAGAAGCATGAAACGGTCTGAAAAATAGGAGGAGCATGAAACGGTGTTGAAAAACATGAAGAGCCTGAAATGGTGTGAAAATGTGAAAAGCTTCAAAATGTGTCAAAAATATGAGGAGCCTGAAAAGGTCTGAAAAATAGTAGGAGCATGAAACGGTGTTGAAAAACATGAAGAGCCAGAAAAGATGTGAAAAATATGAAGAGCTTCAAAAGGTGTGAAAAATATGAAGAGCTTCAAAAGGTGTGAAGAATATGAAGAGCTTCAAAAGGTGTCAAAAATGAGATGAGCATGAAACGGTCTGAAAAATAGGAGGAGGATGAAGTGGTGTTGAAAAATATGAAGAGCCTGAAAAGTTGTGAAAAATAGGAAGAGCTTCAAAATGTGTGAAAAATATGAGGAAAAAGAAATGGTCTGAACAATAGGAGGAGCATGACGTGGTGTTCAAAAACATGAAGAGCCTGAAAAATGTGAAAAATATGAAGAGCTTCAAAAGGTGTCAAAATATGAAGAGCATGAACGGTCTGAAAAATAGGAGGAGCATGAAACGGTGTTCAAAAACATGAAGAGCCTGAAAAATGTGAAAAATATGAAGAGCTTCAAAACGTGTCAAAAATATGAGGAGCATGAAACGGTCTGAAAAATGGGAGGAGCATGAAACCTTGTTCAAAAACATGAAGAGCCTGAAAAGATGTGAAAAATATGAAGAGTTTCAAAAGGTGTGAAATACATGAGAAGCATGAAACGGTGTGAAAAATGGAGGAGCATGAAGCGGTATTGAAAAACATGAAGAGCCTGAAAAGGTGTGAAAAATATGAAGAGCTTCATAAGGTGTAAAAAATGAGATGAGCATGATACGGTCTGAAAAATAGGAGGGGCATTAAGTGGTGTTGAAAAAGATGAAAAGCCTGAAAAGGTGTGAAATATATGAAGAGATTCAAAAGGTGTCAAAAATATGAGGAGCATGAAGCGGTCTGAAAAATAGAGGAGCATGAAACATTGTTCAAGAACATGAAGAGCCTGAAATGATGTGAAAAATTTGAAGAGCTTCAAAAGGTGTGAAAAATATGAAGAGCTTCTAAAGGTGTAAAAAATGAGATGAGCATGAAACGGTCTGAAAAAAAAGAGGAGCATGAAACATTGTTCAAAAACATGAAGAGCCTGAAAAGATGTGAAAATTATGAAGAGCTTCAAAAGGTGTGAAATACATGAGGAGCATTAAACGGTGTGAAAAATAGGAGGAGCATGAAGCGGTGTTGAAAAATATGAAGAGCCTGAAAAGCTGTGAAAAATAGGAAGAGCTTCAAAATGTGTGAAAAATATGAGGAAAAAGAAACGGTCTGAACAATAGGAGGAGCATGACGCGGTGTTCAAAAACATGAAGAGCCTGAAAAATGTGAAAAATATGAAGAGCTTCAAAAGGTGTCAAAATATGAAGAGCATGAACGGTCTGAAAAATAGGAGGAGCATGAAACGGTGTTCAAAAACATGAAGAGCCTGAGAAATATGAAAAATATGAAGAGCTTCAAAACGTGTCAAAAATATGAGGAGCATGAAACGGTCTGAAAAATGGGAGGAGCATGAAACCTTGTTCAAAAACATGAAGAGCCTGAAAAGATTTGAAAAATATGAAGAGTTTCAAAAGGTGTGAAATACATGAGAAGCATGAAACGGTGTGAAAAATGGAGGAGCATGAAGCGGTATTGAAAAACATGAAGAGCCTGAAAAGGTGTGAAAAATATGAAGAGCTTCATAAGGTGTAAAAAATGAGATGAGCATGATACGGTCTGAAAAATAGGAGGGGCATTAAGTGGTGTTGAAAAAGATGAAAAGCCTGAAAAGGTGTGAAATATATGAAGAGATTCAAAAGGTGTCAAAAATATGAGGAGCATGAAGCGGTCTGAAAAATAGAGGAGCATGAAACATTGTTCAAAAATATGAAGAGCCTGAAATGATGTGAAAAATTTGAAGAGCTTCAAAAGGTGTGAAAAATATGAAGAGCTTCTAAAGGTGTAAAAAATGAGATGAGCATGAAACGTTCTGAAAAAAAAGAGGAGCATGAAACATTGTTCAAAAACATGAAGAGACTGAAAAGATGTGGAAATTATGAAGAGCTTCAAAAGGTGTGAAATACATGAGGAGCATTAAACGGTGTGAAAAATAGGAGGAGCATGAAGCGGTGTTGAAAAATATGAAGAGCCTGAAAAGTTGTGAAAAATAGGAAGAGCTACAAAAGGTGTGAAAAATATGAGGAAAAAGAAACGGTCTGAACAATAGGAGCACCCTGAAGCGGTGTTCAAAAACATGAAGGGCGTGAAAAGGTGTGAAAAATATTAAGAGCTTAAAAAGGTGTGAAATACATGAGGAGCATGAAACAGTCTGAAAAATAGGAAGAGCATGAACTGTGTTCAAAAACATGAAGAGCCTGAAAAGGTGTGAAAAATAAGAAGAGCTTCAAAAGCTGTCAAAAATATGAGGAGCCTGAAACGGTCTGAAATATAGGAGGACCATGAAATGGTGTTGAAAAACATGAAGAGCCTGAAAAGGTGTGAAAAATATGAAGAGCTTCAAAAGGTGTGAAATACTTGAGGAGCATGAAACGGTCTGAACAATAGGAGGATCATGAAGCGTTGTTGAAAAACATGAACAGCCTGAAAAGGTGTGAAATATATGAAGAGATTCAAAAGGTTTAAAATATATGAGGAGCATGAAACGGTCTGAAAAACAGGGGGAGCATGAAATGGTCTGAAAAATAGGAGGAGCATGAATCGGTGTTGAAAAATATGAAGAGCATGAAAAGGTGTGAAAAATATGAAGAGCTTCAAAAGGTGTCAAAAATATGAGGAGCAAGAAACGGTCTGAAAAATAGGAGGAGCATGAAGCGGTGTTGAAAAACATGAAGAGCCTGAAAAGGTGTGAAATAAATGAAGAGCTTCAAAACGTGTCAAAAATACGAGGAGCATGAAACGGTCTGAAAAATAGGAGGAGCAGGAAGCGCTGTTGAAAAACATGAAGAGCCTGAAAAGGTGTGAAAAATATGAAGAGCTTCAAAAGGTGTCCAAAATATGAGGAGCATGAAACGGTCTGAAAAATTGGAGGAGCATGAAGCAGTGTTCAAAAACATGAAGAGCTTGAAAAGGTGTGAAATATATGAAGAGCTTCAAAAGATGTCAAAAATAGGAGGACAATGAAACTGTCTGAAAAAAAGGAGGAGCATGAAGCGGTGTTGAAAACAGTGAAAAGCCTGAAAAGGTGTGAAAAATATGAAGAGCTTCAAAATGTGTCAAAAATATGAGGAGCAAGAAATCGTCTGAAAAATAGGAGAAGCATGAAGCGGTGTTGAAAAACATGAAGAGCATGAAAAGGTGTCAAAAATATGAAGAGCTTCAAATGGTTTCAAAAATATGAGGAGCATGAAACGGTCTGAAAAAGAGGAGGAGCATCAAGCGGTGTTCAAAGACATGAAGAGCCTGAAAAGGTGTGAAATATATGAAGAGCTTCAAAAGGTGTGAAAAATAGGAGGAGAATGAAACGTTCTGAAAAATAGGAGGAGCATGAAGCGGTGTTGAAAAATCTGAAGAGCCTGAAAAGGTGTGAAATATATGAAGAGCTTCAAAAGGTGTCAAAAATATGAGGAGCATGAAATGGTCTGAAAAAAAGGAGGAGCATGGCACGGTATTGGAAAACATGAAGAGCATGAAAGTGTGAGAAATATGAGGAGCTTCAAAAGGTGTCAAAAATATGAGGAGCATGAAACGGTCTGAAAAAAAGGAGAAGCATGAAGCGGTGTTGGAAAAAATGAAGAGCATGAAAAGGTGTGAAAAATATGAAGAGCTTCAAAATGTGTCAAAAATATGAGGATCAAGAAATCGTCTGAAAAATAGGAGAAGCATGAAGCGGTGTTGAAAAACATGAAGAGCCTGAAAAAGTGTGAAAAATATGAAGAGCTTCAAAAGGTGTGAAATATATGAGGAGCATGAAACGGTCTGAAAAATAGGAGGAGCATGAAGCGGTGTTGAAAAACAAGAAGAGCATGAAAAGGTGTGAAATATATGACGAGCTTCAAAAGGTTTGAAAAACATGACGAGCAAGAAATGGTCTGAAAATTAGGAGGAGCATGAAATGCTGTTGAAAAACATGAAGAGCCAGAAAAGGTTTGAAAAAAATGAAGATATTCTGAAGGTGTCAAAAATATGAGGAGAATGAAATGGTCTGAAAAATAGGAGGAGCATGAAGTGCTGTTGAAAAACATGAAGAGCCTGAAAAGGTGTGAAAAATATGAAGAGCTTCAAAAGGTGTGAAATATATGAAGAGCATGAAACGGTCTGTAAAATAGGAGGAGCATGAAGCGGTGTTCAAAAACATGAAGAGCCTGAAAAGGTGTGAAAAATATGAAGAGCTTCAAAAATGTCAAATATATGAGAAGCATGAAACGGTCTGAATAATAAGAGGAGCATGAAGCATTGTTGAAAAACATGAAGATCCTGAAAAGGTGTGAAATATATGAAGAGCTTCAAAAGGTGTAAAAATTGGAGGAGCATGAAACGGTCTGAAAAATAGGAGGAGCATGAAGCGGTGTTCAAAACCATGAAGAGCCTGAAAAGTTGTGAAAAATATGAAGAGCTTCAAAAGGTGTCAAAAATAGGAGGAGCATGAACCGGTCTGCAAAATAGGAGGAGCATGAAGCTGTGTTGAAAAACATAAAGTGCCTGAAAAGGTATGACATATATGAAGAGCTTCAAAAAGTGTCAAAATATGAGGAGCATGAAACGGTCTGAAAAACAGGAGGAGCATAAAATGGTCTGAAAAATAGGAGGAGCATGAATCGGTGTTGAAAAACATGAAGAGCACGAAAAGGTGAGAAAAATATGAAGAGCTTCAAAAGGTGTCAAAAATATGAGGAGCATGAAACGGTCTGAAAAAAAGGAGAAGCATGAATCGATGTTGAAAAACATGAAGAGCCTGAAAAAGTGTGAAAAGTATGTAGAGCTTCAAAAGGTTTGAAAAATATGAGGAGCATGAAACGGTCTGAAAAATAGGAGAAGCATCAAGCGTGTTCAAAAACATGAAGAGCCTGAAAAGGTGTGAAATATACGAAGAGCTTCAAAAGGTGTCAAAAATAGGAGGTGCATGAAACGGTCTGAAAAATAGGAGGAGCATGAAGCTGTGTTCACAAACATGAGAACCAGAAAAGGTGTGAAAAAAATGAAGAGCTTCAAAAGGATTGAAATACATGAGGAGCACGAAACGGTCTGAAAAAATGGAGAAGCATGAAGCGGTGTTCAAAAACATGAAGAGCCTGAAAAGGTGTGAAAAATATGAACAGCTTCAAAAGGTGTAAAAGATATGAAGACATTCAAAGGTGTCAAAATTATGAGGAGCAAGAAACGGTCTGAAAATAGGAGGAGCATGAAACGGTGTTGAAAAACATGAAGAGCCTGAAAAGGTGTGAAAAATATGAAGAGCTACAAAAGGTGTCAAAAATATGAGGTGCATGAAACGGTCTGAAAAATAGGAGGATCATGAAGCAGTGTTGAAAAACATGAAGAGCCTGAAAAGGTGTGAAAAATATGAAGAGCTTCAAAAGGTGTCAAAAATATGAGGAGCATGAAACAGTCTGAAAAATATGAGGAGCATGAAACGGTGTTCAAAAACATGAAGAGCCTGAAAAGGTGTGAAAAATATGAAGAGCTTCAAAAGGTGTGAAATAGATGTGGAGCATGAAACGGTCTGAAAAATAGGAGGAGAATGAAGCGGTGTTGAAAAACATGAAGAGGCTGAAAGGTGTGAAAAATATGAAGAGCTTCAAAAGGAGTGAAAAATATGAGGAGCATGAAACGGTATGAAAAATTGAAAGAGCATGAAATGGTGTTGAAAAACATGAAGTGCCTGAAATGGTGTGAAATATATGAAGAGCTTCAAAAGGTGTAAAAATTATGAAGAGCTTCAAAAGGTGTGAAAAATAAGAGGAGCATGAAACGGTCTGAAAAAAAGGAGGAGCATGAAGCAGTGTTGAAAAACATGAAGAGCCTGAAAAGGTGTGAAATATATGAAGAGCTTCAAAAGTTGTGAAAAATGTGAAGAGCTTCAAAAGGTGTAAAAAATGAGATGAGAATGAAACGGTCTGTAAAATAGGAGGAGCATGAAGCGGTGTTCAAAACATGAAGAGCCTGAAAAGGTGTGAAAAATATGAAGAGCTTCAAAAGGTGTGAAAAATATGAGGAGCATGAAACGGTGAAAAATAGGAGGAGCATAAAGTGATGTTCAAAAACATGAAGAGCCTGAAAAGGTGTGAAAAATATGAAGAGCTTTAAAAGCTGTCAAAAATATGAGGAGCATGAAACGGTCTCAAAATTAGGAGGAGCATGAAGCGGTATTCAAATATATGGAGATCCTGAAAAGGTACTAAAAATATGAAGAACTTCAAAAGGTGTCAAAAATATGAAGTGCATGAAACGTTCTGAAAAAATAGTAGCATGAAACGGTGTTCAAAAACATGAAGAGCCTGGAAAGGTGTGAAAAATATGAAGAGCATCAAAAGGTGTCAAAAATATGAGGAACATGAAACGGTATGAAAATATGAGGAGCATGAAACGATCTGAAAAATAGGATGAGCATGAAGCGGTGTTCAAAAACATGAAGAACCTGAAAAGGTGTGAAAAATAGGAGTAGCTTCAAAAGGTGTCAAAAATATGAGGAGCAAGAAACGGTCTGAAAAATAGGATGAGCATGAAGCGGTGTTCAAAAACATGAAGAGCCTGAAAAGGTGGGAAAAATATGAAGAGCTTCAAAACGTGTGAAAAATGAGATGAGCATGAAACGTCTGAAAAATAGGAGGAGCATGAAGCGGTGTTCAAAAACATGAAGAGCCTGAAAAAGTGTGAAAAATATGAAGAGCTTCAAAAGGTGTAAAAAATATGAGGAGCATGAAACGGTCAGAAAAATATGAGGAGCATGAAGCAGTGTTGAAAAACATGAAGAGACTGAAAAGGTGTGAAAAATAGGAGGAGCTTCAAGAGGTGTCAAAAATATGAGGAGCATGAAACGGTCTGAACATACGAGGAGCATGACGCGGTGTTCAAAAACATGAAGAACCTGAAAAGATGTGAAAAATATGAAGAGCTTCAAAACGTGTGAAAAATTAGATGAGCATGAAACGGTTTGAAAAATAGGAGGAGCATGAAGCGGTGTTCAAAATCATGAAGAGCCTGAAAAGGTGTGAAATATATGAACAGCTTCAAAAGGTATCAAAAATATGACGAACGTGAAACGGTCTGAAAAATAGGAGGAGCATGAAGCGGTGTTGAAAAACATGAAGAGCCTGAAAAGGTGTGAAAAACATGAAGCGCTTCAAAAGATGTGAAATACATGAAGAGCATTAAACGGTCTGAAAAATAGGAGGAGCATGAAACGGTGTTCAAAAACATGAAGAGCCTGAAAACGTGTGAAAAACATGAAGCGCTTCAAAAGATGTGAAATACATGAAGAGCATGAAACGGTCTGAAAAATAGGAGGAGCATGAAACGGTGTTAAAAAACATGAAGAGCCTGAACACGTGTCAAAAATATGAAGAGCTTCAAAATGTGTGAAAAATATGAAGAGCTTCAAAAAGTGTCAAAAATGAGATGAGCATGAAATGGTCTGAAAAATAGGAGGAGCATGAAGCGTTGTTGAAAATCATGAAGAGCTTAAAAACGTGTGAAAAATATGAAGAGCTTCAAAAGGTGTCAAAAATATGAGAAGCATGAAACGGTCTGAAAAATAGGAGGAGCATGAAGCGGTGTTCAAAAACATGAAGAGCCTGAAAACGTGTCAAAAATATGATGAGCTTCAAAAGGTGTGAAAAATACGAAGAGCTTCAAAAGGGTCAAAAATGAGATGAACATGAAACGGTATGAAACATAGGAGGAGCATGAAGCTGTGTTGAAAATCATGAAGAGCCTGAATAGGTGTGAAAAATATGAAGAGCTTCAAAAGGTGTGAAAAACATGAAGAGCTTCAAAAGGTGTCAAAATGAGATGAGCATGAAACGGTCTGAAAAATAGGAGGAGCATGAAGTGGTGTTGAAAAAAATTAAGAGCCTGAAAAGCTGTGAAATATATGAAGAGCTTCAAAAGTTGTCAAAAATATGAGGAGAATGAAACAGTATGAAAATTGGAGGAGCATGAAGCCGTGTTGAAAAACATGAAGAGCCTGAAAAGTGTGAAAAATATGAAGATTTTCAAAAGGTGTCAAAAATATGAGGAGCATGAAACACTCTGAGAAATAGGAAAATCATGAAGCGCTGTTGAAAAACATGAAGAGCCAGAAAAGGTGTGGAAAATATGAAGAGCTTCAAAAGGTGTCAAAAATATGAGGAGCATGAAACGTTTGGAAAAATAGAGGAGCATGAAACGGTGTTCAAAAACATGAAGAGCATGAAAAGGTGTGAAAAATATGAAGAGCTTCAAAAGGTGTGAAATACATGAGGAGCATGATAAGGTCTGAAAAATAGGAGGAGCCTGAAGTTGTGTTGAAAAACATAAAGAGCCTGAAAAGGTGTGAAAAATATGAAGAGTTTTAAAAGGTGTGAAAAATATGAGGAGCATGAAACGGTCTGAAAAATACGAGGAGCCTGAAGCGGTGTTCAAAAACATGAAGAGCCTAAAAAGGTGTGTAAAATATGAAGAGCTTCAAAAGGTGTCAAAAATATGAGGAGCATGAAACGGTCTGAAAAAGAGGAGGAGCATGAAGCGGTGTTGAAAAACATGAAGAGCCTGAAATCGTGTGAAAAATATGAAGAACTTCAAAAGGTGTGAAAAATGTGAAGAGCTTCAAAAGGTGTCAAAAATGAGATGAGCATGAAATGGTCTGAAAAATAGGAGGAGCATGAAGTGGTGTTGAAAAAAATGAAGAGCCTGAGAAGGTGTGAAAAATATGAAGAGTTTCTAAAGAAGTGAATAATATGAAGAGCTTCAAAGGTGTCAAAAATAAGATGAGCATGAAACGGTCTGAAAATAAGAAGGAGCATGAAGCGGTGTTCAGAAACATGAAGAGCCTGAAAAGGTGTGAAAAATATGAAGAGCTTCAAATCGTGTACAAAATATGAGGAGCATGAAACGGTCTGATAAATAGGAAGACCATGAAGCGATGTTCAAAAACCTGAAGAGCCTGAAAAGGTGTGACAAATATGAAGAGCTTCAAAAGGTGTCAATAATATGAGGAGCATGAAACGGTCTGAAAAATAGGAGGAGGATGAAGCGGTGTTCTAAACCATGAATAGCCTGAAAAGGTGTTAGAAATATGAAGAGCTTTAAAAGGTGTCAAAATATGAGGAACATGAAACGTTCTTAAAAAAAAGAGGATCATGAAGCGGTGTTGAAAAACATGAAGAGCCTGAAACAGTGTGAAAAATATGAATAGCTTCAAAAATGTGAAAAATATGAAGAGCTTCAAAAGGTGTGAAAAATTTGAAGAGTTTCAAAGGTGTCAAAATGCGATGAGCATGAAATGGTCTGAAAAATTCTAGGAGCATGAACCGGTGTTCAAAAACATGAAGAGTCTGAAAAGGTGTGAAACATATGAAGAGCCTCAAAAAATGTCAAAAATATAAGGAGTATGAAATGGTCTCAAAAATAGGAGGAGCATGAAGCGGTGTTGAAATACATAAAGAGCCACAAAAGGTGTGAAAAATATGAAGAGCTTTAAAAGGTGTCAAAATATGAGGAGCATGAAACGTTCTGAAAAATAGGAGGATCATGAAACGGTGTTCAAAAACATGAAGAGCCTGAAAAGGTGTGAAAAATATGAACAGCTTCAAATGGTGTCACAAATATGAGGAGCATGAAACGGTCTGAAAACTAGGAGGAGCATGAAGCGGTGTTGAGAAACATGAAGAGCCTGAAAAGGTGTGAAAAATATGAAGAGCTTCAAAAGGTGTCAAAAATTGAGGAGCATGAAATGGTCTGAAAAGTAGGAGGAGCATGAAGTGGTTGTGAAAAACTTCAAGAGCCTGAAAAGGTGTGCAAAATATAAAGAGTTTCAAAAGTTGTGAAAAATATGAAGAGTTTGAAAAGGTGTCAAAATATGAGGAGCATGAAACAGTCTGAAAAACAGGAGGAGCATGAAACGGTGTTCAAAAACATGAAGAGCCTGAAAAGGTGTGAAAAATATGAAGAGCTTCAAAAGGTATCAAAAATATGAGGAACATGAAACGGTCTGAAAAATATGAGGAGCATGAAATGGTTTTGAAGAAGATGAAGAGCTTGAAAAGTTGTGAAATATATGAAGAGCTTCAAAAGGTGTCAATAATATGAGGAGCATGAATCACTCTGAAAAATAGGAGGAGCAAGAAGCAGTCGTCAAAAAACATGAAGAGCCTGAAAAGGTGTGAAAAATTTGAAGGCTTCAAAAGGTGTCAAAAATATGAAAAGCTTGAAGCTTCTGAAAAATAGGAGGAGCATGAAGCGGTCCTTAAAAACATGAAGAGCGTGAAAGGTGTGAAAAATATGAAGAGCTTCAAGGTCTCAAAAATATGAGAAGCATGAAACGGTCTGAAAAATAGGAGGAGCATGAAGCGGTGTTGAAAAACATGAAGAGCCTGAAAAGGTGTGAAAAATATGAAGTGCTTCAAAAGGTGTCAGAAATATGAGGAGCATGAAACAGTCTGAAATATAGGAGGAGCATGAAGCGGTGTTCAAAAAGATGAAGAGCTTGAAAAGGTGTGAAAAATATGAAGGGCTTCAAAAGGTATCAAAAATATGAGGAGCATGAAACAGTCTGAAAAATAGGAGGAGCGTGAAACGGTGTTCAAAAACATGAAGAGCCTGAAAAGGTGTCAAAATTTGAGGGCTTCAAAAGATGTCAAAAATATGAAAAGCTTGAAGCTTCTGAAAAATAGGAGGAGCATGAAGCGGTCCTCAAAAACATGAAGAGCGTGAAAAGGTGTGAAAAATATGAAGAGATTCAAAAGGTGACAAAAATATGAGGAGCATGAAACGGTCTGAAAAATACGAGGAGCATGAAGCGGTGTTGAAAAACATGAAGAGCATGAAAAGGTGTGAAAAATACAAAGAGCTTCAAAAGGTGTCAAAAATATGAGGAGCATGAAACAGTCTGAAAAATAGGATGAGAATGAAACGGTTTTGAAAAAGATTAAGAGCAGGAAAGGTGTGAAAAATATGAAGAGCTTCAAAAGGTGTCAAAAATATGAGGAGCATGAGACGGTCTGAAAAATCGGAGGAGCAAGAAGCGGTGTTTAAATCATGAAGAGCCTGAAAAGGTGTGAAAAATAGGAAGATCTTCAAAAGGTGTAAAAAATATGAGAAGCATGAAACGGTCTGAAAAATAGGAGGAGCATGAAGCGGTGTTGAAAAACACGAAGAGCCTGAAAAGGTGTGAAAAATATGAAGAGCTTAAAAGGTGTCAAAATTATGAGCAGCATGAAACGGTCTGAAAAATAGGAGGAGCATGAAGCGGTCGTCAAAAACATGAAGAGCCTTAAAAGGTTTGAAAAGTATAAAGAGCTTCAAAAAGTGTCAAAAATATGAGGAGCATGAAACGGTCTGAAAAATAGGAGGAGAATGAAGCGGTGTTGGAAAACATGAAGATCCTGAAAAGGTGTGTGTAATATGAAGAGCTTCAAAAGGTGTCAAAAATATGAGGAGCATGAAACGGTCTGAAAAATAGGAGGAGCATGAAATGGTTTTGAAAAAGATGAAGAGATTGAAAAGGTGTGAAATATATGAAGAGCTTCAAAAGGTGTCAAAAATATGAGGAGCATGAAACAGTCAGAAAAATAGGAGGAGCATGAAGCAGTCGTCAAAAAACATGAAGCGCCTGAAAAGGTGTGAAAAATATGAAGAGCTTCAAGGTCTCAAAAATATGAGGAGCATGAGCCGGTCTGTAAAATAGGAGGAGCATGAATCCGTGTTGAAAAACATGAAGATCCTGAAAAGGTGTGAAAAATATGAAGAGCTGCAAAAAGTGTCAGAAATATGAGGAGCATGAAAGGGTCTGAAATACAGGAGAAGCATGAAGCGGTGGTCAAAAAGATGAAGAGCCTGAAAAGGTGTGAAAAATATGAAGGGCTTAAAAGGTGTGAAAAATATGAGGAGGATGAAAAGGTCTGAAAAATAGGAGGCACATGAAAAGGTGGTCAAAAACATGAAGAGCCTGAAAATGTGTGGAAAAAATGAAGAGCTTCAAAAGGTGTCAAAATATGAGGAGCATGAAACGGTCTGAAATATAGGAGAAGCATGAAGCGGTGTTCAAAAAGATGAAGACCTGAAAAGGTGTGAAAAATATGAAGGGCTTAAAGGTGTCAAAAATATGAGGAGCATGAAGCGGTCTGAACATAGGAGGAGCATGAAACGGTGGTCAAAAACATTAAGAGCCTGAAAAGCTGTGAAAAATATGAAGAGCTTCAAAAGGTGTCAAAAATATTAAGAGCAGGAAACGGTCTGAAAAATAGGAAGAGCATGAAGCGGTGGTCAAAAACAAGAAAGGAATGAAAATTTGTGAAAAATATGAAGAGCTTCAAATGGTGTCAAAAATATGTGGAGCATGAAACGGTCTGAAAAATAGGAGGTGCATGAAGCAGTGTTCAAAACATGAAGAGCCTGAAAAGGTGTGAAAAATATTAAGAGCTTCAAAAGGTTTCAATAATATGAGGAGCATGAAACGGTCTGAGAAATTGGAGGAGCATGAAGCGGTGTTGAAAAACTGGAAGAGCCTGAGAAGGTGTGAAAAATATGAAGAGTTTCAAGGTGTGAAAAATATGAGGAGCATGAGACGGTCTGAAAAATAAGAGGAGCATTAAGCGGTGTTGAAAAACATGAAGAGTCTGAAAAGGTGTGAGAAATATGAAGAGCTTCAACAGGTGTCAAAATTATTAGGAGCATGAAAGGGTCTGCAAAAAAGGAGAAGCATGAAGTGGTGTTGAAAAACATGAAGAGCCTGAAAAGGTGTGAAAAATATGAAGAGCTTCAAAAGGTGTGAAAAATATGAGGAGCTTGAAACGGTCTGAAAAATAGGAAGAGCATGAAACGGTGTTCAAAAACATGAAGAGCCTGAAAAGGTGTGAAAAATATGAAGAGCTTTAAAAGGTGTCAAAATATGAGGAGCATGAAACGTTCTGAAAAATAGGAGGATCAAGAAACGGTGTTCAAAAACATGAAGAGGCTGAAATGGTGTGAAAAGTATGAAGAGCCTCAAAAAATGTCAAACATATAAGGAGTATGAAATGGTCTAAAAATAGGAGGAGCATGAAGCGGTCTTGAAAACCATGAAGAGCCTGAAACCATGAGAAAAATAAGAAGAGCTTCCAAAATGTGAAAAATATGAAGAGCTTCAAAAGGCGTCAAAAATGAGATGAGAATGAAACGGTCTGAAAAATAGGAGGATCAAGAAGCGGTGCTGAAAATCATGAAGAGCCTGAAAATGTGTGAAAAATATGAGGAGCTTCAAAAGGTGTGAAATACATGAGGAGCTAGAAACGGTCTGAAAAATAGGAGGAGCATGAAGCGGTGTTCAAAAACATGAAGAGCCTGAAAAAGTGTGGAAAATATGAAGAGCTTCAAAAGGTGTGAAAAATAAGAGGAGCATGAAACGGTCTGAAAAATAGGAGGAGCATGAAGCGGTGTTCTAAAACATGAAGAGCCTGAAAAGGTGTGAAAAATATGAAGAGCTTCAAAAGGTGTCAAAAATATGAGTAGCATGAAATGGGCTGAAAAATAGAAGGAGCATGAATCGGTGGTCAAAATCATGAAGAGCCTGAAAAGGTGTGAAAAATATGAAGAGCTTCAAAAGGTGTAAAATACATGAGGAGCATGATACGGTCTGAAAATAGGAGGAGCATGAAACGGCGTTGAAATACATGAAGAGCCTGAAAAGTTGTGAAAAATATGAAGAGCTTCAAAACGTGTCAAAAATTTGAGGAGCATGAATCGGTCATATAAATAGGAGGAGCATGAACTGGAGTTGAAAAACATGAAGAGCCTGAAAACGTGTGAAAAATACGAAGAGCTTCAAAAGGTGTGAAAAATATGAACAGCTTCAAAAGGTGTAAAAAATGAGATGAGCATGAAGCGGTCTGAAAAATAGGAGGAGCATGAAGTGGTGTTGAAGAACATGAAGTGCCTGAAAAGGTGTGAAATATATAATGAGCTTCAAAAGGTGTGAAAAATATGAAGAGCATGAAACAGTCTGAAGAATAGGAGCAGCATGAAGCGGTGTTCAAAAACATAAAGAGTCTGGAAAGGTGTGAAAAATATGAAAAGCTTAAAAGGAGTGAAAAATATGACGAGCTTCAAAAGGTGTCAAACATATTAGGAGCATGAAACGGTCTGAAAAATAGGAGGATCAAGAAGCGGTGCTGAAAAACATGAAGAGCCTGAAGAGGTGTGAAAAATATGCAGAGCTTCAAAAGGTGTGAAATACATGAGGAGCATGAAACGGTCTGAAAAATAGGAGGAGCATGAAGCGTTGTTGTGAAACATGAACAGCCTGAAAAGGTTTGAAAAATATGAAGAGCTTCCATAGGTGTGAAAAATATGAGGAGCATGAAACGGTCTGAAAAATAGGAGGAGCATGAAGCCGTGTTCAAAAACATGAAGAGCCTGAAAAGAGGTAAAAAATATGAAGAGCTTCAAAAGGTGTCAAATATATGAGGAACATGAAACGGTCTCAACAATAGGAGGAGCATGAAGTGGTATTGAAATTCATGAAGAGCCTCAAAAGGTGTGTAAATATGAAGAGCTTGAAAAGGTGTGAAATACATGAGGAGCATGAGACGGTCTGAAAAATAGGAGGAGCATGAAGCGGTGTGGAAAACATGAAGAGCTTGAAAAAGTGTGAAATATATGAAGATCTTCAAAAGGTGTGAAAAATATGATGAGCTTCAAAAGCTGTCAAAAATGAGATGAACATGAAACGGTCTGAAAAATAGGAGGAGCATGAAGTGGTGATGACAAACATAAAGGGCCTGAAAAAGTGTGAAATATATGAAGAGCTTCTAAAGGTGTGAAAAATATGAGGAGCTTCAAAAGGTGTCAAAAATATGAGGAGCATGAAATGGTCGGAAAATTAGGAGGAGCATGAAACGGTGTTCAAAACATGAAGGGCCAGAAATGGTGTGAAAAATATGAAGAGCTTCAAAAGGTGTGAAAAATATGAGGAGCATGAAATGGTCTGAAAAAGAACAGGAGCATGAAGAGGTGTTGAAAAACATGAAGAGCCTTAAAAGGTGTGAAAAATATGAAGAGCTTCAAAAGGTGTCAAAAATATGAGGAGCATGAGACGGTCTGAAAAATAGGAGGAGCATGACGGGGTTCAAAAACATGAAGAGCCTGAAAAGGTGAGAAAAATATGAAGAGTTTCAAAAGATGTGAAAAATATAAAGAGCTTCAAAAGCTCTCAAAAATTAAATGAGCATGAAACGGTCTGAAAAATAGGAGGAGCATGAAACGGTGTTCAAAAACATGAAGAGCCTGAAAAGGTGTGGAAAATATGAGAGCGTCAAAAGGTGTGAAATACATGAGAAGCATGAAACGGTCTGAAAAATAGGAGGAGCATGAAGCGGTGTTGAAAAACATGAAGAGCCTGAAAACGTGTAAGAATATGAAGAGCTTCAAAACGTGTGAAAAATATGAAGAGCTTCAGAAGGTGTGAAATACATGAGGAGCAAGAAACGGTCTGAAAAATAGGAGGAGCATGAAACCCTGTTCAAAAACATGAAGAGCCTGAAAAGGTGTGAAAAATATGAAGAGCTTCAAAAGGTGGCAAAAATAGGAGGAGCATGAAACGTTCTGAAAATTAGGAGGAGCATGAGGCGGTGTTGAAAAACATGATGAGCGTGAAAAGGTTTGAAAAATATGAAGAGCTTCAAAGGTTGTCAAAAATATAAGGAGCATGAAACGGTCTGAAAATTGGAGGAGCATGAAGCGGTGTTGAAAAACATGAAGAGCCTGAAAAGTTGTGAAATACATGAAGAGCTTCAAAAGGTTTCAAAAATATGAGGAGCATGAACGGTCTGAAAAATAGGAGGAGCATGAAGCGGTTGTGAAAAACATGAAATGCCTGAAAAAGTGTGAAATATATGAACAGCTTCAAAAGGTGTGAAAAATATGAGGAGCTTCAACAGGTGTGAACAATATGAGGAGCATGAAACGGTCTGAAAAATAGGAGGAGCATGAAACGGTGTTCAAAAACATGAAGAGCCTGAAAAGGTGTGAAAAATATGAAGAGCTTCAAAAGGTTTGAAAAATAGGAGGAGCATAAAACGGTGTTCAAAAAACATGAAGAGCCTGAAAAGGTGTGAAAAATATGAAGAGCTTCAAAAGTTGTCGAAAATATGAGGAGCATGAAACGGTCTGAAAAATAGGAGGAGCATTGAAGCGTTGTTCAAAATCTTGAAGAGCCTGAAAAGGTGTAAAAAATATGAAGAGCTTCAAAAGGTGTCAAAAATATGAGGAGCATGAAACGGTCTGAAAAATAAGAGGAGCATGAAGCAATGTTCAAAAATATGAAGAGCTTCAAAAGGTGTGAAATATACGAAGAGCTTCAAAAGGTGTGAAAAATATGATGAGCTTCAAAAGCTGTCAAAAATTAGATGAGCATAAAACGGACTGAAAAATAGGAGGAGCATAAAGTGGTGTTGAAAAACATGAAGAGACTGAAAAAGTGTGAAATATAAGAAGAGCTTCAAAAGGTGTGAAAAATATGAGGAGCTTCAAAAGGTGTCAAAAATATGAGGAGCATGAAATTATCTGAAAAATAGGAGCAGAATGAAACGGTGTTCAAAAACATGAAGAGCCTGAAAAGGTGTGAAAAATATGAAGAGCTACAAAAGGTGTGAAAAATATGAGGAGCATGAAACGGCCTGAAAAGTAAAAGGAGCATGAAGCGGTGTTCAAAAAAATGAAGAGCCTGAAAAGATGTGAAAAATATGAAGAGCTTCAAAAGTTGTGAAATACATGAGGACCATGAAACGGTCTGAAAAATAGGAGGAACATAAAAAGCTGTTCAAAAACATGAAGGGCCTGAAAAGGTGTGAAATATATGAAGAGTCTCAAAACGTGTCAAAATATAAGGAGCATGAAACGGTCTGAAAAATAGGAGGAGCATGAAGTGGTGTTGAAAAACATGAAGAGACTGAACACGTGTGAAAAATATGAAGAGCTTCAAAAGGTGTGAAATACATGAGGAGCATGAAACGGTCTGAAAAATAGGAGGAGCATGAAGCGGTGTTTAAAAACATGAAGAGCCTGAAAAGGTGTGAAATATATGAAGAGATTCAAAAGCTGTCAAATATATGAGGAGCATGAAACATTCTGAAAAATAGGAGGAGCCTGAAACCATATTCTAAAACATGAAGAGCCTGAAAAGCTGTGAAAAATATGAAGAGCTTCAAAAGGTGTGAAATACATGAGGAGCATGAAACTGTTTGAAAAATGGGAGGAGCTTGAAGTGGTGTTCAAAAGCATGAGGGCCTGAAAAGGTGTGAACAATATGAAGACCTTCAAAATGTGTCAAATATATGAGGAGCATGAAACGGTCTGAAATATAGGAGGAGCATGAAACGGTGTTCAAAAAGATGAAGAGCCTGAATAGGTGTGAAAAATATGAAGAGCTTCAAAAGGTGTGAAATACATGAGGAGCATGAAACGGTCTGAAAAATAGAAGGAGCATGAAGCTGTATTGAAAAACTTGAAGAGGCTGAAAAGGTGTGAAAAATATGAAGAGCTTCAAGAGGTGTCAATAATATGAGGAACATGAAACAATCTGAAAAATAGGAGAAGCATGAAACGGTGTTTAAAAACATGAAGGGCCTGAAAAGGTGTGAAATATATGAAGAGCGTCAAAACGTGTCAAAAATATGAGGAGCATGAAACGGTCTGAAAAATAGGAGGATCATGAAGCGGTGTTGAAAAACATGAAGAGCCTGAAAAGGTGTGAAAAAATTTGAAGAGCTTCAAAAGGTGTAAAATACATGAGGAGAATGAAACGGTCTGAAAAATAGGAGGAGCATGAAGTGGAGTTCAAAAATATGAAGAGTCTGAAAAGATGTGAAATATATGAAGAGCTTCAAAAGGTGTGAAACACATGAGGAGCATGAAACGGTCTGAAAAATAGGAGGAGCATGAAGCTGTGTTCAAAAACATGAAGAGCCTTAAAAGGTGTGAAATATATGAAGAGCTTCAAAAGGTGTCAAAAATGAGATGAGCATGAAGCGGTCTGAAAAATAGGAGGAGCATGAAGTGGCGTTGAAAAACATGAAGAGCCTGAAAAGGTGTGAAAAAAATGAAGAGCTTCAAAAGGTGTGAAAAATACGAGGAGCTTCAACAGGTGAGAAAAATATGAAGAGCATGAAACGGTCTGAAAAATAGGAGGAGCATGAAACGGGGTTCAAAAACATGAAGAGCCTGAAAAGGTGTGAAAAATATGAAGAGCTTCAAAAGGTGTGAAAAATATGAGGAGCATGAAACGGTGTGAAAAATAGGAGGAGAATGAAGCGGTGTTCAAAAAAATGAAGAGCCTAAAAAGGTGTGAAAAATATGAAGAGTTTCAAAAGGTGTCAAACATATGAGGAGCCTGAAACAGTCTCAAAAATAGCAGGAGCATGAAGCGGTGTTCCAAAAAATGAAGAGACTGAAAATGTGTGGAAAATATGAGGAGCTTCAAAAGGTGTCAAATTATGAGGAGCATGAAAAGGTCTGAAAAATAGGAGGAACATAAAACGGTGTTCAAAAACATGAAGGGCCTGAAAACGTGTGAAATATATGAAGAGCTTCAAAAGGTGTGAAAAATATGAAGAGATTCAAAGGTGTCAAAAATATGAGGAGCATTAAACGGTCTGAAAAATAGGAGGAGCAGAAAACGGTGTTCAAAAACATGAAGAGCCTGAAAAGGTGTTAAAAATATGAAGAGCTTCAAAAGTTGTCGAAAATATGAGGAGCATGAAACGGTCTGAAAAATAGGAGGAGCATTGAAGCGTTGTTCAAAATCTTGAAGAGCCTGAAAAGGTGTGAAAAATATGAAGAGCTTCAAAAGGTGTCAAAAATATGAGGAGCATGAGACAGTCTGAAAAATAGGAGGAGCATGAAGCGGTGTGGAAAACATGAAGAGCCTGAAAAGGTGTGAAAAATATGAAGAGCTTCAAAAGATGTCAAAAATATGAGGGGCATGAAACGTTCTGAAAAATAGGAGGAGCATGAAGCAATGTTCAAAAACATGAAGAGCTTCAAAAGGTGTGAAATATATGAAGAGCTTCAAAAGGTGTGAAAAATATGATGAGCTTTAAAAGCTGTCAAAAATTAGATGAGCATGAAACGGACTGAAAAATAGGAGGAGCATGAAGTGGTGTTGAAAAACATGAAGAGCCTGAAAAAGTGTGAAATATATGAAGAGCTTCAAAAGGTGTGAAAAATATGAGGAGCTTCAAAAGGTGTCAAAAATATGAGGAGCATGAAATTGTCTGAAAAATAGGAGCAGAATGAAACGGTGTTGAAAAACATGAAGATCCTGAAAAGGTGTGAAAAATATGAAGAGCTTCAAAACGTGTCAAAAATATGAGGAGCATGAAACGGTCTGAAAATTAGGAGGGGCAAGAAGTGGTGTTGAAAAACATGAACAGCCTGAAAAGCTGTGAAAAATATGCAAAGCTTCAAAAGCTGTGAAAAATATGAAGTGCTTCCAAAGGTGTCAAAAATGAGATGAGCATGAAACGGTCTGAAAAATAGGAGGAGCATGAAGTTGTGTTGAAAAACATGAAGAGCCTGAAAAGGTGTGAAAAATATGAAGAGCTTCAAAAGGTGTGAAATACATGAGGAGCATGAAACTCTCTGAAATATAGGAGGAGCATGAAGTGGTGTTGAAAAACATGAAGAGGCTGAAAACGTGTGAAAAATATGAGGAGGTTCAAAAGGTGTGAAACCTATGAGGAGCATGATACGGTCTGAAAAATAGGAGGAGCATGAAGCGGTGTTCAAAAACATGAAGAGCCTGAAAAATTGTGAAAAATATGAAAAGCTTCAAAAGGTGTCAAAAATATGAGGAGCATGAAACAGTCTGAAAAATAGGAGGAGCAGAAGCAGATTTGAAAAACATGAAGAACCTGAAAAGGTGTGATAATTATGAAGCGCTTCAAAAGGTGTCAAAATTATGGGGAGCATTAAACGGTCTGAAATATAGGAGGAGCATGAAACCTTGTTGAAAAATATGAAGACCCTGAAAAGGTGTAAAAAATATGAAGAGCTTCAAAAGGTGTCAAAATATGAGGAGCATGAAACGTTCTGAAAATTAGGAGGAGGATGAAACGGTGTTCAAAACATGAAGAGCCTGAAAAGGTTTGAAAAATGTGAAGAGCTTGAAAAGGTGTCAAAAATATGAGGGCCAAGAAACGGTCTGAAAAAGAGGATGAGCAAGAAGCGGTGTTGAAAAACATGAAGAGCCTGAAAAGGTGTGAAAAATATGAAGAGCTTCAAAAGGAGTCAAAATATGAGGAGCATGAAACGGTCTGAAAAATAGGAGGTGCAAGAAACGGTGTTCAAAAACATGAACAGCCTGAAAAGGTTTGAAAAATATGAAGAGCTTGAAAAGGTGTCAAAAATATGAGGGGCATGAAACTGTCTGAAAAATAGGAGGAGCATGAAACCTTGTTGAAAAATATGAAGAGCCTGAAAAGGTGTGAAAAATATGAAGAGCTTCAAAAGGTTTCAAAATATGAGGAGCATGAAACGGTCTGAAAATTAGGAGGAGCATGAAACGGTGTTGAAAACATGAAGAGCCTGAAAAGGTGTGAAAAATATGAAGAGCTTCAAAAGGTGTCAAAAATATGAGGAGCATGAAACGGTCTGAAAAATATGAGGAGCATGAAACGGTGTTCAAAAACATGAAAACCCTGAAAAGGTGTGAAATATATGAAGAGCTTCAAAAGATGTCAAAAATAGGAGGAGCATGAAGCGGTGTAGAAAAACATGAAGAGTCTGAAAAGGCGTGAAAAATATGAAGAGCTTCAAAACATGTCAAAAATATGAGGAGCATGACACGGTCAGAAATATAGGAGGAGCATGAAGTGGTGTTGAAAACGTGAAGAACCTGAAAAGTTGTGAAAAATATGAAGAGCTTCAAAAGGTGTCAAATATATGAGGAGTATGAAACGGTCTGAAAAATGGGAGGAGCATGAAGCGGTGTTGAGAAAGATGAAGAGCTTGAATACGTGTGAAAAATATGAAGAGCTTCAAAAGGTGTCAAAAATATGAGGAGCATGAAACAGTCTGAAAAATAGGAGGAGCATGAAGCGGATTTGAAAAGCATGAAGAGCCTGAAAAGGTGTGAAACATATGAAGAGCTTCAAAAGGTGTCAAAATATGAGGAGCATGAAACGGTCTGAAAATTAGGAGGAGCATGAAACGGTGTTGAAAACATGAAGAGCCTGAAAAGGTGTGAAAAATATGAAGAGCTTCAAAAGGTGTCAAAAATATGAGGAGCATGAAACGGTCTGAAAAATATGAGGAGCATGAAACGGTGTTCAAAAACATGAAAACCCTGAAAAGGCGTGAAATATATGAAGAGCTTCAAAAGATGTCAAAAATAGGAGGAGCATGAAGCGGTGTAGAAAAACATGAAGAGTCTGAAAAGGCGTGAGAAATATGAAGAGCTTCAAAACATGTCAAAAATATGAGGAGCATGACACGGTCAGAAATATAGGAGGAGCATGAAGTGGTGTTGAAAATATGAAGAACCTGAAAAGTTGTGAAAAATATGAAGAGCTTCAAAAGGTGTCAAATATATGAGGAGTATGAAACGGTCTGAAAAATGGGAGGAGCATGAAGCGGTGTTGAGAAAGATGAAGAGCTTGAATACGTGTGAAAAATATGAAGAGCTTCAAAAGGTGTCAAAAATATGAGAAGCGTGAAACAGTCTGAAAAATAGGAGGAGCATGAAGCGGATTTGAAAAGCATGAAGAGCCTGAAAAGGTGTGAAACATATGAAGAGCTTCAAAAGGTGTAAAAAATATGAGGAGCTTGAAACGGTCTGAAAAATCAGAGGATCTCGTTTCCTCAGTGTGTATGCCCAGAAGTGGGATTGCTGGGTCATATGGCATTTCTATTTCCAGTTTTTTAAGAAATCTCCACACTGTTTTCCATAGGGGCTGTACTAGTGTGCATTCCCACCAACAGTGTAAGAGGGTTCCCTTTTCTCCACACCATCCCCAGCATTTATTGCTTGTAGACTTTTGGATAGCAGCCCTCCTGACTGGCATGTAATGGTACCTCATTGTGGTTTTGATTTGCATTTCTCTAATAATGAGTGATGTTGAGCATCTTTTCATGTGTTTGTTATCCATCTGTACGTCTTCTTTGGAGAAATGTCTGTTTAGTTCTTTGGCTCATTTTTTATTGGGTCATTTATTTTTCTGCAATTGAGCTGCAGGATTTGCTTGTATATTTTTGAGATTAATCCTTTGTCTGTTTCTTCATTTGCTATTATTTTCTCCCAATCTGAGCGCTGTCTTTTCACCTTACTTATAGTTTCCTTTGTAGTGCAAAAGCTTTTAAGTTTCATTAGGTCCCATTTGTTTAGTTTTGCTTTTATTTCCAATATTCTGGGAGGTGGGTCATAGAGGATCTTGCTTTGATTTATGTCGGAGAGTGTTTTGCCTATCTTCTCCTCTAGGAGTTTTATAGTTTCTGGTCTTACATTTAGATCTTTAATCCCTTTTGAGTTTATTTTTGTGTATGGTGTTAGAAAGTGTTCTAGTTTCATTCTTTTACAAGTGGTTGACCAGTTTTCCCAGCACCACTTGTTAAAGAGGTTGTCTTTTTTCCATTGTATATCCTTGCCTCCTTTGTCAAAGATAAGGTGTCCATAGGTTCGTCTGAAAGAGACACGTGCACCCCAATGTTCATCGCAGCACTGTTTATAATAGCCAGGACATGGAAGCAACCTAGATGCCCGTCAGCAGATGAATGGATAAGAAAGCTGTGGTACATATACACCATGGAATATTACTCAGCCATTAAAAAGAATTCATTTGAATCAGTCCTAATGAGATGGATGAAGCTGGAGCCCATTATACAGAGTGAAGTAAGCCAGAAAGATAAAGAACATTAGAGCATGCTGACACATGTATATGGAATTTAGAAAGGTGATAACGATAACCCTATATGCAGAACAGAAAAAGAGACGCAGAAATACAGAACAGACTTTTGAACTTTGTGGGAGAATGCGAGGTTGGGATATTTCAAAAGAACAGCATGTATGCTATCTATGGTGAAACAGATCACCAGCACAGGTAGGATGCATGAGACAAGTGCTCTGGCTTGGTGCACTGGGAAGACCGAGAGGAATCGGGTGGAGAGGGAGGTGGGAGGGGGGATTGGGATTGGGAATACATGTAAATCCATGGCTGATTCATATCAATGTATGACAAAACCGACTGGGAAAAAAAAATAAAAATAATAAAAAAAAATTAAAAAAAATAACAATAAAAAAAAAATAAGAAGAGCATGAAATGGTGTTCAAAAACATGAAGAGCCTGAAAAGGTGTGGAAATTATGAAGAGCTTCAAAAGGTGTCAAATATATGAGGAGCATAAAACGGTCTAAAACATAGGAGGAGCATGAAGCGGTGTTGAAAAACATGAAGAGCCTGAAAAGGTGTGAAAAATATGAAGAGCTTCAAAAGGTGCCAAAAATATGAAGAGCATGAAACGGTCTGAAAAATAGGAGGAGCATGAAATGATGTTCAAAAACATGAAGACCTGAAAAGGTGTGAAAAATATGAAGAGCTTCAAAAGGTGCCAAAAATATGAGGAGCATGAAACGGTCTGACAAAGTGGAGGAGCATGAAGCGGTGTTGAAAAACATGAAGAGCCTGAAAAGTTGTGAAAAATATGAAGAGCTTCAAAAGGTGTCAAAATATGAGAAGCATGAAACGGTCTGAAAATTAGGAGGGGCAAGAAGTGGTGTTGATAAACATGAACAGCCTGAAAACGTGTGAGAAATATGAAGAGCTTCAAAAGCTGTGAAAAATATGAAGAGCTTCAAAAGGTGTGAAATACATGAGGAGCATGAAACTCTCTGAAATATAGGAGGAGCATGAAGTGGTGTTGAAAAACATGAAGACGCTGAAAACGTGTGAAAAATATGAGGAGGTTCAAAAGGTGTGAAACCTATGAGGAGCATGATACGGTCTGAAAAATAGGAGGAGCATGAAGCGGTGTTCAAAAACATGAAGAGCCTGAAAAATTGTGAAAAATATGAAAAGCTTCAAAAGGTGTCAAAAATATGAGGAGCATGGAACGGTCTGAAAAATAGGAGGAGCATGAAGCGCTGGTCAAAAACATGAAGAGCCTGAAAAGGTTTGAAAAATATGAAGAGCTTCAAAAGGTGTCAAAAATATGAGGAGCATGAAACGGTCTGAAAAAAGGGAGGAGCATGAAGCGGTCTTCAAAAATATGAAGAGCCTGAAAAGGTGTGAAAAATATGAAGAGATTCAAAAGGTGTGAAAAATATGAAGACCTTCAAAAGGTGTCAAAAATTAGATTAGCATGAAAGGGTCTGAAAAATAGGAGGAGCATGAAGCGGTGTTCAAAAACATGAAGAGCCTGAAAAGGTCTGAAAAATATTAAGAGCTTCAAAAGGTGTGAAAAATATGAAGAGCTTCAAAAGGTGTCAAAAATCGATGAGCAGGAAATGGTCTGAAAAATAGGAGGAGCATGAAGTTGTGTTAAAAACATGAAGAGCCTGAAAAGGTGTGAAATATATGAAGAGCTTCAAAAGGTGTCAAAAATATGAGGAGAATGAAACCGTCTTAAAAATAGGAGGAGCATGAAGTAGTGTTGAAAAACATGAAGATCCTGAAATGGTGTGAAATATATGAAGAGCTTCACAATGTGTGAAAAATATGAGGAGCTTCAAAAAGTGTCAGAAATATGAGGAGCATGAAACGGTCTGAAAAATAGGAGGAGCATGAAATTGTGTTGAAAAACATGAGGAGCCTGAAAAGTGTGAAAAATATGAAAAGCTTCAAAAGGTGTCAAAAATATGAGGAGCATGAAACGGTCTGAAAAATAGGAGGAGCATGAAGTGGTGTTAAAAACATGAAGAGCCTGAAAAGGTGTGAAAAATATGAAGAGCTTCAAAAGGAGTGAAATACATTAGGAGCATGAAACTCTCTGAAAAATAGGAGGAGCATGAAGCGGTGTTCAAAAACCTGAAGAGCCTAAAGAGTTGTGAAAAATATGAAAAGCTTCAAAAGGTGTCAAAAATGAGATGAGCATGAAACGGTCTGAAAAATAGGAGGATCATGAAATGGTATTGAAAAACATGAAGAGCCTGGAAAGGTGTGAAAAATATGAAGAGTTTCAAAAGGTGTCAAAAATATGAGGAGCATGTAACGGTCTGAAAAATAGGAGGATCATGAAGCTGTGTTCAAAAATATGAAGAGCCTGAAAGGTGTGAAAAATATGAAGAGCTTCAAAAGGTGTGAAAAATATGAGGAGCATGAAACGGTCTGAAAAATAGAAGCAGCATGAAACGGTGTTGAAAACATGAAGAGCCTGAAAAGGTGTGAAAAATATGAAGAGCTTCAAAAGGTGTGAAAAATATGAGGAGCATGAAACGATCTGAAAAATAGGAGGAGCTGAAGCGGTGTTCAAAAACATGACGAGCCTGAAAAGGTGTGAAAAATATGAAGAGCTTCAAAAGGTGTGAAATAAACGAGGAGCATGAAACGGTCTGGAATATAGAAGGAGCATGAAGCGGTGTTCAAAGACATGAAGAGCCTGAAAAGGTGTTAAAAATATGAAGAGCTTCAAAAGGAGTCAAATATATGAGGAGCAGGAAACGGTCTGAAAAACAGGAGTAGCATGAAGTGGTGTTGAATAAAATCAAGAGCCTGAAAAGGTGTGAAAAATATGAAGACCTTCAAAAGTGGTGAAATACATGAGGAGCATGAAACGGGCTGAAAAATAGGAGAAGCATGAAGTGGTGTGGAAAAACATGAAGAGCCTGAAAAGGTGTGAAAAATATGAAGAGCTCAAAAGGTGTGAAAAATATGAGGAGCATGAAACGGCCTGAAAAATAGAAGCTGCATAAAACGGTGTGGAAAAACATGAAGAGCCTGAAAAGGTGTGAAAAATGTGAAGAGCTTCAAATGGTGTCAAAAATATGAGGAGCATGTAACGTTCTGAAAAATAGGAGGAGCATGAAACGGTGATCAAAAACATGAGGAGCCTGAAAAGGTGTGATAAATATGAAGAGCTTCAAATGGTGTCAAAAATATGAGAAGCATGAAACGGTCTGAAAGATAGGAGGAGCATGAAACGGTGATCAGAAACATGAAGAGCCTGAAAAGTTGTGAAAAATATGAAGAGCTTCAAAAGGTGTGAAATTCATGAGGAGCATGAAACGGTCTGAAAAATAGGAGAAGCTTGAAGTGGTGTGGAAAAACATGAAGAGCCTGAAAAGGTGAGAAAAATATGAAGAGCTTCAAAAGGGGTGAAAAATATGAGGAGCATGATGCAGACGAAAAAATAGGAGGAGCATGAAGCAGAGTTAAAAAACATGAAGAGCCTGAAAAGGTGTGAATAATATGAAAAGCTTCAAAAGGTGTCAAAAATGAGAAGAGCATGAAACGGTCTGAAAATTAGGAGGAGAATGAAGCGATGTTGAAAAATATGAAGAGACTGAAAAGGTGTGAGACATATGAAGAGCTTCAAAAGGTGTCAACAATATGAGGAGCATGAAACGGTCTTAAAAATAGGAGGAGTATGAAGCGGTGTTCAAAAACATGAAGAGGATGAAAAGGTGTGAAAAATATGAAGAGCTTTAAAAGGTGTCAAAAATATGAGGAGCATGAAACGGTCTGAAAAATAGGAGGATTATGAAACGGTGTTCAAAAACATGAAGAGCCTGAAAAAGTGTGAGAAAATTGAAGAGATTCAAAAGGTGTGAAAATTATGAGGAGTCTGAAACGGTCTGAAAAATAGGAGGAGCATGAAGAGGTGTTCAAAAACATGAAGAGCCTGAAAAGCTGTGAAAAATATGCAAAGCTTCGAAAGGTGTCAAAACTGAGATGAGCATGAAACGGTCTGCAAAATATGAGGAGCATGAAATGGTGTTCAAAAACATGAAGAGCCTGAAAAGGTGTGAAAAATATGAAGAGATTCAAAAGGTGTGGAATACATTAGGAGGATTAAACGGTCTGAAACATAGGAGGAGCATGAAGCGGTGTTGAAAAACATGAAGAGCCTTAAAAAGTGTAAAAAATATGAAGAGCTTCAAAATGTGTGAAATACATGAGGAGTATGAAACTGTCAGAAAAATAGCAGGAGCATGAAGCGGTGTTAAAAACATGAAGAGTCTGAAAACGTGTGAAAAGTATGAAGAACTTCAAAAATGTGAAAAATATGAAGAGGTTCAAAAGGTGTGAAAAATATGAAGAGCTTCAAAAGGTGTCAAAAAAGAGTTGAGCATGAAAAGGTCTGAAAAATACGAGGAGCATGAAGCGGTGTTGAAAATCATGAAGAGCCTGAAAAGGTATGAAAAATATGAAGAGCTTCATAAGGTGTGAAATATATGAAGAGCTTCAAAAGTTGTCAAAATGAGATGAGCATGAAACGATTTGAAAAAAAGGAGGATCATGAATTGGTGTTGAAAGAAATGAAGAGCCTGAAAAGGTGTGAAATATCTGAAGAGCTTCAAAATGTGTCAAATATATGAGGAGAATGAAACGGTCTGAAAAATAGGCAGAACATGAAGCGGTGATCAAAAACATGAAGAGCCTGAAAAGGTGTGAATAATATGACGAGCTTCTAAAGGTGTCAAAAATATCAGGAGCATAAAACGTCCTGAAAAATAGGCGGAGCATGAAGCGGTGTTGAAAATCATCAAGAGACTGAAAAGTGTGAAATATATGAAGAGCTTCAAAAGGTTTGAAAAATATGAGGAGCATGAAACGGTCTGAAAAATAGGAGGAGCATGAAGCGGTGTTTAAAAACATGAAGAGCCTGAAAAGTTGTGAAAAATATGAAGAGCTTCAAAAGGCGTCAAAAATATGAGGAGCATGAAACGGTCTGAAAAATAGGAGGAGCATGAAGCGGTGTTGAAAAACATGAAGAGCCTGAAAACGTGTGGAAAATATGTGTAGCTTCAAAAGGTGTTAAATACATGAGGAGCATGAAACCGTCTGAAAAATAAGAGGAGCATGAATCAGTGTTCAAAAACATGAAGAGCCTGAAAAGGTGTGAAAAATATGAAGAGCTTCAAAATGTGTGAAATACATGAGGAGCATGAAAAGGTCTGAAAAATAGGAGGAGCATGAAGTGGTGTTCAAAAACATGAAGAGCCTGAAAACGTGTGAAAAATATGAGGAGCTTCAAAAATGTGAAAAATATGAAGAGCTTCAAAGGTGTCAAAAATATGAGGAACAGGAAACGGTCTTAAAAATAGGAGGAGGATGAAGTGGTGTTCAAAAACATGAAGAGCCTGAAAAGGTGTGAAAAATATGAAGAGACTCAATACGTGTCAAAAATATGAAGAGTATGAAACGGTCGGAAAAATAGCAGGAGCATGAAGCGGTGTTGAAAAACATGAAGAGTCTGAAAACGTGTGAAAATAATGAAGAGCTTCAAAAATGTGAAAAATATGAAGAGCTTCAACAGGTGTGAAAAATATGAAGAGCTTCAAAAGGTGTCAAAAAAGAGATGAGCATGAAAGGTCTGAAAAATACGAGGAGCATGAAGCGGTGTTGAAAATCATGAAGAGCCTGAAAAGGTATGAAAAATATGAAGAGATTCATAAGGTGTGAAATATATGAAGAGCTTCAAAAGGTGTCAAAATGAGATGAGCATGAAACGATTTGAAAAATAGGAGGAGCATGAAATAGTGTTGAAAAAAATGAAGAGCCTGAAAAGGTGTGAAATATCTGAAGAGCTTCAAAAGGTGTGAAAAATGCGATATGCATGAAACGGTCTGAAAAATAGGAGGAGCATGAAGCGGTGTTGGAAATCGTGAAGAGTCTGAAAAGGTGTGAAATATATGAAGAGCTTCAAAAGGTGTGAAAAATATGAGGAACATGAAACGGTCTGAAAAAAAGGAGCAGCATCAAACGATATTCATAAACATGAAGAGCCTGAAAAGGTGTGATATATATGAAGAGCTTCAAAAGGTGTGAAATTTAGGAGGAGCATGAAACGGTCTGAAAAATAGGAGGAGCATGAAGCGGTGTTGAAAAACATGAAGAGTCTGAAAAGGTGTGAAAAATACGAAGAGCTTCAAAACGTGTCAAAAATATGAGGAGCATGAAACGGTCTGAAATATAGGAGGATCAGGAAGCGGTGTTGAAAAACATGAAGAGCCTGAAAAGGTGTGAAAAATGTGAAGAGCTTCAAAAGGTCAAAAATATGAGGAGCATGAAACGGTCTGAAAATTAGGAGGAGCATGAAACGGTGATCAAAAACATGAAGAGCCTGAAAAGGTGTGAAAAATATGAAGATCTTCAGAAAGTGTCAAAAATATGAGGAGCATGAAACGGTCTGAAATATAGGAGGAGCATGAAACGGTGTTGAAAAACATGAAGAGCCTGAAAAGGTGTGAAAAATATGAAGAGCGTCAAAAGGTGTCAAAAATATGAGGAGTATGAAACGATCTGAAAAATATGAGGATCATGAAGCGGTGTTCAAAAACATGAGAAGCCTGAAAAGGTGTGAAAAATATGAAGACCTTCAACGGGATCAAAATCATGAGGAGCATGAAACGGTCTGAAAAATAGGAGGAGCATGAAACTGTGTTCAAAAACATGAAGAGCCTGAAAAGTTGTGAAAAATATGAAGAGGTTCAAAACATGTCAAAAATATCAGGAGCATGAAACTGTCTGAAATATAGGAGGAGCATGAAGTGGTGTTCAAAAACATGGACACCCTGATACGGTCTGAAAAATACGAGGAGCATGAAACGGTCTGAAAAATAGGAGGAGCATGGAGTGGTGTTGAAAAATATGAAGAGCATGAAAAAGTGTGAAAAATATGAAGAGCTTCAAAAGGTGTGAAAAATATGAAAAGCTTCAAAAGGTGTCAAAAATGAGATGATAATGAAGCGGTCTGAAAAATTGGAGGAACATGAAGCGCTGTTGAAAACCATGAAGAGCCTGAAAAGGTGTGAAAAATATGAAGAGCTTCAAAAGGTGTGAAAAATATGAGGAGCTTCAAAAGGAGACAAACATATAAGGAGCATGAAACGGTCTGAAAAATAGGAGGAGCAGGAAACGGTGTTGAAAAACATGAAGAGCCTGAAAACGTGTGAAAAATATGAAGAGTTTCAAAAGATGTGAAAAATAAGATAGCTTCAAAAGGTGTCAAAAATGATGTGAGCATGAAACGGTCTGAAAAATAGGAGGAGCATGAAGTCGTGTTGAAAAACATGAAAAGCCTGAAAAAGTGTGAAATATATGAAGAGCTTCAAAAGGTGTGAAAAATATGAGGAGCTTCAAAAGGAGACAAACATATAAGGAGCATGAAATGGTCTGAAAAATAGGAGGAGCATGAAGTCGTGTTGAAAAACAAGAAAAGCCTGAAAAAGTGTGAAATATATGAAGAGCTTCAAAAGGTGTCAAAAATATGAGGAGCATGAAATGATCTGAAAAATAGGAGTAACATGAAACGGTCTGAAAAATAGGAGGAGCATGAAACGGTGTTCAAAAACATGAAGAGCCTGAAAAGTTGTGAAAAATATGAAGAGCTTGAAAAGGTGTGAAAAATATGAACAGCTTCAAAAGGTGTCAAAAATGAGATGAGCATGAAGCGGTCTGAAAAATAGGAGGAGGATGAAGTGGTGTTGAAAAACATGAAGAGCCTGAAAAGGTGTGAAAAATATGAAGAGCTTCAAAAGGTGTGAAAAATATGAGGAGCATGAAACGGTCTGAAAAATAGGAGGAGAATGAAACTGTGTTCAAAAACATGAAGAGCCTGAAAAGTTGTGAAAAATCTGAAGAGCTTCAAAAGGTGTCAAAAATATGAGGAGCATGAAGCTGTCTGAGATATAGGGGGAGCATGAAGCGGTGTTGAAAAACATGAAGACCCTGAAAAGTTGTGAAAAATATGAAGAGGTTCTAAAGGAGTCAAAAATATGAGGAGCATGAAACAGTCTTTAAAATAGGATGAGAATGAGACGGTTTTGAAAAAGATGAAGAGCATGAAAAGGTGTGAAAATCATGAAGAGCTTCAAAAGGTGTAAAAATTATGAGAGGCATGAAACGACTGAAAAATAGGAGGAGCATGATGCGGTGGTCAAAAACATGAAGAGCCTAAAAAGGTGTGAAAAATATAAAGAGCTTCAAAAGGTGTCAAAAATATTAGGAGCATGAAACAGTATGAAACATAGGATGAGCATGAAACTATTTTGAAAAAGATGAAGAGCATGAAAAGGTGTGAAAAATATGAAGAGCTTCAAAAGATGTTAAAAATATGAAGAGCATGAAACTTTCTGAAAAATTGGAGGAGCATGAAGCGGTGTTGAAAAACATGAAGAGCCTGAAAAGGTGTGAAATGTATGAAGAGCTTCAAAAGTTGTCAAAAATATGAGGAGCATGAAACGGTCTGAAAAATAGGAGAAGCATGAAGCGGTGTTGAAAAACATGAAAAGCCTGAAAAGGTGGAAAAATATGAAGAGCTTCAAAAAGTGTCAACAATATGAGGAGCATGAAACAGTCTGAAAATTAGGAAGAGCATGAAACTGTGTTGATAAACATGAAGAGCCTGAAAAGGTGTGAAAAATATGAAGAGCTTCAAAAGGTGTCAAATATATGAGGAGCATGAAACAGTGTGAAAAATAGGATGAGCATGAAACGGTTTTAAAAAGACGAAGAGCCTAAAAGGTGTGACATATATGAAGAGCTTCAAAAGGTGTGAAATACATGAGGAGGTCGAAACGGTCTGAAAATAGTAGGAGCATGAAGCGGCTTTGAAAAACATGAAGAGCCTGAAAACGTGTGAAAAACATGAAGAGCTTCAAAAGGTGTGAAATATATGAAGAGCTACAAAAGGTGTCAAAAATATGAGGAGCATGAAACGGTCTGAAATATAGGAGGAGCATGAGGTGGTGTTCAAAAACATGAAGAGCCTGAAAAGGTGTGAAAAATATGAAGAGCTTCAAAAGGTGTCAAAAATATGAGGAGCATGATACGGTGTTCAAAAATATGAAGAGCCTGAAAAAGTGTGAAAAACATGAAGATCTTCAAAAGGGGTCAAAAATATGAGGAGCATGAAACGATCTGAAAAATAGGAGGAGCATGAAGTGGTGTTCAAAAACATGAAGAGCCTGAAAAGGTGTGAAAATCATGAAGAGCCTCAAAACGTGTCAAAAATATGAGGAGCATGAAACGGTCTGAAAAATAGGAGGAGCATGAAGTGGTCGTGAAAATCATGAAGTGCCTGAAAAGGTGTAAAATATATAAAGAGCTTCAAAAGTTGTGAAAAAATGAGGAGGTTCAAAAGGTGTCAAAAATATGAGGAGCATGAAACGGTCTGAAAAATAGGAGGAGCATGAAACGGTGTTCGAAAACATGAAGAGCCTGAAAAGGTGTGAAAAATATGAAGAGCTTGAAAAGGTGTGAAATACATGAGGAGCCTGTAGCGGTCTGAAAAATTGGAGGAGCATGAAACGGTGTTGAAAAACATGAAGAGCCTGAAAAGGTGTGAAAAATAGGAAGAGCTTCACAAGGTGTCAAATATATGAGGAGCATGAAACGTTCTGAAAAATAGGAGGAGCATGAAGCAGTCGTCAAAAACATGAAGAACCTGAAAAGTTTTGTAAAATATGAAGAGCTTCAAAAGGTGTGAAAAATATGAGGAACATGAAACGGTCTGAAATATAGGAGCAGCATGAAACAGTGTTGAAAGACATGAAGAGCTTCAAAAGGTGTCAAAAATATGAGGAGCATGAAACGGTCTGAAAAATAGGAGTCGCAAGAAGCGGTGTTGGAAAACATGAAGACCCTGAAAACGTGTGAAAAATATGAAGAGCTTCAAAAGCTGTGAAAAATATGAAGAGCTTCAAAACGTGTCAAAAATGAGATGAGCATGAAACGGTCTGAAAAATAGGAGGAGCAAGAAGCGTTTTTGGAAAACATGAAGAGACTGAAAAGGTGTGAAAAATATGAAAAGCTTCAAAAGATGTCAAAAATATGAGGAGCATGAAACGGTGTGAAAAATAGGAGGAGCATGAAGCTGTGTTCAAAAACATGAAGAGCCTGAAAAGGTGAGAAAAATATGAAGAGCTTCAAAAGGTGTCCAAAATATGAGGAGCATGAAACGGTCTGAAAAATAGGAGGAGCATGAAGCGGTGTTCAAAAACATGAAAAGCCTGAAAAGGTGTGAAAAATAGGAAGAGCTTCAAAAGGTGTGAAAAATATGAGGAGCATGAAACGGTCTGAAAAATAGGAGTAGCATGAAGTGGTATTGAATACATGAATAGCCTGGAAAGGTGTGAAATATATGAAGAGCTTCAAAAGGTGTGAAAAATATGAAAAGCTTCAAAAGGTGTGAAATACATGACGAGCATGAAACTCTCTGAAAAATAGGAGGAGCATGAAGTGGTGTTGAAAAAGGTGAATAGCCTGTAAAGGTGTGAATATATGAAGAGCTTCAAAAGGTGTAAAAAATATGAGAGGCATGAAACGACTGAAAAATAGGAGGAGCATGAAGTGGTGTTGAAAAAGGTGAATAGCCTGTAAAGGTGTGAATATATGAAGAGCTTCAAAAGGTGTCAAAACTATGAGGAGCATGAAACGGGCTGAAAAATAGGAGGAGCATGAAGCGGTGTTGAAAAAAATGAAGAGCTTGAAAAGGTGTGAAAATATGAAGAGCTTCAAAAGGTGTCAAAAATATAGGAGAATGAAACGGTCTGAAAAATAGGAGGAGCATGAAACGGTGTTCAAAACATGAAGAGCTGAAAAGGTGTGAAAAATATGAGGAGCTTCAAAAGGTGTCCAAAATATGAGGAGCATGAAACTCTCTGAAAAATAGGAGGAGCATGAAGCGGTGTTGAAAAACATGAAGAGCCTGAAAAGATGTGAAAAATATGAAGAGCTTCAAAAGTTGTCAAAAATATGAGGAGCATGAAACGGTCTGAAAAAAAGGAGGAGCATGAAGCGGTGTTGAAAACATGAAAAGCCTGAAAATGTGTGAAAAATATGAAGAGCTTTCAAAGGTGTGAAAAATATGAATAGCTTCGAAATGTGTCAGTGATGAGAGGAGCATGAAACGGTCTGAAAAATAGGAGGAGCATGAAGCGGTCTGAAAAATAGGAGTAGCATGAAGTGGTATTGAAAACATGAATAGCCTGGAAAGGTGTGAAATATATGAAGAGCTTCAAAAGGTGTGAAAAATATGAAAAGCTTCAAAAGGTGTGAAATACATGACGAGCATGAAACTCTCTGAAAAATAGGAGGAGCATGAAGTGGTGTTGAAAAAGGTGAATAGCTTGTAAATGTGTGAATATATGAAGAGCTTCAAAAGGTGTAAAAAATATGAGAGGCATGAAACGACTGAAAAATAGGAGGAGCATGAAACGGTGTTGAAAAACATGAAGAGCCTGAAAAGGTGTGAAAAATATGAAGAGCTTCAAAAGGTGTGCAAAGTATGAGTAGCATGAAATGGTCTGAAAAATAGGAGGGGCATGTAGCGGGTTTGAAAAAACTGAAGAGCCTGAAAATGTGTGAAATATATGAGGAGCTTGAAAAGGTGTCAAAAATATGAAGAGCATCAAAGGGTCTGAAAAATAGGAGGAGCACAAAGCGGTGTTCAAAAACATGAAGAGCCTGAAAAGTTGTGAAGAATATGAGGAGCATGAAACGGTCTAAAATATAGGAGGAGCATGAATTGGTGTTGAAAAACATGAAGAGCATGAAAAGGCGTGAAAACTATGAAGAGCTGCAAAATGTGTGAAAAATATGAAGAGCATGAAATGGTGTTCAAAAACATGAAAAGGTGTGAAAAATATGAAGAGCTTCAAAAGGTGTCAAAAATATGAGGAGAATGAAACAGTCTTAAAAATAGGAAGAGCATGAAACGGTGTTCAAAAATATGAAAGGCCTGAAAAGTTGTGAAAAATATGAAGAGCTTCAAAAGGTGTCAAAAATAGGAGGAGCATGAAACGGTCTGAAAAATAGGAGGAGCATGAAGCGGTGTAAAAAACATGAAGACCCTGAAAAGGTGTTAAAAATATGAAGAGCTTCAAAAGGTTACAAATATATGAGGATCATGAAACGGTCAGAAAAATAGGAGAAGCATGAAGCGGTGTTCAAAAACATGAAGAGCGTGAAAACGTGTGAAAAATATGAAGAGCTTCAAAAGGTGTCAAAAATATGAGGAGCATGAAACGGTCTGAAAATTAGGAGGAGCATGAAAAGGTGTTCAAAAACATGAAGAGCCTGAAAACGTGTGAAAAATATGAAGAGCTTCAAAAGGTGTCACAATATGAGGAGCAGTAAACGGTTTGAAAAATAGGAGGAGCATGAAGCAGTGTTGAAAAACATGAAGAGCTTAAAAAGGTGTCAAAAATATGAGGAGCAAGAAAAGGTGTTGAAAAACATGAAGAGCCTGAAAAGGTGTGAAAAATATGAAGAGCTTCAAAAGGTGTCAAAAATATGAGGACCATAAAACGATCTGACAAATATGAGGAGTCTGAAACTGTCTGAAAAATAGGAGGAGCATGAAACGGTGTTGAAAAACATGAAGAGCATGGAAAGGTGTGAAAAACATGAAGAGCTTCAAAGGTGTCAAAATATGAGGAACATGAAACGGTCTGAAATATAGCAGGAGCATGAAAATGTGTTAAAAAACATGAAGAGCCTGAAAAGGTGTGAAACATATGAGGAGCATGAAACGGTCTGAAAAATAGGAGGAGCATGAAGCGGTGTTGAAAGACATGAAGAGCCTGAAGGTGTGAAATATATGAAGAGCTTCAAAAGGTGTCAAAAAATGAGGAGCATGAAACGGTCTGAAAAACAGGAGGAGCATTAAGCGGTGTTGAAAAAAATGAAGAGCCTGAAAAGGTGTGAAAAATATGAAGAGCTTCAAAAGGTGTCAAAAATATGAGGAGCATGAAACGGTCTGAGAAATAGGAGTCGCAAGAAGCGGTGTTGGAAAACATGAAGACCCTGAAAACGTGTGAAAAATATGAAGAGCTTCAAAAGCTGTGAAAAATATGAAGAGCTTCAAAACGTGTCAAAAATGAGATGAGCATGAAACGGTCTGAAAAATAGGAGGAGCAAGAAGCGTTTTTGGAAAACATGAAGAGACTGAAAAGGTGTGAAAAATATGAAAAGCTTCAAAAGATGTCAAAAATATGAGGAGCATGAAACGGTGTGAAAAATAGGAGGAGCATGAAGCTGTGTTCAAAAACATGAAGAGCCTGAAAAGGTGAGAAAAATATGAAGAGCTTCAAAAGGTGTCCAAAATATGAGGAGCATGAAACGGTCTGAAAAATAGGAGGAGCATGAAGCGGTGTTCAAAAACATGAAAAGCCTGAAAAGGTGTGAAAAATAGGAAGAGCTTCAAAAGGTGTGAAAAATATGAGGAGCATGAAACGGTCTGAAAAATAGGAGTAGCATGAAGTGGTATTGAATACATGAATAGCCTGGAAAGGTGTGAAATATATGAAGAGCTTCAAAAGGTGTGAAAAATATGAAAAGCTTCAAAAGGTGTGAAATACATGACGAGCATGAAACTCTCTGAAAAATAGGAGGAGCATGAAGTGGTGTTGAAAAAGGTGAATAGCCTGTAAAGGTGTGAATATATGAAGAGCTTCAAAAGGTGTAAAAAATATGAGAGGCATGAAACGACTGAAAAATAGGAGGAGCATGAAGTGGTGTTGAAAAAGGTGAATAGCCTGTAAAGGTGTGAATATATGAAGAGCTTCAAAAGGTGTCAAAACTATGAGGAGCATGAAACGGGCTGAAAAATAGGAGGAGCATGAAGCGGTGTTGAAAAAAATGAAGAGCTTGAAAAGGTGTGAAAATATGAAGAGCTTCAAAAGGTGTCAAAAATATAGGAGAATGAAACGGTCTGAAAAATAGGAGGAGCATGAAACGGTGTTCAAAACATGAAGAGCTGAAAAGGTGTGAAAAATATGAGGAGCTTCAAAAGGTGTCCAAAATATGAGGAGCATGAAACTCTCTGAAAAATAGGAGGAGCATGAAGCGGTGTTGAAAAACATGAAGAGCCTGAAAAGATGTGAAAAATATGAAGAGCTTCAAAAGTTGTCAAAAATATGAGGAGCATGAAACGGTCTGAAAAAAAGGAGGAGCATGAAGCGGTGTTGAAAACATGAAAAGCCTGAAAATGTGTGAAAAATATGAAGAGCTTTCAAAGGTGTGAAAAATATGAATAGCTTCGAAATGTGTCAGTGATGAGAGGAGCATGAAACGGTCTGAAAAATAGGAGGAGCATGAAGCGGTCTGAAAAATAGGAGTAGCATGAAGTGGTATTGAAAACATGAATAGCCTGGAAAGGTGTGAAATATATGAAGAGCTTCAAAAGGTGTGAAAAATATGAAAAGCTTCAAAAGGTGTGAAATACATGACGAGCATGAAACTCTCTGAAAAATAGGAGGAGCATGAAGTGGTGTTGAAAAAGGTGAATAGCTTGTAAATGTGTGAATATATGAAGAGCTTCAAAAGGTGTAAAAAATATGAGAGGCATGAAACGACTGAAAAATAGGAGGAGCATGAAACGGTGTTGAAAAACATGAAGAGCCTGAAAAGGTGTGAAAAATATGAAGAGCTTCAAAAGGTGTGCAAAGTATGAGTAGCATGAAATGGTCTGAAAAATAGGAGGGGCATGTAGCGGGTTTGAAAAAACTGAAGAGCCTGAAAATGTGTGAAATATATGAGGAGCTTGAAAAGGTGTCAAAAATATGAAGAGCATCAAAGGGTCTGAAAAATAGGAGGAGCACAAAGCGGTGTTCAAAAACATGAAGAGCCTGAAAAGTTGTGAAGAATATGAGGAGCATGAAACGGTCTAAAATATAGGAGGAGCATGAATTGGTGTTGAAAAACATGAAGAGCATGAAAAGGCGTGAAAACTATGAAGAGCTGCAAAATGTGTGAAAAATATGAAGAGCATGAAATGGTGTTCAAAAACATGAAAAGGTGTGAAAAATATGAAGAGCTTCAAAAGGTGTCAAAAATATGAGGAGAATGAAACAGTCTTAAAAATAGGAAGAGCATGAAACGGTGTTCAAAAATATGAAAGGCCTGAAAAGTTGTGAAAAATATGAAGAGCTTCAAAAGGTGTCAAAAATAGGAGGAGCATGAAACGGTCTGAAAAATAGGAGGAGCATGAAGCGGTGTAAAAAACATGAAGACCCTGAAAAGGTGTTAAAAATATGAAGAGCTTCAAAAGGTTACAAATATATGAGGATCATGAAACGGTCAGAAAAATAGGAGAAGCATGAAGCGGTGTTCAAAAACATGAAGAGCGTGAAAACGTGTGAAAAATATGAAGAGCTTCAAAAGGTGTCAAAAATATGAGGAGCATGAAACGGTCTGAAAATTAGGAGGAGCATGAAAAGGTGTTCAAAAACATGAAGAGCCTGAAAACGTGTGAAAAATATGAAGAGCTTCAAAAGGTGTCAAAATATGAGGAGCAGTAAACGGTTTGAAAAATAGGAGGAGCATGAAGCAGTGTTGAAAAACATGAAGAGCTTAAAAAGGTGTCAAAAATATGAGGAGCAAGAAAAGGTGTTGAAAAACATGAAGAGCCTGAAAAGGTGTGAAAAATATGAAGAGCTTCAAAAGGTGTCAAAAATATGAGGACCATAAAACGATCTGAAAAATATGAGGAGTCTGAAACTGTCTGAAAAATAGGAGGAGCATGAAACGGTGTTGAAAAACATGAAGAGCATGGAAAGGTGTGAAAAACATGAAGAGCTTCAAAGGTGTCAAAATATGAGGAACATGAAACGGTCTGAAATATAGCAGGAGCATGAAAATGTGTTAAAAAACATGAAGAGCCTGAAAAGGTGTGAAACATATGAGGAGCATGAAACGGTCTGAAAAATAGGAGGAGCATGAAGCGGTGTTGAAAGACATGAAGAGCCTGAAGGTGTGAAATATATGAAGAGCTTCAAAAGGTGTCAAAAAATGAGGAGCATGAAACGGTCTGAAAAACAGGAGGAGCATTAAGCGGTGTTGAAAAAAATGAAGAGCCTGAAAAGGTGTGAAAAATATGAAGAGCTTCAAAAGGTGTCAAAAATATGAGGAGCATGAAACGGTCTGAAAAATAGGAGTCGCAAGAAGCGGTGTTGGAAAACATGAAGACCCTGAAAACGTGTGAAAAATATGAAGAGCTTCAAAAGCTGTGAAAAATATGAAGAGCTTCAAAACGTGTCAAAAATGAGATGAGCATGAAACGGTCTGAAAAATAGGAGGAGCAAGAAGCGTTTTTGGAAAACATGAAGAGACTGAAAAGGTGTGAAAAATATGAAAAGCTTCAAAAGATGTCAAAAATATGAGGAGCATGAAACGGTGTGAAAAATAGGAGGAGCATGAAGCTGTGTTCAAAAACATGAAGAGCCTGAAAAGGTGAGAAAAATATGAAGAGCTTCAAAAGGTGTCCAAAATATGAGGAGCATGAAACGGTCTGAAAAATAGGAGGAGCATGAAGCGGTGTTCAAAAACATGAAAAGCCTGAAAAGGTGTGAAAAATAGGAAGAGCTTCAAAAGGTGTGAAAAATATGAGGAGCATGAAACGGTCTGAAAAATAGGAGTAGCATGAAGTGGTATTGAATACATGAATAGCCTGGAAAGGTGTGAAAAATATGAAGAGCTTCAAAAGGTGTCAAAAATATGAGGACCATAAAACGATCTGAAAAATATGAGGAGTCTGAAACTGTCTGAAAAATAGGAGGAGCATGAAACGGTGTTGAAAAACATGAAGAGCATGGAAAGGTGTGAAAAACATGAAGAGCTTCAAAGGTGTCAAAATATGAGGAACATGAAACGGTCTGAAATATAGCAGGAGCATGAAAATGTGTTAAAAAACATGAAGAGCCTGAAAAGGTGTGAAACATATGAGGAGCATGAAACGGTCTGAAAAATAGGAGGAGCATGAAGCGGTGTTGAAAGACATGAAGAGCCTGAAGGTGTGAAATATATGAAGAGCTTCAAAAGGTGTCAAAAAATGAGGAGCATGAAACGGTCTGAAAAACAGGAGGAGCATTAAGCGGCGTTGAAAAAAATGAAGAGCCTGAAAAGGTGTGAAAAATATGAAGAGCTTCAAAAGGTGTCAAATATATGAGGAGCATGAAACGGTCTTAAAAAGTAGGAGAAGCATGAAGTGTTGTTGAAAAATATAAAGAGCCTGAAAAGGTGTGGAAAATATGAAGAGCTTCAAAAGGTATCAAAAATATGAGGAGCAGTAAACGGTTTGAAAAATAGGAGGAGCATGAAGCAGTGTTGAAAAACATGAAGAGCATGGAAAGGTGTGAATAATATAAAGAGCGTCAAAAGGTGTAAAAAATATGAGGAGCACGAAACGGTCTGAAAAATAAGAGGAGCCTGAAAAGGTGTTGAAAATCATGAAGAGCCTGAAAAGTTGCGAAGAATAAGAAGAGCTGCAAAAGGCGTCAAAATTATGAGGAGCATGAAACAGTCTGAAAAAGAGGAGGAGCATGAAACGGTCTGAAGAAGAGGAGGAGCATAAAACAGTGTTGAAACACATGAAGAGCCTGAAAAGGTGTGGAAAATAGTCTGAGCTTCAAAAAGAGTCAAAAATATGAGAGCATGAAACGTTCTCAAAAATGGAAAGAGCATGAAGCGGTGTTCAAAAACCTGAAGAGCCTGGAATGGTGTGAAAACTATGAAGAGCTTCAAAAGCTGTCAAATATATGAGGAGCAAGAAACGGTCTGAAAAAGAGGAGGAGAATGAAACGGTGTTGAAGCACATGAAGATCCTGAAAAGGTGTGAAAAATATGAAGAGCTTCAAAAGGTGTGAAAAATATGAAGAGCTTCAAAAGGTGTAATAGTTAGATGAGCATGAAACGGTCTGAAAAATAGGACGAGCATGACGAGGTGTTGAAAAACATGAAGAGACTGAAAAGGTGTGAAAAATATGAAGAGCTTCAAAAGGTGTCAAATACATGAGGAGCGTGAAACGATCTGAAAAATAGGAGGAGCATGAAATGGTGTTCGAAAACATGAACAGCCTGAAAAGATGTGAAAAATATGAAGAGCTTCAAAAGGTGTCAAAAATATGAGGAGCATGAAACAGTCTGAAAAAGAGGAGGAGCATGAAATGGTCTGAAGAAGAGGAGGAGCATGAAACGGTGTTGAAACTCATGAAGAGCCTGAAAAGGTGTGGAAAATAGGATGAGCTTCAAAAAGAGTCAAAATATGAGAGCATGAAACGGTCTCAAAAATGGAAAGAGCATGAAGCGGTGTTCAAAAATCTGAAGAGCCTGGAATGGTGTGAAAACTATGAAGAGCTTCAAAAGCTGTCAAATATATGAGGAGCAAGAAACGGTCTGAAAAAGAGGAGGAGAATGAAACGGTGTTGAAGCACATGAAGATCCTGAAAAGGTGTGAAAAATATGAAGAGCTTCAAAAGGTGTGAAAAATATGAAGAGCTTCAAAAGGTGTGAGAAATATGAAGAGCTTGAAAAGGTGTCAAAAATATGAGGACCATGAAACGGTCTGAATAATACGAGGAACATGAAGCGGAGTTCAAAAACACGAAGTGCCTGAAAAGGTGTGAAAAATATGAAGAGCTTCAAAAGGTGTCAAAAATATGAGGAGCATGAAATGGTCTGAAAAAATAGGAGGAGCATGAAGCGGTGTTCAAAAACATGAAGAGCCTGTAAAGGTGTGAAAAATATGAAGAGCTTCAAAAGGTGTCAAAAATATGAGGAGCATGAAACGGTCTGAAAAATAGGAGGAGTATGAAGCGGTGATCAAAAATATGAAGAGCCTGAAAAGTTGTGAAAAATATGAAGAGCTTCAAAAGGTGTGAAATACATGGGGAGCATGAAACGGGCTGAAAAAAAGGAGAAGCATGAAGTGGTGTGTAAAAAAATGAAGAGCCTGAAAAGGTGTGAAAAATATGAAGAGCTTCAAAAGGTGTGAAATACATGAGGAGAATGAAATACTCTGAAAAATAGAAGGAGCATGAAGTGGTGTTCAAAAACATGAAGAGCCAGAAAAGGTGTGAAAAATATGAAGAGCTTCAAAAGGTGTCAAAAATACGAGGAGCATGAAACAGTCTGAAAAATAGGAGGAGCATGTAGCGGTGTTCAAAAACATGAAGATCTTGAAAAGGTGTGCAAAATATGAATAGCTTCAAAAGTTGTCAAAAATATGAGGAGCATGAAACGGTGTGAAAAATAGGTGGAACAAGAAGGAGTGTTGAAAAACATGAAGAGCCTGAAAATGTGTGAAAAATATAAAGAGCTTCAAAAGATGTGAAAAATATGAAGAACTTCAAAAGGTGTCAAAAATGAGATGAGCAAGAAAAGGTTCGAAAAATAGGAGGAGCATGAAGCGGTGTTCAAAAACATGAAGAACCTGAAAAGTTGTGAGAAATATGAAGAGCTTCAACAGGTGTCAAATATATGAGGAGCATGAAACGCTCTGAAAAAGAGGAGGAGCATGAAGCGGTGTTGAAAAACATGAAGAGCCTGAAAAGGTGTGAAAAATATGAAGAGCTTCAAAAGGTGTCAAAAATATGGGAGCATGAAACGGTCTGAAAAATAGGAGGAGCATGAAGTCGTGTTGAAAAACATGAAGAGGCTGAAAAGGTGTGAAAAATATGAAGAGCTTCAAAAGGTGTCAAAAATATGAGAAGCATGAAATGGTCTTAAAAATAGGAGCAGCATGAAACGGTGTTCAAAAACATGAAGAGCCTGAAAACGTGTGAAAATATGAAGAGCCTCAAAAGGTGTGAAAAATATGAAGAGCTTCAAATAATGTGAAATACATGAGGAGCATGAAATGGTCTGAAAAATAGGAGGAGCATGAAGCGGTGTTGAAAAACATGAAAACCTGAAAAGATGTGAAAAATATGAACAGCTTCAAAAGGTGTCAAATATATGAGGAACAAGAAACGGTCTGAAAAATGGGAGGAGCATGAAGCGGTGTTCAAAAAAATGAAGAGCCTGAAATAGTGTTAAAAATATGAAGAGCTTCAAAAGGTGTGAAAAATATGAGGAGCATGAAACGGTCTGATAAATAAGAGTAGCATGAAACGGTGTTCAGAAACATGAAGAGCCTGGAAAGGTGTGAAAAATATGAAGAGCCACAAAAAGTGTCAAAATTATGAAGAGCATGAAACGGTCTGAAAAACAGGAGGATCATGAAGCAGTGTTGAAAAACAAGAAGAGCCTGAAAACGTGTGAAAAATAAGAAGAGCTTCAAACGGTGTGAAAAATATGAATAGCTTCAAAAGGTGTCAAAAAAGAGATGAGCATGAAACGGTCTGAACAATAGGAGGAGCTTGAAGCTGTGCTCAAAAACATGAAGAGCCTGAGAAGGTGTGAAAAATATGAAGAGCTTCAAAAGGTGTGAAAAATATGACGAGCATGAAACGGTCTGAAAAATAGGAGGAGCATGAAGTGGTGTTCAATAATATGAAGAGCCTGAAAAGGTGTGAAAAATATGACGAGCTTCCAAAGTTGTCAAAAATATGAGGAGCATGAAAAGGTCTGAAAAATAGGAGGAGCATGAAGTGGTGTTCAATAATATGAAGAGCCTGAAAAGGTGTGAAAAATATGACGAGCTTCCAAAGTTGTCAAAAATATGAGGAGCATGAAAAGGTCTGAAAAATAGGAGCATGAAGCGGTGTTCAATAATATGAAGAGCCTGAAAATGTGTGAAAAATATGAAGAGCTCCAAAAGTTGTCAAAAATATGAGGAGCATGAAACGGTCTCAAAAAATGGGAGGAGCGTGAAGAAAGTTGTGAAAAATATGAAGAGCTTCAAAAGGTGTCAAAAATATGAGGAGCATGAAACGGTCTCAAAAATAGGAGGAGCATGAAGCGGTGTTGAAAAACATGAAGAGCCTGAAAAGGTGTGAAAAATATGAAGAGCTTCAAAAGGTGTCAATAATAAGAGGTGCATGAAACAATCTGAAAAATAGGAGGAGCATGAAACGGTCTGAAAAATTGTAGGAGCATGAAGCGGTGTTGAAAAACATGAAGAGCCTGAAAAGGTGTGACATATATAAAGAGCTTCAAAAGGTGTCAAATATATGAGGTGCATGAAATGGTCTGAAAAATAGGAGGAGCATGAAGTGGTGTTGAAAAACATTAAGAGCCTGAGAAGCTGTGAAAAGTATGAAGACCTTCAAAAGGTGTCAAAAATATGAGGTGCCTGAAATGGTCTGAAAAATAGGAGGAGGATGAAGCGGTGTTGAAAAACATGAAGAGCCGGAAAAGGTGTGAAAAATATGAAGAGCTTCAAAAGGTTTCAAAAATATGAGGAGCATGAAACGGTCTGAAAAATATTAGGAGCATAAAACGGTGTTCAAAAACATGAGGAGCCTGAAAAGGTGTGAAAAATAAGAAGAGCTTCAAAAGGAGTGAAATAAATGAGGAGCATGAAACGGTCTAAAAAATAGGAGGAACATGAAAAGGTCTTCAAAATCATGAAGAGCCTGAAAAGGTGTGAAAAAATATGAAGAGCTCCAAAAGGTGCGAAAAATATGAGGAGCATGAAACGGTCTGAAAAATAGGAGGAGCATGAATCGGTGTTCAAAAACATGAAGAGCCTGAAAAGGTGTGAAAAATATGAAGAGATTCAAAAGCTGTCAAAAATATGAGGAGCCTGAAATAGTCTGAGAAATAGGAGGAGCATGAAGTGATGTTGAAAAGATGAAGAGCCTGAAAAGGTGTGAAAAACATGAAGAGCTTCAAAAGGTATCAAAAATGTGAGGATCATGAAATGATCTGAAAAATATGAGGAACATGAAGCGGTGTTGAAAAACATGAAGAGCCTGAAAACGTGTTAAAAATATGAAGAGCTTCAAAAGGTGTGATAAATATGAAGAGCTTCAAAATGTGTCAAAAATATGAGGAGCATGATACGGTTTGAAAAATAGGAGGAGCATGAAGCGGTGTTCAAAAACATGAAGAGCCTGAAAACGTGTTAAAAACATAAAGAGCTTCAAAAGGTGTGAAAAATATGAAGAGCTTCAAAAGGTGTCAAATATTAGATGAGCATGAAACGATCTGAAAAATAGGAGGAGCATGAATCGGTGTTGAAAAACATGAAGAGCCTGAAAAAGTGTGAAAAATATGAAGAGTTTCTATAGGTGTCAAAAATATGAGGAGCATGAAACGGTCTGAAAAATAGGAGGAGCATGAAGTCGTGTTGAGAAACATGAAGAGTCTGAAAAGGTGTGAAAAATATGAAGAGCTTCAAAAGGAGTCAAAAATATGAGGAGCATGAAATGGTCTGAAAAAATAGGAGGAGCATGAAGCGGTGTTCAAAAACATGAAGAGCCTGTAAAGGTGTGAAAAATATGAAGAGCTTCAAAAGGTGTCAAAAATATGAGGAGCATGAAACGGTCTGAAAAATAGGAGGAGTATGAAGCGGTGATCAAAAATATGAAGAGCCTGAAAAGTTGTGAAAAATATGAAGAGCTTCAAAAGGTGTGAAATACATGGGGAGCATGAAACGGGCTGAAAAAAAGGAGAAGCATGAAGTGGTGTGGAAAAAAATGAAGAGCCTGAAAAGGTGTGAAAAATATGAAGAGCTTCAAAAGGTGTGAAATACATGAGGAGAATGAAATACTCTGAAAAATAGAAGGAGCATGAAGTGGTGTTCAAAAACATGAAGAGCCAGAAAAGGTGTGAAAAATATGAAGAGCTTCAAAAGGTGTCAAAAATACGAGGAGCATGAAACAGTCTGAAAAATAGGAGGAGCATGTAGCGGTGTTCAAAAACATGAAGATCTTGAAAAGGTGTGCAAAATATGAATAGCTTCAAAAGTTGTCAAAAATATGAGGAGCATGAAACGGTGTGAAAAATAGGTGGAACAAGAAGGAGTGTTGAAAAACATGAAGAGCCTGAAAATGTGTGAAAAATATAAAGAGCTTCAAAAGATGTGAAAAATATGAAGAACTTCAAAAGGTGTCAAAAATGAGATGAGCAAGAAACGGTTCGAAAAATAGGAGGAGCATGAAGCGGTGTTCAAAAACATGAAGAACCTGAAAAGTTGTGAGAAATATGAAGAGCTTCAACAGGTGTCAAATATATGAGGAGCATGAAACGCTCTGAAAAAGAGGAGGAGCATGAAGCGGTGTTGAAAAACATGAAGAGCCTGAAAAGTAGTGAAAAATATGAAGAGCTTCTAAAGGTGTCAAAAATGTGAGGAGCATGTAACAGTCTTAAAAATACGAGGAGCATGAAGTGATGTTGAAAAACATGAATAGCCTGAAAATGTCTGAAATATATGAAGAGATTAAAAATGTGACAAATATGTGAGGAGCATGAAACGGTCTGAAAAATACGAGGAGCATGAAGCGGTGTTCAAAAATATGAAGAGCCTGAAAATGTGTGAAAAATATGAAGAGCTTCAAAAGGTGTCAAAAATATGAGGAGCATGAATCGGTCTGAAAAATAGGAAGAGCATGAAGCTCTGTTCAAAAACATGAAGAGCCTGAAAATGTGTGAAAAATATGAAGAGCTTCAAAAGGTGTGAAAAATATGAGGAGCATGAAACAGCCTGAAAAATAGGAGGAGCATGAAGCGGTATTGAAAAACATGAAGAGCCTGAAATCTTGTGAAAAATATGAAGAGCTTCAAAAGGTGTCAAAAATGAGATGAGCATGAAACGGTCTGAAAAATAGGAGGAGCAAGAAGTAGTGTTGAAAAAAATGAAGAGCCTGAAAAGGTGTGAAAAATATGAAAAGCTTCAAAAGGTGTCAAAAATATGAAGAGCAGAAACGGTCTGAAAAATAGGAGGAGCATGAAGCGGTGTTGAAAAACATGAAGAGCCTGAAAAGGTGTGAAAAATATGAAGAGCTTCAAAAGGTGTCAAAAATATGAGGAGCATGTAACAGTCTGAAAAATAGGAGGAGCATGAAGCGGTTTTGAAAAACATAAAGACCCTGAAAAGGTGTGAAAAATATGAATAGCTTCAAAAGGTGTCAAAATTACAAGGAGCATGAAACGGTCTGAAAAATAGGAGGAGCATGAAGAGGTGTTCAAAAATATGAAGAGCCTTAAAAGGTGTGAAAAATATGAAGAGCTTCAAAAGGTGTTAAAAATATGAGGAGCATGAAACGGTCTGAAAAATGGGAGGAGCATGAAGTGGTGTTGAAAAACATGAAGAGCATGAAAAGCTGTGAAAAATATGAAGAGCTTCAAAATGTGTGAAATACATGAGGAGCATGAAACTGTCTGAAAAATAGGAGGAGCATGAAGCGGTGTTGAAAAATATGAAGAGCCTGAAAAGGTGTGAAAAATATGAAGAGCTTCAAAAGGTGTCAAAAATATGGGAGCATGAAACGGTCTGAAAAATAGGAGGAGCATGAAGTGGTGTCCAAAAACATGAAGAGCCTGAAAATTGTGAAATATATGAAGAGCTTCAAAAGGTGTCAAAAATATGTGGAGCACGAAACGGTCTGAAAAATAGGAGGAGCATGAAGTGGTGTTGAAAAATATGAAGAGCTTCTAAAATTGTCAAAAATATCAGGAGCATGAAACGGTCTGAAAAATAGGAGGAGCATGAAGTCGTGTTGAAAAACATGAAGAGCCTGAAAAGGTGTGAAAAATATGAAGAGCTTCAAAAGGTGTCAAAAATATGAGAAGCATGAAATGGTCTGAAAAATAGGAGCAGCATGAAACGGTGTTCAAAAACATGAAGAGCCTGAAAACGTGTGAAAATATGAAGAGCCTCAAAAGATGTGAAAAATATGAAGAGCTTCAAATAATGTGAAATACATGAGGAGCATGAAATGGTCTGAAAAATAGGAGGAGCATGAAGCGGTGTTGAAAAACATGAAAACCTGAAAAGATGTGAAAAATATGAACAGCTTCAAAAGGTGTCAAATATATGAGGAACAAGAAACGGTCTGAAAAATGGGAGGAGCATGAAGCGGTGTTCAAAAAAATGAAGAGCCTGAAATGGTGTTAAAAATATGAAGAGCTTCAAAAGGTGTGAAAAATATGAGGAGCATGAAACGGTCTGATAAATAAGAGTAGCATGAAACGGTGTTCAGAAACATGAAGAGCCTGGAAAGGTGTGAAAAATATGAAGAGCCACAAAAAGTGTCAAAATTATGAAGAGCATGAAACGGTCTGAAAAACAGGAGGATCATGAAGCAGTGTTGAAAAACAAGAAGAGCCTGAAAACGTGTGAAAAATAAGAAGAGCTTCAAACGGTGTGAAAAATATGAATAGCTTCAAAAGGTGTCAAAAAAGAGATGAGCATGAAACGGTCTGAACAATAGGAGGAGCTTGAAGCTGTGCTCAAAAACATGAAGAGCCTGAGAAGGTGTGAAAAATATGAAGAGCTTCAAAAGGTGTGAAAAATATGACGAGCATGAAACGGTCTGAAAAATAGGAGGAGCATGAAGTGGTGTTCAATAATATGAAGAGCCTGAAAAGGTGTGAAAAATATGACGAGCTTCCAAAGTTGTCAAAAATATGAGGAGCATGAAAAGGTCTGAAAAATAGGAGGAGCATGAAGTGGTGTTCAATAATATGAAGAGCCTGAAAAGGTGTGAAAAATATGACGAGCTTCCAAAGTTGTCAAAAATATGAGGAGCATGAAAAGGTCTGAAAAATAGGAGCATGAAGCGGTGTTCAATAATATGAAGAGCCTGAAAATGTGTGAAAAATATGAAGAGCTCCAAAAGTTGTCAAAAATATGAGGAGCATGAAACGGTCTCAAAAATGGGAGGAGCGTGAAGAAAGTTGTGAAAAATATGAAGAGCTTCAAAAGGTGTCAAAATATGAGGAGCATGAAACGGTCTCAAAAATAGGAGGAGCATGAAGCGGTGTTGAAAAACATGAAGAGCCTGAAAAGGTGTGAAAAATATGAAGAGCTTCAAAAGGTGTCAATAATAAGAGGTGCATGAAACAATCTGAAAAATAGGAGGAGCATGAAACGGTCTGAAAAATTGTAGGAGCATGAAGCGGTGTTGAAAAACATGAAGAGCCTGAAAAGGTGTGACATATATAAAGAGCTTCAAAAGGTGTCAAATATATGAGGTGCATGAAATGGTCTGAAAAATAGGAGGAGCATGAAGTGGTGTTGAAAAACATTAAGAGCCTAAGAAGCTGTGAAAAGTATGAAGACCTTCAAAAGGTGTCAAAAATATGAGGTGCATGAAATGGTCTGAAAAATAGGAGGAGGATGAAGCGGTGTTGAAAAACATGAAGAGCCGGAAAAGGTGTGAAAAATATGAAGAGCTTCAAAAGGTTTCAAAAATATGAGGAGCATGAAACGGTCTGAAAAATATTAGGAGCATAAAACGGTGTTCAAAAACATGAGGAGCCTGAAAAGGTGTGAAAAATAAGAAGAGCTTCAAAAGGAGTGAAATAAATGAGGAGCATGAAACGGTCTAAAAAATAGGAGGAACATGAAAAGGTCTTCAAAATCATGAAGAGCCTGAAAAGGTGTGAAAAAATATGAAGAGCTCCAAAAGGTGCGAAAAATATGAGGAGCATGAAACGGTCTGAAAAATAGGAGGAGCATGAATCGGTGTTCAAAAACATGAAGAGCCTGAAAAGGTGTGAAAAATATGAAGAGATTCAAAAGCTGTCAAAAATATGAGGAGCCTGAAATAGTCTGAGAAATAGGAGGAGCATGAAGTGATGTTGAAAAGATGAAGAGCCTGAAAAGGTGTGAAAAACATGAAGAGCTTCAAAAGGTATCAAAAATGTGAGGATCATGAAATGATCTGAAAAATATGAGGAACATGAAGCGGTGTTGAAAAAAAAAGAGCCTGAAAACGTGTTAAAAATATGAAGAGCTTCAAAAGGTGTGATAAATATGAAGAGCTTCAAAATGTGTCAAAAATATGAGGAGCATGAAACGGTCTGAAAAAATAGGAGGAGCATGAAGCGGTGTTCAAAAACATGAAGAGCCTGTAAAGGTGTGAAAAATATGAAGAGCTTCAAAAGGTGTCAAAAATATGAGGAGCATGAAACGGTCTGAAAAATAGGAGGAGTGTGAAGCGGTGATCAAAAATATGAAGAGCCTGAAAAGTTGTGAAAAATATGAAGAGCTTCAAAAGGTGTGAAATACATGGGGAGCATGAAACGGGCTGAAAAAAAGGAGAAGCATGAAGTGGTGTGGAAAAAAATGAAGAGCCTGAAAAGGTGTGAAAAATATGAAGAGCTTCAAAAGGTGTGAAATACATGAGGAGAATGAAATACTCTGAAAAATAGAAGGAGCATGAAGTGGTGTTCAAAAACATGAAGAGCCAGAAAAGGTGTGAAAAATATGAAGAGCTTCAAAAGGTGTCAAAAATACGAGGAGCATGAAACAGTCTGAAAAATAGGAGGAGCATGTAGCGGTGTTCAAAAACATGAAGATCTTGAACAGGTGTGCAAAATATGAATAGCTTCAAAAGTTGTCAAAAATATGAGGAGCATGAAACGGTGTGAAAAATAGGTGGAACAAGAAGGAGTGTTGAAAAACATGAAGAGCCTGAAAATGTGTGAAAAATATAAAGAGCTTCAAAAGATGTGAAAAATATGAAGAACTTCAAAAGGTGTCAAAAATGAGATGAGTAAGAAACGGTTCGAAAAATAGGAGGAGCATGAAGCGGTGTTCAAAAACATGAAGAACCTGAAAAGTTGTGAGAAATATGAAGAGCTTCAACAGGTGTCAAATATATGAGGAGCATGAAACGCTCTGAAAAAGAGGAGGAGCATGAAGCGGTGTTGAAAAACATGAAGAGCCTGAAAAGTAGTGAAAAATATGAAGAGCTTCTAAAGGTGTCAAAAATGTGAGGAGCATGTAACAGTCTTAAAAATACGAGGAGCATGAAGTGATGTTGAAAAACATGAATAGCCTGAAAATGTGTGAAATATATGAAGAGATTAAAAATGTGACAAATATGTGAGGAGCATGAAACGGTCTGAAAAATAGGAGGAGCAAGAAGTAGTGTTGAAAAAAATGAAGAGCCTGAAAAGGTGTGAAAAATATGAAAAGCTTCAAAAGGTGTCAAAAATATGAGGAGCAGAAACGGTCTGAAAAATAGGAGGAGCATGAAGCGGTGTTGAAAAACATGAAGAGCCTGAAAAGGTGTGAAAAATATGAAGAGCTTCAAAAGGTGTCAAAAATATGAGGAGCATGTAACAGTCTGAAAAATAGGAGGAGCATGAAGCGGTGTTGAAAAACATAAAGACCCTGAAAAGGTGTGAAAAATATGAATAGCTTCAAAAGGTGTCAAAATTACAAGGAGCATGAAATGGTCTGAAAAATAGGAGGAGCATGAAGAGGTGTTCAAAAATATGAAGAGCCTTAAAAGGTGTGAAAAATTTGAAGAGCTTCAAAAAGTGTCAAAAATATGAGGTGCATGAAACGGCCTGAAAAAGAGGAGGAGCATGAAGCGGTGTTCAAAAACATGAAGAGCCTTAAAAGGTGTGAAAAATATGAAGAGCTTCAAAAGGTGTCAAAAATATGAGAAGCATGAAACGGTCTGAAAAATAGGAGGAGCATGAAGCGGTGTTGAAAAACATGAGGGGCCTGAGAACTTGTGAAAAATATGAAGAGCTTCAAAAGGTGTCAAAAATGAGATGAGCATGAAACAGTCTGAAAAATAGGAGGGGCATGAAGTGGTGTTGAAGTAAATGAAGAGCCTGAAAATGTGTGAAATATATGAAGAGCTTCAAAAGGTGTCAAAAATATGAGGAGAATGAAATGGTCTGAAAAATAGGAGGATCATGAAGCGGTGTTGAAAAACATGAAGAGTCTGAAAAGGTGTGAAAGATATGAAGAGTTTCAAAAGATGTCAAAAATATGAGGAGCATGAAACGGTCTGAAAAATAGGAGGAGCATGAAGCGGTGTTCAAAAACATGAAGAGCCTGAGGGGGTGTGAAAATTATGAAGAGCTTCAAAAGGTGTAAAAAATATGAGGAGCATGAAACAGTCTGAAAAATAGGAGGAGCATGAAGCGGTGTTCAAAAACATGAAGAGCCTGAAAAGGTGTGAAAAATATGACGAGCTTCAAATAATGTGAAATACATGAGGAGCATGAAATGGTCTGAAAAATAGGAGGAGCATGAAGCGGTGTTGAAAAACATGAAAACCTGAAAAGATGTGAAAAATATGAACAGCTTCAAAAGGTGTCAAATATATGAGGAACAAGAAACGGTCTGAAAAATGGGAGGAGCATGAAGCGGTGTTCAAAAAAATGAAGAGCCTGAAATGGTGTTAAAAATATGAAGAGCTTCAAAAGGTGTGAAAAATATGAGGAGCATGAAACGGTCTGATAAATAAGAGTAGCATGAAACGGTGTTCAGAAACATGAAGAGCCTGGAAAGGTGTGAAAAATATGAAGAGCCACAAAAAGTGTCAAAATTATGAAGAGCATGAAACGGTCTGAAAAACAGGAGGATCATGAAGCAGTGTTGAAAAACAAGAAGAGCCTGAAAACGTGTGAAAAATAAGAAGAGCTTCAAACGGTGTGAAAAATATGAATAGCTTCAAAAGGTGTCAAAAAAGAGATGAGCATGAAACGGTCTGAACAATAGGAGGAGCTTGAAGCTGTGCTCAAAAACATGAAGAGCCTGAGAAGGTTTGAAAAATATGAAGAGCTTCAAAAGGTGTGAAAAATATGAGGAGCATGAAACGGTCTGAAAAATAGGAGGAGCATGAAGTGGTGTTCAATAATATGAAGAGCCTGAAAAGGTGTGAAAAATATGACGAGCTTCCAAAGTTGTCAAAAATATGAGGAGCATGAAAAGGTCTGAAAAATAGGAGGAGCATGAAGTGGTGTTCAATAATATGAAGAGCCTGAAAAGGTGTGAAAAATATGACGAGCTTCCAAAGTTGTCAAAAATATGAGGAGCATGAAAAGGTCTGAAAAATAGGAGCATGAAGCGGTGTTCAATAATATGAAGAGCCTGAAAATGTGTGAAAAATATGAAGAGCTCCAAAAGTTGTCAAAAATATGAGGAGCATGAAACGGTCTCAAAAATGGGAGGAGCGTGAAGAAAGTTGTGAAAAATATGAAGAGCTTCAAAAGGTGTCAAAATATGAGGAGCATGAAACGGTCTCAAAAATAGGAGGAGCATGAAGCGGTGTTGAAAAACATGAAGAGCCTGAAAAGGTGTGAAAAATATGAAGAGCTTCAAAAAGTGTCAATAATAAGAGGTGCATGAAACAATCTGAAAAATAGGAGGAGCATGAAACGGTCTGAAAAATTGTAGGAGCATGAAGCGGTGTTGAAAAACATGAAGAGCCTGAAAAGGTGTGACATATATAAAGAGCTTCAAAAGGTGTCAAATATATGAGGTGCATGAAATGGTCTGAAAAATAGGAGGAGCATGAAGTGGTGTTGAAAAACATTAAGAGCCTAAGAAGCTGTGAAAAGTATGAAGACCTTCAAAAGGTGTCAAAAATATGAGGTGCATGAAATGGTCTGAAAAATAGGAGGAGGATGAAGCGGTGTTGAAAAACATGAAGAGCCGGAAAAGGTGTGAAAAATATGAAGAGCTTCAAAAGGTTTCAAAAATATGAGGAGCATGAAACGGTCTGAAAAATATTAGGAGCATAAAACGGTGTTCAAAAACATGAGGAGCCTGAAAAGGTGTGAAAAATAAGAAGAGCTTCAAAAGGAGTGAAATAAATGAGGAGCATGAAACGGTCTAAAAAATAGGAGGAACATGAAAAGGTCTTCAAAATCATGAAGAGCCTGAAAAGGTGTGAAAAAATATGAAGAGCTCCAAAAGGTGCGAAAAATATGAGGAGCATGAAACGGTCTGAAAAATAGGAGGAGCATGAATCGGTGTTCAAAAACATGAAGAGCCTGAAAAGGTGTGAAAAATATGAAGAGATTCAAAAGCTGTCAAAAATATGAGGAGCCTGAAATAGTCTGAGAAATAGGAGGAGCATGAAGTGATGTTGAAAAGATGAAGAGCCTGAAAAGGTGTGAAAAACATGAAGAGCTTCAAAAGGTATCAAAAATGTGAGGATCATGAAATGATCTGAAAAATATGAGGAACATGAAGCGGTGTTGAAAAACATGAAGAGCCTGAAAACGTGTTAAAAATATGAAGAGCTTCAAAAGGTGTGATAAATATGAAGAGCTTCAAAATGTGTCAAAAATATGAGGAGCATGATACGGTTTGAAAAATAGGAGGAGCATGAAGCGGTGTTCAAAAACATGAAGAGCCTGAAAACGTGTTAAAAACATAAAGAGCTTCAAAAGGTGTGAAAAATATGAAGAGCTTCAAAAGGTGTCAAATATTAGATGAGCATGAAACGATCTGAAAAATAGGAGGAGCATGAATCGGTGTTGAAAAACATGAAGAGCCTGAAAAAGTGTGAAAAATATGAAGAGTTTCTATAGGTGTCAAAAATATGAGGAGCATGAAACGGTCTGAAAAATAGGAGGAGCATGAAGTCGTGTTGAGAAACATGAAGATTCTGAAAAGGTGTGAAAAATATGAAGAGCTTCAAAAGGAGTCAAAAATATGAGGAGCATGAAACGGTCTGAAAAAATAGGAGGAGCATGAAGCGGTGTTCAAAAACATGAAGAGCCTGTAAAGGTGTGAAAAATATGAAGAGCTTCAAAAGGTGTCAAAAATATGAGGAGCATGAAACGGTCTGAAAAATAGGAGGAGTATGAAGCGGTGATCAAAAATATGAAGAGCCTGAAAAGTTGTGAAAAATATGAAGAGCTTCAAAAGGTGTGAAATACATGGGGAGCATGAAACGGGCTGAAAAAAAGGAGAAGCATGAAGTGGTGTGGAAAAAAATGAAGAGCCTGAAAAGGTGTGAAAAATATGAAGAGCTTCAAAAGGTGTGAAATACATGAGGAGAATGAAATACTCTGAAAAATAGAAGGAGCATGAAGTGGTGTTCAAAAACATGAAGAGCCAGAAAAGGTGTGAAAAATATGAAGAGCTTCAAAAGGTGTCAAAAATACGAGGAGCATGAAACAGTCTGAAAAATAGGAGGAGCATGTAGCGGTGTTCAAAAACATGAAGATCTTGAACAGGTGTGCAAAATATGAATAGCTTCAAAAGTTGTCAAAAATATGAGGAGCATGAAACGGTGTGAAAAATAGGTGGAACAAGAAGGAGTGTTGAAAAACATGAAGAGCCTGAAAATGTGTGAAAAATATAAAGAGCTTCAAAAGATGTGAAAAATATGAAGAACTTCAAAAGGTGTCAAAAATGAGATGAGCAAGAAACGGTTCGAAAAATAGGAGGAGCATGAAGCGGTGTTCAAAAACATGAAGAACCTGAAAAGTTGTGAGAAATATGAAGAGCTTCAACAGGTGTCAAATATATGAGGAGCATGAAACGCTCTGAAAAAGAGGAGGAGCATGAAGCGGTGTTGAAAAACATGAAGAGCCTGAAAAGTAGTGAAAAATATGAAGAGCTTCTAAAGGTGTCAAAAATGTGAGGAGCATGTAACAGTCTTAAAAATACGAGGAGCATGAAGTGATGTTGAAAAACATGAATAGCCTGAAAATGTGTGAAATATATGAAGAGATTAAAAATGTGACAAATATGTGAGGAGCATGAAACGGTCTGAAAAATACGAGGAGCATGAAGCGGTTTTCAAAAATATGAAGAGCCTGAAAATGTGTGAAAAATATGAAGAGCTTCAAAAGGTGTCAAAAATATGAGGAGCATGAATCGGTCTGAAAAATAGGAAGAGCATGAAGCTCTGTTCAAAAACATGAAGAGCCTGAAAATGTGTGAAAAATATGAAGAGCTTCAAAAGGTGTGAAAAATATGAGGAGCATGAAACAGCCTGAAAAATAGGAGGAGCATGAAGCGGTATTGAAAAACATGAAGAGCCTGAAATCTTGTGAAAAATATGAAGAGCTTCAAAAGGTGTCAAAAATGAGATGAGCATGAAACGGTCTGAAAAATAGGAGGAGCAAGAAGTAGTGTTGAAAAAAATGAAGAGCCTGAAAAGGTGTGAAAAATATGAAAAGCTTCAAAAGGTGTCAAAAATATGAGGAGCAGAAACGGTCTGAAAAATAGGAGGAGCATGAAGCGGTGTTGAAAAACATGAAGAGCCTGAAAAGGTGTGAAAAATATGAAGAGCTTCAAAAGGTGTCAAAAATATGAGGAGCATGTAACAGTCTGAAAAATAGGAGGAGCATGAAGCGGTGTTGAAAAACATAAAGACCCTGAAAAGGTGTGAAAAATATGAATAGCTTCAAAAGGTGTCAAAATTACAAGGAGCATGAAACGGTCTGAAAAATAGGAGGAGCATGAAGAGGTGTTCAAAAATATGAAGAGCCTTAAAAGGTGTGAAAAATTTGAAGAGCTTCAAAAAGTGTCAAAAATATGAGGTGCATGAAACGGCCTGAAAAAGAGGAGGAGCATGAAGCGGTGTTCAAAAACATGAAGAGCCTTAAAAGGTGTGAAAAATATGAAGAGCTTCAAAAGGTGTCAAAAATATGAGAAGCATGAAACGGTCTGAAAAATAGGAGGAGCATGAAGCGGTGTTGAAAAACATGAGGGGCCTGAGAACTTGTGAAAAATATGAAGAGCTTCAAAAGGTGTCAAAAATGAGATGAGCATGAAACAGTCTGAAAAATAGGAGGGGCATGAAGTGGTGTTGAAGTAAATGAAGAGCCTGAAAATGTGTGAAATATATGAAGAGCTTCAAAAGGTGTCAAAAATATGAGGAGAATGAAATGGTCTGAAAAATAGGAGGATCATGAAGCGGTGTTGAAAAACATGAAGAGTCTGAAAAGGTGTGAAAGATATGAAGAGTTTCAAAAGATGTCAAAAATATGAGGAGCATGAAACGGTCTGAAAAATAGGAGGAGCATGAAGCGGTGTTCAAAAACATGAAGAGCCTGAGGGGGTGTGAAAATTATGAAGAGCTTCAAAAGGTGTAAAAAATATGAGGAGCATGAAACAGTCTGAAAAATAGGAGGAGCATGAAGCGGTGTTCAAAAACATGAAGAGCCTGAAAAGGTGTGAAAAATATGACGAGCTTCAAAAGGTGTCAAAAATATGAGGAGCATGAAACGGTCTGAAAAATAGGAGGAGCAAGAAACGGTGATCAAAAACCTGAAGAGCCTGAAAAGGTGTGAAAAATATGACGAGCTTCAAAAAGTGTGAAAAACATGAGGAGCATGAAACGGGCTGAAAAATAGGAGAAGCATGAAGTGGTGTTGAAAAACATGAAGAGCCTGAAAAAGTGTGAAAAATATGAAGAGCTTCAGAAGGTGTGAAAAATATGAAGAGCTTCAACAGGTGTCAAAAATTAGATGAGCATGAAATGGTCGAAAAATATGAGGAGCATGAAACGGTCTGAAAAATAGGTGGAGCATGAAGCAGTGTTGAAAAATATGAAGAGCCTGGAAAGGTGTGCAAAATATGAACAGCTTCAAAAGGTGTGAAATATATGAAGAGTTTCAATATGTGTCAAAAATGATTTGAGCATGAAACGGTCTGAAAAATAGGAGGAGCATGAAACGGTGATTAAAAACATGAAGAGCCTGAAAAGGTGTGAAAAATATGAAGAGCTTCGAAAGGTGTGAAATACATGAGGAGCATGAAACGTGCTGAAAAATAGGAGAAGCATGAAGGGGTGTGGAAAAACATGAAGAGCCTGAAAAGTTTTGAAAAATATGAAGAGCTTCAAAAGGTGTGAAATACATGAGGAGCATGAAACACTCTGAAAAATAGAAATAGCACGAAGCGGTGTTGAAAAACATGAAGAGCCTGAAAACGTGTGAAAATATGAAGAGCTTCAAAAATATGAAAAATATGAAGAGCTTCAAAAGGTGTGAAAAATTTGAAGAGCTTCAAAAGGTGTCAAAATGAGATGAGCATGAAACGGTCTGAAAAATAGGAGGAGCATGAAGTGGTGTTGAAAAAAATGAAAAGCCTGAAAAGGTGTGAAATATATGAAGAGCTTCAAAAGGTGTCAAAAATATGAGGAGAATGAAACGGTCTGCAAAATAGGTGAAGCATGAAATGGTGTTCAAAAACATGAAGAGCCTGAAAAGATGTGAAAATTATGAAGAGCTTCAAAAGGTGTCAAAAATATGAGGAGCATGAAACGGTCTGAAAAATAGGAGGAGCATGAAGCGGTGTTGAAAAACAAGAAAAGCCTGAAAAGGTGTGAAAAATATGAAGAGCTTCAAAAGGTGTCAAAAATATGAGGAGCATATAACGGTCTGACAAATAGGAGGAGCATGAAGCGGTGTTGAAAAACTTGAAGAGCCTGAAAATGTGTGAAAAATTTGAAGAGCATCAAAAGGTGTGAAAAATATGAAGAGCTTCAAAAGGATTAAAAAATGAGATGAGCATGAAACGGTCTGAAAAATAGGAGGAGCATGAAGTGGTGTTGAAAAAAATGAAGAGCCTGAAAAGGTGTGAAAAATATGAAGACCTTCAAAAGGTGTCAAAAATATGAGGAGCATGAAAAGGTCTGAAAAATAGGAGGAGCATGAAGCGGTGTTGAAAAACATGAAGAGCCAGAAAAGGTGTGAAAAACATGAAGAGCTTCAAAAGCTGTCAATAATATGAGGAGCATGAAATGGTCTGAAAAACAGGACGATCATGAAGCGGTGTTGAAAAATATGAAGAGCCTGAAAAGTTGTGAAAAATATGAAGAGCTTCAAAAGGTGTGAAAAATATGAAGAGCTTCCTGAGGTGTCAAAAATGAGATGAGCATGAAATGGTCTGAAAAATAGGAGGATCAAGAAGCGGTGTTGAAAAACATGAAGAGCCTGAAAAGGTGTGAAAAATGTGAAGAGCTTCCAAAGGTGTAAAAATATGAGGAGCATGAAACGTTCTGAAAAATAGGAGGAGCATGAAACCGTGTTCAAAAATATGAAGAGTCTGAAAAGGTCTGAAAAATATGAAGAGCTTCAAAGGTGTGAAATTCATGAGGAGCATAAAACGGTCTGAAAAATAGGAGGATCATGAAGCGGTGTTGAAAAATATGAAGAGCCTGAAAACGTGTGAAAAATATGAAGAGCTGCAAAAAGTGTCAAGAATGAGATGAGCATGAAATGGTCTTAAAAATAGTAGGAGCATGAAGCGGTGTAGAAAAACATGAAGAGCCTGAAAAGTTGTGAAAAATATGAAGAGCTTCAAAAGGTGTCAAAAATAAGAGGAGCATGAAACAATCTGAAAAATAGGAGGAGCATGATGCGGTGTAGAAAAACATGAAGAGCCTGAAAAGGTGTGAAAAATATGAACAGCTTCAAAAGGTGTGAAAAATATGAAGACATTCAAAGGTTTCAAAATTATGAGGAGCAAGAAACTGTCTGAAAATAGGAGGAGCATGAAACGGTGTTGAAAAACATGAAGAGCCTGAAAAGGTGTGAAAAATATGAAGAGCTACAAAAGGTGTCAAAAATATTAGGAGCATGAAACGGTATGAAAAATAGGAGGATCATGAAGCGGTGTTGAAAAACATGAAGAGCCTGAAAAGGTGTGAAAAATATGAAGAGCTTCAAAAGGTGTCAAAAATATGAGGAGCATGAAACAGTCTGAAAAATATGAGGAGCTTGAAACGGTGTTCAAAAACATGAAGAGCCTGAAAAGGTGGGGAAAATATGAAGAGCTTCAAAAGGTGTGAAATACATGAGGAGCAAGAAACGGTCTGAAAAATAGGAGGAGCATGAAGCGGTGTTGAAAAACATGAAGAGCCTGAAAAGGTGTGAAAAATATGAATAGCTTCAAAAGGTGTCAAAAATATGAGGAGCATGAAATGGTATGAAAAATAGGAGGAGCATGAACCGGTGTTCAAAAATATGAAGAGCCTGAAAATTTGTGAAAACTATGAAGCGCTTCAGAAGGTGTCAAAAATGAGATTAGCATGAAACGGTCTGAAAAATAGGAGGAGCATGAAGTGGTGTTGAAAAACATTAAGAGCCTGAAAATGTGTGAAATATATGAAGAGCTTCAAAAGATTTCAGAAATGAGAGGAGCATGAAACGGTCTGAAAAATAGGAGGAGCATAAAGCGGTGTTGAAAAACATGAAGAGCCTGAAAAGGTGTGAAAAATATGAATAGTTTCAAATGATGTGAAAAATATGAAGAACTTCAAAAGCTGTCAAAAATGAGATGAGCATGAAACGGTCTGAGAAATAGGAGAAGCATGAAGTGGTGTTGAAAAACATGAAGAGCTTGAAAAAGTGTGAAATATATGAAGAGCTTCAAAAGGTGTGAAAAATATGAAGAGCTTCAAAAGGTGTCAAAAATATGAGGAGCATGAAACGGTCTGTAAAATAGGAGGAGCATTGTAACATTGTTGAAAAAATTGAAGAGCCTGAAAAGGTGTGAAAAATATGAAGAGCTTCAAAAGGTGTCAAAAGAATGAGGAGCATGAAACAGTCTGAAAAATGTGAGGAGCTTGAAACGGTGTTCAAAAACATGAAGAGCCTGAAAAGGTGGGGAAAATATGAAGAGCTTCAAAAGGTGTGAAATACATGAGGAGCAAGAAACGGTCTGAAAAATAGGAGGAGCATGAAGCGGTGTTGAAAAACATGAAGAGCCTGAAAAGGTGTGAAAAATATGAAGAGCTACAAAAGGTGTCAAAAATATTAGGAGCATGAAACGGTATGAAAAATAGGAGGATCATGAAGCGGTGTTGAAAAACATGAAGAGCCTGAAAAGGTGAGAAAAATATGAAGAGCTTCAAAAGGTGTCAAAAATATGAGGAGCATGAAACAGTCTGAAAAATATGAGGAGCTTGAAACGGTGTTCAAAAACATGAAGAGCCTGAAAAGGTGGGGAAAATATGAAGAGCTTCAAAAGGTGTGAAATACATGAGGAGCAAGAAACGGTCTGAAAAATAGGAGGAGCATGAAGCGGTGTTGAAAAACATGAAGAGCCTGAAAAGGTGTGAAAAATATGAAGAGCTTCAAAAGGTGTCAAAAATATGAGGAGCATGAAATGGTATGAAAAATAGGAGGAGCATGAACCGGTGTTCAAAAATATGAAGAGCCTGAAAATTTGTGAAAACTATGAAGCGCTTCAGAAGGTGTCAAAAATGAGATTAGCATGAAACGGTCTGAAAAATAGGAGGAGCATGAAGTGGTGTTGAAAAACATTAAGAGCCTGAAAATGTGTGAAATATATGAAGAGCTTCAAAAGATTTCAGAAATGAGAGGAGCATGAAACGGTCTGAAAAATAGGAGGAGCATAAAGCGGTGTTGAAAAACATGAAGAGCCTGAAAAGGTGTGAAAAATATGAATAGTTTCAAATGATGTGAAAAATATGAAGAACTTCAAAAGCTGTCAAAAATGAGATGAGCATGAAACGGTCTGAGAACTAGGAGAAGCATGAAGTGGTGTTGAAAAACATGAAGAGCTTGAAAAAGTGTGAAATATATGAAGAGCTTCAAAAGGTGTGAAAAATATGAAGAGCTTCAAAAGGTGTCAAAAAAATGAGGAGCATGAAACGGTCTGTAAAATAGGAGGAGCATTGTAACATTGTTGAAAAAATTGAAGAGCCTGAAAAGGTGTGAAAAATATGAAGAGCTTCAAAAGGTGTCAAAAGTATGAGGAGCATGAAAAGGTCTGAAAAATAGGAGGAGCATGAAGAGTTGTAGAAAAACATGAAGAGCCTCAAAAGGTGTGAAAAATGTGAAGAGCTTCAAAAGGTTTCAAAAATATAAGGAGCATGAAACGGTCTGAAAAATAGTAGGAGCATGAAACGGTGTTCAAAAAGATGAGAAGCCTGAAAAGGTGTGAAAAATATGAAGAGCTTCAAAATGTGTGAAATACATGAGGAGCATGAAACGGTCTGAAAAATAGGAGGAGCATGAAGCGTTGTTGAAACACATGAAGAGCCTGAAAAGGTGTGAAAATTATGAAGAGCTTCAAAAGGTGTGAAAAATATGAGGAGCACGAAACGGTCTGAAAAATTGGATGATCATGAAGCGGTGTTGAAAAACATGAAGAGCCTGAAAAGTTGTGAAAAATATGAAGAGCTTCAAAAGGTGTCAAAAATGTGAGGAGCATGAAACGGTCTGAAAAATAGGAGGAGCACGAAACCGTGTCAAAAACATGAAGAGCCTGAAAAGGTGTGAAAAATGAAGAGCTTCAAAAGGTGTGAAATACATGAGAAGCATGAAACGGTCTGAAAAATAGGAGCAGCATGAAAAGGTGTTCAAAAACATGAAGAGCCTGAAAAGGTGTGAAAAACATGAAGAGTTTCAAAAGGTGTCAAAAATTAGATTAGCATGAAACGGTCTGAAAAATAGGAGGAGCATGAAGTGGTGTTGAAAAACATGAAGAGCCTGAAAATGTGTGAAATATATGAAGAGCTTCAAAAGGTGTCAAAAATTAGATTAGCATGAAACGGTCTGAAAAATAGGAGGAGCATGAAACGGTTTTGAAAAACACGAAGGGGCTGAAAAGTTTTGAAAAATATGAAGAGCTTGAAAAGGTGTGAAATACATAGGGGCAAGAAACGGTCTGAACAATAGAAGGAGCATGAAGCTGTGTTGAAAAACATGAAGAGCCTGAAAAGATGTGAAAAATATGAAGAGCTTCAAAAGGAGTCAAAAATAAGAGGAGAATGAAACGGTCTGAAAAATAGGTGGAGCATGAAGCAGTGTTTAAAAACATGAAGAGCCTGAAAAGGTGTGAAAAATATGAAGAGCTTCAAAAGGTGTCAAAAATATGAGGAGCATGAAACGGTCTGAAAAATAGGAGGAAAATGAAGCGGTGTTGAAAACCATGAAGAGCCTGAAAAGGTGAGAAAAATATGAAGAGCTTCAAAACGTGTCAAAAATATGAGAAGCATGAAACGGTCTGAAAAATAGGAGCTTCATGAAACGGTGTTCAAAACCTGAAGAGCCAGAAAAGGTGTGAAAAATATGAAGAGCCTCAAAAGGTTTGAAAATTATGAAGAGCTTCAAAAGCTGTCAAAAATGAGATGAGCATGAAACGGTCTGAAAAATAGGAGGGGCATGAAGTTGTGTTGAAAAACATGAAGAGCCTGAAAAGGGGTGAAAAATATGAAGAGCTTCAAAAGGTGTCAAAAATATGTGGAGCATGAAACGGTCTGAAATATAGGAGGAGCATGAAACGGTGTTCAAAAAAATGAAGAGCCTGAAAAGGTGTGAAAAATATGAAGAGCTTCAAAAGGTGTCAAAATATGAGGAGCATGAAACGGTCTGAAAAATAGGAGGAGCATGAAGCGGTGTTCAAAAACATGAAGAGCCTGAAAAGGTGTGAAATATATGAAGAGCCTCAAAACGCGTCAAAAATATGAGAAGCATGAAACGGTTGAAAAATAGGAGGAGCAGGAAACCGTGTTCAAAAGTATGAAGAGCCTGAAAAGGTGTGAAAAATTTGAAGTGCTTCAAAAGGTGTGAAAATTAGGAGGAGCATGAAGCGGTGTTCCAAAACATGAAGAGCCTTAAAAGGTGTGAAAAATATGAACAACTTCAAAAGGTGTCAAAAATTAGATGAGCATGAAACGGTCTGAAAAATCGGAGGAGCATGAAGTGGGGTTGAAAATCACGAAGAGCCTGAAAAGGTGTGTAAAATATGAAGAGCTTCAAAAGGAGTGAAAGACTTGAGGAGCATGAAACCGTCTGAATTATAGGAGGAGCATGAAACGGTGTTGAAAAACATGAAGAGCCTCAAAAGGTGTGAAAAATATGAAGAGCTCAAAAGGTGTCAAAAATATGAAGAGCTTCAAAAAGTGTGACAAATGAGATGAGCATGAAATGGTCTGAAAAAGGAGGAGCATGAAGTGGTGTTGAAAAACATGAAGAGCCTGAAAAGGTGTAAAATATATGAAGAGATTCAAAAGGTGTCAAAAATATGAGGAGCTTGAAATGGTCTGAAAAATTGGAGGATCATGATGCGGTGTTGAAAAACATGAAGAGCCTGAAAAGTTGTGAAAAATATGAAGAGCTTCAAAGGTGTCAAAAATGGGAGGAGTATGAAACGGTCTGAAAAATAGGAGGAGCATGAAATCGTGTTCCAAAACATGAAGAGCCTGAAAAGGTGTGAAAAATATGAAGAGCTTCAAAATGTGTGAAATACATGAGGAGCATGAAACGGTCGGAAAAGGAGGAGGAGCATGAAGCCGTGTTCAAAATCATGAAGAGCCTAAAAACGTGTGAAAAATATGAAGAGCTTCAAAAGGTGTGAAAAATAGAGGAAGCATGAAGCTGTGTTGAAAAACATGAAGAGCCTGAAAACGTGTGAAAAACATGAAGAGCTTCAAAAGGTGTGAAAAATATGAACAGCTTCAAAAAGTGTCAAAAATGAGATGAGCATGAAGCGGTCTCAAAAATGGTGGAGCATGAAGTGTTGATGAAAAACATGAAGAGCCTGAAATCGTGTGAAAAATATGAAGAGCTTCAAAAGGTGTGAAATAAATGAGGAGCATTAATCGGTCTGAAAAATAGGAGTAGCATGAAGCGGTGTTGAAAAACATGAAGAGCCTGAAAAGGAGTGAAAAATATGAAGAGCTACAAAAGGTGTGAAATATATGAAGAGCTTCAACAGGTTTCAAAAATATTAGGAGCATGAAACGGTATGAAAAATAGGAGGATCATGAAGCGGTTTTGAAAAACATGTAGAGCCTGAAAAGGTGTGAAAAATATGAAGAGCTTCAAAAGGTGTCAAAAATATGAGGAGCATGAAACAGTCTGAAAAATATGAGGAGCTTGAAACGGTGTTCAAAAACATGAAGAGCCTGAAAAGGTGGGGAAAATATGAAGAGCTTCAAAAGGTGTGAAATACATGAGGAGAAAGAAACGGTCTGAAAAACAGGAGGAGCATGAAGCGGTGTTGAAAAACATAAAGAGCCTGAAAAGGTGTGAAAAATATGAAGAGCTTCAAAAGGTGTCAAAAATATGAGGAGCATGAAACGGTATGAAAAATAGGAGGAGCATGAACCGGTGTTCAAAAATATGAAGAGCCTGAAAATTTGTGAAAACTATGAAGCGCTTCAGAAGGTGTCAAAAATGAGATTAGCATGAAACGGTCTGAAAAATAGGAGGAGCATGATGTGGTGTTGAAAAACATTAAGAGCCTGAAAATGTGTGAAATATATGAAGAGCTTCAAAAGATTTCAGAAATAAGAGGAGCATGAAACGGTCTGAAAAATAGGAGGAGCATAAAGCGGTGTTGAAAAACATGAAGAGCCTGAAAAGGTGTGAAAAATATGAATAGTTTCAAATGATGTGAAAAATATGAAGAACTTCAAAAGCTGTCAAAAATGAGATGAGCATGAAACGGTCTGAGAAATAGGAGAAGCATGAAGTGGTCTTGAAAAACATGAAGAGCTTGAAAAAGTGTGAAATATATGAAGAGCTTCAAAAGGTGTCAAAAATATGAGGAGCATGAAACGGTCTGTAAAATAGGAGGAGCATTGTAACATTGTTTAAAAAATTGAAGAGCCTGAAAAGGTGTGAAAAATATGAAGAGCTTCAAAAGGTGTCAAAAGTATGAGAAGCATGAAAAGGTCTGAAAAATAGGAGGAGCATGAAGGGTTGTTGAAAAACATGAAGAGCCTCAAAAGGTGTGAAAAATGTGAAGAGCTTCAAAAGGTTTCAAAAATATAAGGAGCATGAAACGGTCTGAAAAATAGTAGGAGCATGAAACGGTGTTCAAAAAGATGAGAAGCCTGAAAAGGTGTGAAAAATATGAAGAGCTTCAAAATGTGTGAAATACATGAGGAGCATGAAACGGTCTGAAAAATAGGAGGAGCATGAAGCGTTGTTGAAAAACATGAAGAGCCTGAAAAGGTGTGAAAATTATGAAGAGCTTCAAAAGGTGTGAAAAATATGAGGAGCATGAAACGGTCTGAAAAATTGGATGATCATGAGGCGGTGTTGAAAAACATGAAGAGCCTGAAAAGTTGTGAAAAATATGAAGAGCTTCAAAAGGTGTCAAAAATGTGAGGAGCATGAAACGGTCTGAAAAATAGGAGGAGCACGAAACCGTGTCAAAAACATGAAGAACCTGAAAAGGTGTGAAAAATGAAGAGCTTCAAAAGGTGTGAAATACATGAGAAGCATGAAACGGTCTGAAAAATAGGAGGAGCATGAAGCGGTGTTTAAAAACATGAAGAGCCTGAAAAGGTGTGAAAAATATGAAGAGCTTCAAAAGGTGTCAAAACTATGAGGAGTATGAAACGGTCTGAAAAATAGGAGCAGCATGAAAAGGTGTTCAAAAACATGAAGAGCCTGAAAAGGTGTGAAAAACATGAAGAGCTTCAAAAGGTGTCAAAAATTAGATTAGCATGAAACGGTCTGAAAAATAGGAGGAGCATGAAGTGGTGTTGAAAAACATGAAGAGCCTGAAAATGTGTGAAATATATGAAGAGATTCAAAAGGTGTCAAAAATATGAGGAGCATGAAACGGTCTGAAAAATAGGAGGAGCATGAAGCTGTGTTGAAAAACATGAAGAGCCTGAAAAAATGTGAAAAATATGAAGAGCTTCAAAAGGTGTCAAAAATATGAGGAGCATGAAAAGGTCTGAAAAATAGGAGGAGCATGAAGCGGTGTTGAAAAACATGAAGAGCCAGAAAAGGTGTGAAAAACATGAAGAGCTTCAAAAGGTGTCAAAAATTAGATTAGCATGAAACGGTCTGAAAAACAGGAGGAGCATGAAGTGGTGTTGAAAAACATGAAGAGCCTGAAAATGTGTGAAATATATGAAGAGATTCAAAAGGTGTCAAAAATATGAGGAGCATGAAACGGTCTGAAAAATAGGAGGAGCATGAAGCTGTGTTGAAAAACACGAAGGGGCTGAAAAGGTTTGAAAAATATGAAGAGCTTGAAAAGGTGTGAAATACATAGGGGCAAGAAACGGTCTGAAAAATAGAAGGAGCATGAAGCTGTGTTGAAAAACATGAAGAGCCTGAAAAGATGTGAAAAATATGTAGAGCTTCAAAAGGTGTCAAAAATATGAGGAGAATGAAACGGTCTGAAAAATAGGTGGAGCATGAAGCAGTGTTTAAAAACATGAAGAGCCTGAAAAGGTGTGAAAAATAGGAAGAGCTTCAAAAGTTGTGAAATACATGAGGAGGATGAAACCGTCTGAACAATAGGAGGAGCATGTAGCATTGTTCAAATATATGAAGAGCCTGAAAATGTGTGAAATATATGAAGAGATTCAAAAGGTGTCAAAAATATTAGGAGCATGAAACGGTCTGTAAAATAGGAGGAGCATTGTAAAATTGTTGAAAAAATTGAAGAGCCTGAAAAGGTGTGAAAAATATGAAGAGCTTCAAAAGGTGTCAAAAGTATGAGAAGCATGAAAAGGTCTGAAAAATAGGAGGAGCATGAAGGGTTGTTGAAAAACATGAAGAGCCTCAAAAGGTGTGAAAAATGTGAAGAGCTTCAAAAGGTTTCAAAAATATAAGGAGCATGAAACGGTCTGAAAAATAGTAGGAGCATGAAACGGTGTTCAAAAAGATGAGAAGCCTGAAAAGGTGTGAAAAATATGAAGAGCTTCAAAATGTGTGAAATACATGAGGAGCATGAAACGGTCTGAAAAATAGGAGGAGCATGAAGCGTTGTTGAAAAACATGAAGAGCCTGAAAAGGTGTGAAAATTATGAAGAGCTTCAAAAGGTGTGAAAAATATGAGGAGCACGAAACGGTCTGAAAAATTGGATGATCATGAGGCGGTGTTGAAAAACATGAAGAGCCTGAAAAGTTGTGAAAAATATGAAGAGCTTCAAAAGGTGTCAAAAATGTGAGGAGCATGAAACGGTCTGAAAAATACGAGGAGCACGAAACCGTGTCAAAAACATGAAGAACCTGAAAAGGTGTGAAAAATGAAGAGCTTCAAAAGGTGTGAAATACATGAGAAGCATGAAACGGTCTGAAAAATAGGAGGAGCATGAAGCGGTGTTTAAAAACATGAAGAGCCTGAAAAGGTGTGAAAAATATGAAGAGCTTCAAAAGGTGTCAAAACTATGAGGAGTATGAAACGGTCTGAAAAATAGGAGCAGCATGAAAAGGTGTTCAAAAACATGAAGAGCCTGAAAAGGTGTGAAAAACATAAAGAGCTTCAAAAGGTGTCAAAAATTAGATTAGCATGAAACGGTCTGAAAAATAGGAGGAGCATGAAGTGGTGTTGAAAAACATGAAGAGCCTGAAAATGTGTGAAATATATGAAGAGATTCAAAAGGTGTCAAAAATATGAGGAGCATGAAACGGTCTGAAAAATAGGAGGAGCATGAAGCTGTGTTGAAAAACATGAAGAGCCTGAAAAGATGTGAAAAATATGAAGAGCTTCAAAAGGTGTCAAAAATATGAGGAGCATGAAAAGGTCTGAAAAATAGGAGGAGCATGAAGCGGTGTTGAAAAACATGAAGAGCCAGAAAAGGTGTGAAAAACATGAAGAGCTTCAAAAGGTGTCAAAAATTAGATTAGCATGAAACGGTCTGAAAAATAGGAGGAGCATGAAGTGGTGTTGAAAAACATGAAGAGCCTGAAAATGTGTGAAATATATGAAGAGATTCAAAAGGTGTCAAAAATATGAGGAGCATGAAACGGTCTGAAAAATAGGAGGAGCATGAAGCTGTGTTGAAAAACACGAAGGGGCTGAAAAGGTTTGAAAAATATGAAGAGCTTGAAAAGGTGTGAAATACATAGGGGCAAGAAACGGTGTGAAAAATAGAAGGAGCATGAAGCTGTGTTGAAAAACATGAAGAGCCTGAAAAGATGTGAAAAATATGAAGAGCTTCAAAAGGTGTCAAAAATATGAGGAGAATGAAACGGTCTGAAAAATAGGTGGAGCATGAAGCAGTGTTTAAAAACATGAAGAGCCTGAAAAGGTGTGAAAAATAGGAAGAGCTTCAAAAGTTGTGAAATACATGAGGAGGATGAAACCGTCTGAAAAATAGGAGGAGCATGTAGCATTGTTCAAATATATGAAGAGCCTGAAAATGTGTGAAATATATGAAGAGATTCAAAAGGTGTCAAAAATATTAGGAGCATGAAACGGTCTGAAAAAAAGGAGGAGCAGGAAACCGTGTTCAAAAACATGAAGAGCCTGAAAAGGTGTGAAAAATATGAAGAGCTTCAAAAGGTGTTAAAAATAGGAGGAGCATGAAGCGGTGTTCAAAAACAAGAAGAGCCTGAAAATGTGTGTAAAATATGAAGAGCTTCAAAACGTGTCAAAAATATGAGGAGCATGAAACGGTCTGAAAAATAGGTGCATCAAGAAGCGGTGTTGAAAAACATGAAGAGCGTGAAAACGTGTAAAAAATATGAAGAGCTTCAAAAGGTGTGAAAAATATGAAGAGCTTAAAATGGTGTCAAAAATGAGATGAGCATGAAAAGGTCTGAAAAATAGGTGGAGCATGATGTGCTGTTGAAAAACATGAAGAGCCTGAAAAGTTGTGAAAAATATGAAGAACTTCAAAATGTGTCAAAAATATGAGGAGCATGAAACGGTCTGAAAAATTGGAGGAGCATGAAACGGTGTTAAAAAACCTGAAGATCCAGAAAAGCTGTGTAAAATATGAAGAGCCTCAAGGTGTGAAATACTTGAGGAGCATGAATCGGTCTGAAAAATAAGAGGAGCATGAAGCGGTGTTGAAAAACATGAAGAGCCTGAAAAGGTGTGAAAAATATGAAGAGCTTCAAAAGGTGTCAAAACTATGAGGAGTATGAAATGGTCTGAAAAATCGGAGGAGCATGAAGCGGTGTTCACAAACATTACGAGCCAGAAAAGGTGTGAAAAATATGAAGAGCTTCAAAAGGTGTCAAAAATATGAGGAGCATGAAACGGTCTGAAAAATAGGAGGAGCATGAAACGGTGTTCAAAAAAATGAAGAGCCTGAAAAGGTGTGAAAAATATGAAGAGCTTCAAAAGGTGTCAAAATATGAGGAGCATGAAACGGTCTGAAAAATAGGAGGAGCATGAAGCGGTGTTCAAAAACATGAAGAGCCTGAAAAGGTGTGAAATATATGAAGAGCCTCAAAACGCGTCAAAAATATGAGAAGCATGAAACGGTTGAAAAATAGGAGGAGCAGGAAACCGTGTTCAAAAGTATGAAGAGCCTGAAAAGGTGTGAAAAATTTGAAGTGCTTCAAAAGGTGTGAAAATTAGGAGGAGCATGAAGCGGTGTTCCAAAACATGAAGAGCCTTAAAAGGTGTGAAAAATATGAACAACTTCAAAAGGTGTCAAAAATTAGATGAGCATGAAACGGTCTGAAAAATCGGAGGAGCATGAAGTGGGGTTGAAAATCACGAAGAGCCTGAAAAGGTGTGTAAAATATGAAGAGCTTCAAAAGGAGTGAAAGACTTGAGGAGCATGAAACCGTCTGAATTATAGGAGGAGCATGAAATGGTGTTGAAAAACATGAAGAGCCTCAAAAGGTGTGAAAAATATGAAGAGCTCAAAAGGTGTCAAAAATATGAAGAGCTTCAAAAAGTGTGACAAATGAGATGAGCATGAAATGGTCTGAAAAAGGAGGAGCATGAAGTGGTGTTGAAAAACATGAAGAGCCTGAAAAGGTGTAAAATATATGAAGAGATTCAAAAGGTGTCAAAAATATGAGGAGCTTGAAATGGTCTGAAAAATTGGAGGATCATGATGCGGTGTTGAAAAACATGAAGAGCCTGAAAAGTTGTGAAAAATATGAAGAGCTTCAAAGGTGTCAAAAATGGGAGGAGTATGAAACGGTCTGAAAAATAGGAGGAGCATGAAATCGTGTTCCAAAACATGAAGAGCCTGAAAAGGTGTGAAAAATATGAAGAGCTTCAAAATGTGTGAAATACATGAGGAGCATGAAACGGTCGGAAAAGGAGGAGGAGCATGAAGCCGTGTTCAAAATCATGAAGAGCCTAAAAACGTGTGAAAAATATGAAGAGCTTCAAAAGGTGTGAAAAATAGAGGAAGCATGAAGCTGTGTTGAAAAACATGAAGAGCCTGAAAACGTGTGAAAAACATGAAGAGCTTCAAAAGGTGTGAAAAATATGAACAGCTTCAAAAAGTGTCAAAAATGAGATGAGCATGAAGCGGTCTCAAAAATGGTGGAGCATGAAGTGTTGATGAAAAACATGAAGAGCCTGAAATCGTGTGAAAAATATGAAGAGCTTCAAAAGGTGTGAAATAAATGAGGAGCATTAATCGGTCTGAAAAATAGGAGTAACATGAAGCGGTGTTGAAAAACATGAAGAGCCTGAAAAGGAGTGAAAAATATGAAGAGCTTCAAAAGGTGTGAAATATATGAAGAGCTTCAACAGGTTTCAAAAATATGAGGAGCATGAAACGGTCTGAAAAATAGGAGGAGCATGAAGCGGTGTTCAAAACATGAAGAGCCTGAAAAAGTGTGAAAAATATGAAGAGCTTCAAAAGGTTTGAAAAATATGAAGAGGCTGAAAAGTTGTCAAAAATGAGATGAGCATGAAACGGTCTGAAAAATAGGAGGAGCATGAAGCGGTGTTCTAAACATGAAAAGCCTGAAAAAGTGTGAAAAATATGAAGAGCTTCACTGGTTTGAAAAATAAGAAGAGCCTGAAAAGGTGTGAAAATTGACATGAGCATGAAACGGTCTGAAAAATAGGAAGAGCATGAAGAGGTGTTCAAAAACATGTACAGCCTGACAAGGTGTGAAAAATATGAAGAGCTTCAAAAGATGTCAAAAATATGAGGAGCATGAAACGGTCTGAAAAATAGGAGGAGCATGAAGTGGTGTTGAAATACATGAAGAGCCTGAAAATGTGTGAAAAATATGAAGAGCTTCAAAACGTGTCAAAAATATGAGAAGCATGAAACGGTCTGAAAAATAGGAGCAGCATGAAGAGCTGTTCAAAAACATGAAGAGCCTGAAAAAGTGTGAAAATATGAAGAGCTTCAAAAGGTGTGAAAAATAGGAGGAGCATGAAGCGGTGTTGAAAAACATGAAGAGCCTGATAACGTGTGAAAAATATGAAGAGCTTCAAAAGGTGTGAAAAATATGAACATTTTCAAAAATTGTCAAAAATGAGATGAGCATGAAGCGGTCTGAAAAATGGTGGAGCATGAAGTGTTGTTGAAAAACATGAAGAGCCTGAAATCGTGTGAAAAATATGAAGAGCTTCAAAAGGTGTGAAATACATGAGGAGCATTAATCGGTCTTAAAAATAGGAGTAGCATGAAGCGGTGTTGAAAAACATGAAGAGCCTGAAAAGGTGTGAAAAATATGAAGAGCTACAAAAGGTGTGCAGTACAGGAGGAGCATTAAACGGTCTGAAAAATAGGAGAAGCATGAAGCGGTGTTGAAAAACATGAAGAGCATGAAAAGGTATGAAAAATATGAAGAGCTTCAAAAGGAGTGAAAAACTTGAGGAGCATGAAACCGTCTGAATTATAGGAGGAGCATGAAACGGTGTTGAAAAACATGAAGAGCCTCAAAAGGTGTGAAAAATATGAAGAGCTCAAAAGGTGTCAAAAATATGAAGAGCTTCAAAAAGTGTGACAAATGAGATGAGCATGAAATGGTCTGAAAAAGGAGGAGCATGAAGTGGTGTTGAAAAACATGAAGAGCCTGAAAAGGTGTAAAATATATGAAGAGATTCAAAAGGTGTCAAAAATATGAGGAGCTTGAAATGGTCTGAAAAATTGGTGGATCATGAAGCGGTGTTGAAAAACATGAAGAGCCTGAAAAGGTATGAAAAATATGAGGAGCTTCAAAGGTGTCAAAAATGTGAGGAGCATGAAACGGTGTGAAAAATAGGAGGAGCATGAAATCGTGTTCAAAAACATGAAGAGCCTGAAAAGGTGTGAAAAATATGAAGAGCTTCAAAATGTGTGAAATACATGAGGAGCATGAAACGGTCTGAAAAGGAGGAGGAGCATGAAGCCGTGTTCAAAATCATGAAGAGCCTAAAAACGTGTGAAAAATATGAAGAGCTTCAAAAGGTGTCAAAAATTAGATTAGCATGAAACGGTCTGAAAAATAGGAGGAGCATGAAGTGGTGTTGAAAAACATGAAGAGCCTGAAAAAGTGTAAAATATATGAAGAGCTTGAAAAGGTGTTAAAATTAGGAGGAGCATGAAGCGGTGTTCAAAAACATGAAGAGCCTGAAAATGTGTGTAAAATATGAAGAGCTTCAAAACGTGTCAAAAATATGAGGAGCATGAAACGGTCTGAAATATAGGTGGATCAAGAAGCGGTGTTGAAAAACATGAAAAGCGTGAAAACGTGTGAAAAATATGAAGAGGTTCAAAAGGTGTGAAAAATATGAAGAGCTTAAAATGGTGTCAAAAATGAGATGAGCATGAAACGGTCTGAAAAATAGGAGCAGCATGAAACGGTGTACAAAAACATGAAGAGTGTGAAAAGGTGTGAAAAATATAAAGAGCTTCAAAAGCTGTGAAATACATGCGGAGCATGAAACGGTCTGAAAAATAGGAGGAGCATGAAAAGGTGTTCAAAAACATGAAAGCCTGAAAAGGTGAGAAAAATATGAAGAGCTTCAAAAGATGTTAAATACATGAGGAGCATGAAACGGTCTGAAAAATAGGAGGACCATGAAACGGTCTTCAAAACATAAAGAACCTGAAAAGGTGTGAAAAATATGAAGAGCTTTTAAAGGTGTCAAAAATATGAGGAGCATGAAACGGTCTGAAAAAGAGGAGGAGCATGAAACCGTGTTCAAAAACATGAAGAGCCTGAAACGGTGTGAAAAATATGAACAGCTTCAAAAGGTGTGAAAAATATGAAGAGCTTCAAAAGGTGTCAAAAATGAGATGAGCATGAAACGGTCTGAAAAATCGGAGGAGCATGAAGTGGGGTTGAAAATCATGAAGAGCCTGAAAAGGTGTGTAAAATATGAAGAGCTTCAAAAGGAGTGAAAGACTTGAGGAGTATGAAACCTTCTGAATTATAGGAGGAGCATGAAACGGTGTTGAAAAACATGAAGAGCCTCAAAAGGTGTGAAAAATATGAAGAGCTCAAAAGGTGTCAAAAATATGAAGAGCTTCAAAAAGTGTGACAAATGAGATGAGCATGAAATGGTCTGAAAAAGGAGGAGCATGAAGTGGTGTTGAAAAACATGAAGAGCCTGAAAAGGTGTGAAAAATATGAAGAGCTTCAAAATGTGTGAAATACATGAGGAGCATGAAACGGTCTGAAAAATAGGAGGAGCATGAAGCGTTGTTGAAAAACATGAAGAGCCTGAAAAGGTGTGAAAATTATGAAGAGCTTCAAAAGGTGTGAAAAATATGAGGAGCACGAAACGGTCTGAAAAATTGGATGACCATGAAGCGGTGTTGAAAAATATGAAGAGCCTGAAAAGTTGTGAAAAATATGAAGAGCTTCAAAAGGTGTCAAAAATGTGAAGAGCATGAAAGGGTCTGAAAAATAGGAGGAGCATGAAACCGTGTCAAAAACATGAAGAGCCTGAAAAGGTGTGAAAAATTAAGAGCTTAAAAAGGTGTGAAATACATGAGAAGCATGAAACGGTCTGAAAAATAGGAGGAGCATGAAGCGGTGTTTAAAAACATGAAGAGCCTGAAAAGGTGTGAAAAATATGAAGAGCTTCAAAAGGTGTCAAAACTATGAGGAGTATGAAACGGTCTGAAAAATAGGAGGAGCATGAAGTGATGTTGAAAAACATGAAGAGCCTGAAAAGGTGTGAAATATATGAAGAGATTCAAAAGGTGTCAAAAATATGAGGAGCATGAAACGGTCTGAAAAATAGGAGGAGCATGAAACGGTTTTGAAAAACACGAAGGGCCTGAAAAGGTTTGAAAAATATGAAGAGCTTCAAAAGGTGTCAAAACAATGAGGAGTATGAAACGGTCTGAAAAATAGGAGCAGCATGAAACGGTGTTGAAAAACATGAAGAGCCTGAAAAGGTGTGAAAAATATGAAGAGCTACAAAAGGTGTGAAGTACAGGAGGAGCATTAAACGGTCTGAAAAATAGGAGAAGCATGAAGCGGTGTTGAAAAACATGAAGAGCCTGAAAAGGTATGAAAAATATGAAGAGCTTCAAAAGGAGTGAAAGACTTGAGGAGCATGAAACCTTCTGAATTATAGGAGGAGCATGAAACGGTGCTGAAAATCATGAAGAGCCTCAAAAGGTGTGAAAAATATGAAGAGCTCAAAAGGTGTCTAAAATATGAAGAGCTTCAAAAAGTGTGACAAATGAGATGAGCATGAAATGGTCTGAAAAATGAGGATCATGAAGCGGTGTTGAAAAACATGAAGAGACTGAAAAGTTGTGAAAAATATGAAGAGCTTCAAAGGTGTCAAAAATGTGAGGAGCATGAAACGGTCTGAAAAATAGGAGGAGCATGAAACGGTCTGAAAAGTAGGAGGAGCAAGAAGCGGTGTTGAAAAACCTGAAGAGCCTGAAAAGGGGTGAAATATATGAAGACCTTCAAAAGGTGTCAACAATAGGAGAAGCATGAAACGGTCTGAAAAATAGGAGGAATATGAAGCGGTGTTGAAAAACATGAAGAGCTGAAAAGGTGTGAAAAATATGAAGAGCTTCAAAAGGTGTCAAAAATAGGAAGAGTTCAAAAACATGACGAGCCTAAACATGTGTGAAAAATATGAAGAGCTTCAAAAGGTGTGAAAAATAGGAGAAGCATGAAGAGGTGTTAAAAAACACGAAGAGCCTGAAAACGTGTGAAAAACATGAAGAGCTTCAAAAGGTGTGAAAAATATGAGCAGCTTCAAAAAGTGTCAAAAATGAGATGAGCATGAAGCGGTCTCAAAAATGGTGGAGCATGAAGTGTTGTTGAAAAACATGAAGAGCCTGAAATCGTGTGAAAAATACGAAGAGCTTCAAAAGGTGTGAAATACATGAGGAGCATTAATCGGTCTGAAAAATAGGAGTAGCATGAAGCGGTGTTGAAAAACATGAAGAGCCTGAAAAGGAGTGAAAAATATGAAGAGCTTCAAAAGGTGTGAAATATATGAAGAGCTTCAACAGGTTTCAAAAATATGAGGAGCATGAAACGGTCTGAAAAATAGGAGGAGCATGAAGCGGTGTTCAAAACATGAAGAGCCTGAAAAAGTGTGAAAAATATGAAGAGCTTCAAAAGGTTTGAAAAATATGAAGAGCCTGAAAAGATGTCAAAAATGAGATGAGCATGAAACGGTCTGAAAAATAGGAGGAGCATGAAATCGTGTTCAAAAACATGAAGAGCCTAAACACGTGTGAAAAATATGAAGAGCTTCAAAAGGTGTGAAAAATAGGAGAAGCATGAAGCGGTGTTAAAAAACACGAAGAGCCTGAAAACGTGTGAAAAACATGAAGAGCTTCAAAAGGTGTGAAAAATATGAAGAGCTTCAAAAAGTGTCAAAAATGAGATGAGCATGAAGCGGTCTCAAAAATGGTGGAGCATGAAGTGTTGAAAAACATGAAGAGCCTGAAATCGTGTGAAAAATACGAAGAGCTTCAAAAGGTGTGAAATACATGAGGAGCATTAATCGGTCTGAAAAATAGGAGTAGCATGAAGCGGTGTTGAAAAACAAGAAGAGCCTGAAAAGGAGTGAAAAATATGAAGAGCTTCAAAAGGTGTGAAATATATGAAGAGCTTCAACAGGTTTCAAAAATATGAGGAGCATGAAACGGTCTGAAAAATAGGAGGAGCATGAAGCGGTGTTCAAAACATGAAGAGCCTGAAAAGGTGTGAAAAATAGGAAGAGCTTCAAAAGTTGTGAAATACATGAGGAGGATGAAACCGTCTGAAAAATAGGAGGAGCATGTAGCATTGTTCAAATATATGAAGAGCCTGAAAATGTGTGAAATATATGAAGAGATTCAAAAGGTGTCAAAAATATTAGGAGCATGAAACGGTCTGAAAAAAAGGAGGAGCAGGAAACCGTGTTCAAAAACATGAAGAGCCTGAAAAGGTGTGAAAAATATGAAGAGCTTCAAAACGTGTCAAAAATATGAGGAGCATGAAACGGTCTGAAAAATAGGTGCATCAAGAAGCGGTGTTGAAAAACATGAAGAGCGTGAAAACGTGTGAAAAATATGAAGAGCTTCAAAAGGTGTGAAAAATATGAAGAGCTTAAAATGGTGTCAAAAATGAGATGAGCATGAAAAGGTCTGAAAAATAGGTGGAGCATGATGTGCTGTTGAAAAACATGAAGAGCCTGAAAAGTTGTGAAAAATATGAAGAACTACAAAATGTGTCAAAAATATGAGGAGCATGAAACGGTCTGAAAAATTGGAGGAGCATGAAACGGTGTTCAAAAACCTGAAGATCCAGAAAAGCTGTGTAAAATATGAAGAGCCTCTAACAAACACATGAAAAGATGCTCAACATCACTCATTATTCGAGAAATGCAAATCAAAACCACAATGAGGTACCATTACACGCCAGTCAGGATGGCTGCTATCCAAAAGTCTACAAGCAATAAATGCTGGAGAGGGTGTGGAGAAAAGGGAACCCTCTTACACTGTTGGTGGGAATGCAAACTAGTACAGCCGCTATGGAAAACAGTGTGGAGATTTCTTAACAAACTGGACATAGAACTGCCATATGACCCAGCAATCCCACTTCTGGGCATACACACTGAGGAAACCAGATCTGAAAGAGACACGTGCACCCCAATGTTCATCGCAGCACTGTTTATAATAGCCAGGACATGGAAGCAACCTAGATGCCCATCAGCAGATGAATGGATAAGGAAGCTGTGGTACATATACACCATGGAATATTACTCAGCCATTAAAAAGAATTCATTTGAACCAGTCCTAATGAGATGGATGAAGCTGGAGCCCATTATACAGAGTGAAGTAAGCCAGAAAGATAAAGAACATTACAGCATACTGACACATGTATATGGAATTTAGAAAGGTGATAACGATAACCCTATATGCAGAACAGAAAAAGAGACACAGAAATACAGAACAGACTTTTGAACTTTGTGGGAGAATGTGAGGGTGGGATATTTCAAAAGAACAGCATGTATACTATCTATGGTGAAACAGATCACCAGCCCAGGTGGGATGCACGAGACAAGTGCTCCGGCCTGGTGTACTGGGAAGACCCAGAGGAATCGGGTGGAGAGGGAGGTGGGAGGGGGGATCGGGATTGGGAATACATGTAAATCCATGGCTGATTCATATCAATGTATGACAAAACCCACTGGAAAAAAATAATAATAATAATAATAATAAAAATTAAAAAAAAAAATAAATGTTACCATCCCAAAGGAAAAAAAAAAAAAAAAAATATGAAGAGCCTCAAGGTGTGAAATACTTGAGGAGCATGAATCGGTCTGAAAAATAGGAGGAGCATGAAGCGGTGTTGAAAAACATGAAGAGCCTGAAAAGGTGTGAAAAATATGAAGAGCTTCAAAAGGTGTCAAAACTATGAGGAGTATGAAACGGTCTGAAAAATAGGAGAAGCATGAAGCAGTGTTCACAAACATTACGAGCCAGAAAAGGTGTGAAAAATATGAAGAGCTTCAAAAGGTGTCAAAAATATGAGGAGCATGAAACGGTCTGAAAAATAGGAAGAGCATGAAGCCGTGTTCAAAAACATGAAGAGCCTGAAATGGTGTGAAAATCATGAAGAGCCTAAAAGGTGTGAAAAATATGAAAACTTCAATAGATGTCTCAAATATGAGGAGCATGAAAGGGTCTGAAAAATTGGAGGATCATGAGGCGGTGTTGAAAAACATGAAGAGCATGAAAAGATGTGAAAAATATGAAGAGCTTCAAAAGATGTCAGAAATATGGGAGCATGAAACGGTCTGAAAAATAGGAGGAAAATGAAGCGGTGTTGAAAACCATGAAGAGCCTGAAAAGGTGAGAAAAATATGAAGAGCTTCCAAACGTGTCAAAAATATGAGAAGCATGAAACGGTCTGAAAAATAGGAGCTTCATGAAACGGTGTTCAAAACCTGAAGAGCCAGAAAAGGTGTGAAAAATATGAAGAGCCTCAAAAGGTTTGAAAATTATGAAGAGCTTCAAAAGCTGTCAAAAATGAGATGAGCATGAAACGGTCTGAAAAATAGGAGGGGCATGAAGTTGTGTTGAAAAACATGAAGAGCCTGAAAAGGGGTGAAAAATATGAAGAGCTTCAAAAGGTGTCAAAAATATGTGGAGCATGAAACGGTCTGAAATATAGGAGGAGCATGAAACGGTGTTCAAAAAAATGAAGAGCCTGAAAAGGTGTGAAAAATATGAAGAGCTTCAAAAGGTGTCAAAATATGAGGAGCATGAAACGGTCTGAAAAATAGGAGGAGCATGAAGCGGTGTTCAAAAACATGAAGAGCCTGAAAAGGTGTGAAATATATGAAGACCCTAAAACGCGTCAAAAATATGAGAAGCATGAAACGGTTGAAAAATAGGAGGAGCAGGAAACCGTGTTCAAAAGTATGAAGAGCCTGAAAAGGTGTGAAAAATTTGAAGTGCTTCAAAAGGTGTGAAAATTAGGAGGAGCATGAAGCGGTGTTCCAAAACATGAAGAGCCTTAAAAGGTGTGAAAAATATGAACAACTTCAAAAGGTGTCAAAAATTAGATGAGCATGAAACGGTCTGAAAAATCGGAGGAGCATGAAGTGGGGTTGAAAATCACGAAGAGCCTGAAAAGGTGTGTAAAATATGAAGAGCTTCAAAAGGAGTGAAAGACTTGAGGAGCATGAAACCGTCTGAATTATAGGAGGAGCATGAAACGGTGTTGAAAAACATGAAGAGCCTCAAAAGGTGTGAAAAATATGAAGAGCTCAAAAGGTGTCAAAAATATGAAGAGCTTCAAAAAGTGTGACAAATGAGATGAGCATGAAATGGTCTGAAAAAGGAGGAGCATGAAGTGGTGTTGAAAAACATGAAGAGCCTGAAAAGGTGTGAAAAATATGAAGAGCTTCAAAAGGTGTCAAAAATATTAGGAGCATGAAACGGTATGAAAAATAGGAGGATCATGAAGCGGTTTTGAAAAACATGAAGAGCCTGAAAAGGTGTGAAAAATATGAAGAGCTTCAAAAGGTGTCAAAAATATGAGGAGCATGAAACAGTCTGAAAAATATGAGGAGCTTGAAACGGTGTTCAAAAACATGAAGAGCCTGAAAAGGTGGGGAAAATATGAAGAGCTACAAAAGGTGTCAAAAATATTAGGAGCATGAAACGGTATGAAAAATAGGAGGATCATGAAGCGGTTTTGAAAAACATGAAGAGCCTGAAAAGGTGTGAAAAATATGAAGAGCTTCAAAAGGTGTCAAAAATATGAGGAGCATGAAACAGTCTGAAAAATATGAGGAGCTTGAAACGGTGTTCAAAAACATGAAGAGCCTGAAAAGGTGGGGAAAATATGAAGAGCTTCAAAAGGTGTGAAATACGTGAGGAGCAAGAAACGGTCTGAAAAATAGGAGGAGCATGAAGCGGTGTTGAAAAACATGAAGAGCCTGAAAAGGTGTGAAAAATATGAAGAGCTTCAAAAGGTGTCAAAAATATGAGGAGCATGAAACGGTATGAAAAATAGGAGGAGCATGAACCGGTGTTCAAAAATATGAAGAGCCTGAAAATTTGTGAAAACTATGAAGCGCTTCAGAAGGTGTCAAAAATGAGATTAGCATGAAACGGTCTGAAAAATAGGAGGAGCATGATGTGGTGTTGAAAAACATTAAGAGCCTGAAAATGTGTGAAATATATGAAGAGCTTCAAAAGATTTCAGAAATGAGAGGAGCATGAAACGGTCTGAAAAATAGGAGGAGCATAAAGCGGTGTTGAAAAACATGAAGAGCCTGAAAAGGTGTGAAAAATATGAATAGTTTCAAATGATGTGAAAAATATGAAGAACTTCAAAAGCTGTCAAAAATGAGATGAGCATGAAACGGTCTGAGAAATAGGAGAAGCATGAAGTGGCGTTGAAAAACATGAAGAGCTTGAAAAAGTGTGAAATATATGAAGAGCTTCAAAAGGTGTCAAAAATATGAGGAGCATGAAACGGTCTGTAAAATAGGAGGAGCATTGTAACATTGTTGAAAAAATTGAAGAGCCTGAAAAGGTGTGAAAAATATGAAGAGCTTCAAAAGGTGTCAAAAGTATGAGGAGCATGAAAAGATCTGAAAAATAGGAGGAGCATGAAGGGTTGTTGAAAAACATGAAGAGCCTCAAAAGGTGTGAAAAATGTGAAGAGCTTCAAAAGGTTTCAAAAATATAAGGAGCATGAAACGGTCTGAAAAATAGTAGGAGCCTGAAACGGTGTTCAAAAAGATGAGAAGCCTGAAAAGGTGTGAAAAATATGAAGAGCTTCAAAATGTGTGAAATACATGAGGAGCATGAAACGGTCTGAAAAATAGGAGGAGCATGAAGCGTTGTTGAAAAACATGAAGAGCCTGAAAAGGTGTGAAAATTATGAAGAGCTTCAAAAGGTGTGAAAAATATGAGGAGCACGAAACGATCTGAAAAATTGGATGATCATGAAGCGGTGTTGAAAAACATGAAGAGCCTGAAAAGTTGTGAAAAATATGAAGAGCTTCAAAAGGTGTCAAAAATGTGAGGAGCATGAAACGGTCTGAAAAATAGGAGGAGCACGAAACCGTGTCAAAAACATGAAGAACCTGAAAAGGTGTGAAAAATGAAGAGCTTCAAAAGGTGTGAAATACATGAGAAGCATGAAACGGTCTGAAAAATAGGAGGAGCATGAAGCGGTGTTTAAAAACATGAAGAGCCTGAAAAGGTGTGAAAAATATGAAGAGCTTCAAAAGGTGTCAAAACTATGAGGAGTATGAAACGGTCTGAAAAATAGGAGCAGCATGAAAAGGTGTTCAAAAACATGAAGAGCCTGAAAAGGTGTGAAAAACATGAAGAGCTTCAAAAGGTGTCAAAAATTAGATTAGCATGAAACGGTCTGAAAAATAGGAGGAGCATGAAGTGGTGTTGAAAAACATGAAGAGCCTGAAAATGTGTGAAATATATGAAGAGATTCAAAAGGTGTCAAAAATATGAGGAGCATGAAACGGTCTGAAAAATAGGAGGAGCATGAAGCTGTGTTGAAAAACATGAAGAGCCTGAAAAGATGTGAAAAATATGAAGAGCTTCAAAAGGTGTCAAAAATATGAGGAGCATGAAAAGGTCTGAAAAATAGGAGGAGCATGAAGCGGTGTTGAAAAACATGAAGAGCCAGAAAAGGTGTGAAAAACATGAAGAGCTTCAAAAGGTGTCAAAAATTAGATTAGCATGAAACGGTCTGAAAAATAGGAGGAGCATGAAGTGGTGTTGAAAAACATGAAGAGCCTGAAAATGTGTGAAATATATGAAGAGATTCAAAAGGTGTCAAAAATATGAGGAGCATGAAACGGTCTGAAAAATAGGAGGAGCATGAAACGGTTTTGAAAAACACGAAGGGGCTGAAAAGGTTTGAAAAATATGAAGAGCTTGAAAAGGTGTGAAATACATAGGGGCAAGAAACGGTCTGAAAAATAGAAGGAGCATGAAGCTGTGTTGAAAAACATGAAGAGCCTGAAAAGATGTGAAAAATATGAAGAGCTTCAAAAGGTGTCAAAAATATGAGGAGAATGAAACGGTCTGAAAAATAGGTGGAGCATGAAGCAGTGTTTAAAAACATGAAGAGCCTGAAAAGGTGTGACAAATAGGAAGAGCTTCAAAAGTTGTGAAATACATGAGGAGGATGAAACCGTCTGAAAAATAGGAGGAACATGTAGCATTGTTCAAATATATGAAGAGCCTGAAAATGTGTGAAATATATGAAGAGATTCAAAAGGTGTCAAAAATATTAGGAGCATGAAACGGTCTGAAAAAAAGGAGGAGCAGGAAACCGTGTTCAAAAACATGAAGAGCCTGAAAAGGTGTGAAAAATATGAAGAGCTTCAAAAGGTGTTAAAAATAGGAGGAGCATGAAGCGGTGTTCAAAAACATGAAGAGCCTGAAAATGTGTGTAAAATATGAAGAGCTTCAAAACGTGTCAAAAATATGAGGAGCATGAAACGGTCTGAAAAATAGGTGCATCAAGAAGCGGTGTTGAAAAACATGAAGAGCGTGAAAACGTGTGAAAAATATGAAGAGCTTCAAAAGGTGTGAAAAATATGAAGAGCTTAAAATGGTGTCAAAAATGAGATGAGCATGAAAAGGTCTGAAAAATAGGTGGAGCATGATGTGCTGTTGAAAAACATGAAGAGCCTGAAAAGTTGTGAAAAATATGAAGAACTTCAAAATGTGTCAAAAATATGAGGAGCATGAAACGGTCTGAAAAATTGGAGGAGCATGAAACGGTGTTCAAAAACCTGAAGATCCAGAAAAGCTGTGTAAAATATGAAGAGCCTCAAGGTGTGAAATACTTGAGGAGCATGAATCGGTCTGAAAAATAGGAGGAGCATGAAGCGGTGTTGAAAAACATGAAGAGCCTGAAAAGGTGTGAAAAATATGAAGAGCTTCAAAAGGTGTCAAAACTATGAGGAGTATGAAACGGTCTGAAAAATAGGAGGAGCATGAAGCGGTGTTCACAAACATTACGAGCCAGAAAAGGTGTGAAAAATATGAAGAGCTTCAAAAGGTGTCAAAAATATGAGGAGCATGAAACGGTCTGAAAAATAGGAAGAGCATGAAGCCGTGTTCAAAAACATGAAGAGCCTGAAATGGTGTGAAAATCATGAAGAGCCTAAAAGGTGTGAAAAATATGAAAACTTCAATAGATGTCTCAAATATGAGGAGCATGAAAGGGTCTGAAAAATTGGAGGATCATGAGGCGGTGTTGAAAAACATGAAGAGCATGAAAAGATGTGAAAAATATGAAGAGCTTCAAAAGGTGTCAGAAATATGGTAGCATGAAACGGTCTGAAAAATAGGAGGAAAATGAAGCGGTGTTGAAAACCATGAAGAGCCTGAAAAGGTGAGAAAAATATGAAGAGCTTCCAAACGTGTCAAAAATATGAGAAGCATGAAACGGTCTGAAAAATAGGAGCTTCATGAAACGGTGTTCAAAACCTGAAGAGCCAGAAAAGGTGTGAAAAATATGAAGAGCCTCAAAAGGTTTGAAAATTATGAAGAGCTTCAAAAGCTGTCAAAAATGAGATGAGCATGAAACGGTCTGAAAAATAGGAGGGGCATGAAGTTGTGTTGAAAAACATGAAGAGCCTGAAAAGGGGTGAAAAATATGAAGAGCTTCAAAAGGTGTCAAAAATATGTGGAGCATGAAACGGTCTGAAATATAGGAGGAGCATGAAACGGTGTTCAAAAAAATGAAGAGCCTGAAAAGGTGTGAAAAATATGAAGAGCTTCAAAAGGTGTCAAAATATGAGGAGCATGAAACGGTCTGAAAAATAGGAGGAGCATGAAGCGGTGTTCAAAAACATGAAGAGCCTGAAAAGGTGTGAAATATATGAAGAGCCTCAAAACGCGTCAAAAATATGAGAAGCATGAAATGGTTGAAAAATAGGAGGAGCAGGAAACCGTGTTCAAAAGTATGAAGAGCCTGAAAAGGTGTGAAAAATTTGAAGTGCTTCAAAAGGTGTGAAAATTAGGAGGAGCATGAAGCGGTGTTCCAAAACATGAAGAGCCTTAAAAGGTGTGAAAAATATGAACAACTTCAAAAGGTGTCAAAAATTAGATGAGCATGAAACGGTCTGAAAAATCGGAGGAGCATGAAGTGGGGTTGAAAATCACGAAGAGCCTGAAAAGGTGTGTAAAATATGAAGAGCTTCAAAAGGAGTAAAAGACTTGAGGAGCATGAAACCGTCTGAATTATAGGAGGAGCATGAAACGGTGTTGAAAAACATGAAGAGCCTCAAAAGGTGTGAAAAATATGAAGAGCCTCAAAAGGTGTCAAAAATATGAAGAGCTTCAAAAAGTGTGACAAATGAGATGAGCATGAAATGGTCTGAAAAAGGAGGAGCATGAAGTGGTGTTGAAAAACATGAAGAGCCTGAAAAGGTGTAAAATATATGAAGAGATTCAAAAGGTGTCAAAAATATGAGGAGCTTGAAATGGTCTGAAAAATTGGAGGATCATGATGCGGTGTTGAAAAACATGAAGAGCCTGAAAAGTTGTGAAAAATATGAAGAGCTTCAAAGGTGTCAAAAATGGGAGGAGTATGAAACGGTCTGAAAAATAGGAGGAGCATGAAATCGTGTTCCAAAACATGAAGAGCCTGAAAAGGTGTGAAAAATATGAAGAGCTTCAAAATGTGTGAAATACATGAGGAGCATGAAACGGTCGGAAAAGGAGGAGGAGCATGAAGCCGTGTTCAAAATCATGAAGAGCCTAAAAACGTGTGAAAAATATGAAGAGCTTCAAAAGGTGTGAAAAATAGAGGAAGCATGAAGCTGTGTTGAAAAACATGAAGAGCCTGAAAAAGTGTAAAATATATGAAGAGCTTCAAAAGGTGTCAAAAATTAGATTAGCATTAAACGGTCTGAAAAATAGGAGGAACATGAAGTGGTGTTGAAAAACATGAAGAGCCTGAAAAAGTGTAAAATATATGAAGAGCTTCAAAAGGTGTTAAAAATAGGAGGAGCATGAAGCGGTGTTCAAAAACATGAAGAGCCTGAAAATGTGTGTAAAATATGAAGAGCTTCAAAACGTGTCAAAAATATGAGGAGCATGAAACGGTCTGAAATATAGGTGGATCAAGAAGCGGTGTTGAAAAACATGAAGAGCGTGAAAACGTGTGAAAAATATGAAGAGGTTCAAAAGGTGTGAAAAATATGAAGAGCTTAAAATGGTGTCAAAAATGAGATGAGCATGATACGGTCTGAAAAATAGGAGCAGCATGAAACGGTGTACAAAAACATGAAGAGTGTGCAAAGGTGTGAAAAATATAAAGAGCTTCAAAAGCTGTGAAATACATGCGGAGCATGAAACGGTCTGAAAAATAGGAGGAGCATGAAAAGGTGTTCAAAAATAAGAAAGCCTGAAAAGGTGAGAAAAATATGAAGAGCTTCAAAAGGAGTGAAAGACTTGAGGAGCATGAAACCGTCTGAATTATAGGAGGAGCATGAAACGGTGTTGAAAAAACATGAAGAGCCTCAAAAGGTGTGAAAAATATGAAGAGCTCAAAAGGTGTCCAAAATATGAAGAGTTTCAAAAAGTGTGACAAATGAGATGAGCATGAAATGGTCTGAAAAAGGAGGAGCATGAAGTGGTGTTGAAAAACATGAAAAGCCTGAAAAGGTGTAAAATATAATAAGAGATTCAAAAGGTGTCAAAAATATGAGGAGCTTGAAATGGTCTGAAAAATTGGAGGATCATGAAGCGGTGTTGAAAAACATGAAGAGCCTGAAAAGGTGTTAAAAATATGAAGAGCTTCAAAAGTTGTCAAAAATATGAGGAGCATGAAACGATCTGAAAAATAGGAGGAGCATGAAGCGGTGTTCACAAACATTACGAGCCAGAATAGGTGTGAAAAATATGAAGAGCTTCAAAAGGTGTCAAAAATATGAGGAGCATGAAACGGTCTGAAAAATAGGAAGAGCATGAAGCCGTGTTCAAAAACATGAAGAGCCTGAAATGGTGTGAAAATCATGAAGAGCCTAAAAGGTGTGAAAAATATGAAAAGCTTCAATAGATGTCTCAAATATGAGGAGCATGAAACGGTCTGAAAAATTGGAGGATCATGAAGCGGTGTTGAAAAACATGAAGAGCATGAAAAGATGTGAAACATATGAAGAGCTTCAAAAGGTGTCAAAAATATGGGAGCATGAAACGGTCTGAAAAATAGGAGGAAAATGAAGCGGTGTTGAAAACCATGAAGAGCCTGAAAAGGTGAGAAAAATATGAAGAGCTTCAAAATGTTTGAAAAATATGAAGAACCTGAAAAGGTGTCAAAAATGAGATGACCATGAAACTGTCTGAAAAATAGGAGGAGCATGAAGCGGTGTTGAAATACATGAAGAGCCTGAAAAGGTGAGAAAAATATGAAGAGCTTCAAAATGTTTGAAAAATATGAAGAACCTGAAAAGGAGTCAAAAATGAGATGAGCATGAAACGGTCTGAAAAATAGGAGGAGCATGAAATGGTGTTGAAATACATGAAGAGCCTGAAAATGTGTGAAAAATATGAAGAGCTTCAAAACGTGTCAAAAATATGAGAAGCATGAAACGGTCTGAAAAATAGGAGCAGCATGAAGAGCTGTTCAAAAACATGAAGAGCCTGAAAAGGTGTGAAAAATATGAAGAGCTTCAAAATGTGTGAAAAATATGAACACTTTCAAAAAGTGTCAAAAATGAGATGAGCATGAAGCGGTCTGAAAAATGGTGGAGCATGAAGTGTTGTTGAAAAACATGAAGAGCCTGAAAAGGTATGAAAAATATGAAGAGCTTCAAAAGGAGTGAAAGACTTGAGGAGCATGAAACCTTCTGAATTATAGGAGGAGCATGAAACGGAGTTGAAAAACATGAAGAGCCTCAAAAGGTGTGAAAAATATGAAGAGCTCAAAAGGTGTCAAAAATATGAAGAGCTTCAAAAAGTGTGACAAATGAGATGAGCATGAAATGGTCTGAAAAATGAGGATCATGAAGCGGTGTTGAAAAACATGAAGAGACTGAAAAGTTGTGAAAAATATGAAGAGCTTCAAAGGTGTCAAAAATGTGAGGAGCATGAAACGGTCTGAAAAATAGGAGGAGCATGAAATCGTGTTCAAAAACATGAAGAGCCTAAACACGTGTGAAAAATATGAAGAGCTTCAAAAGGTGTGAAAAATAGGAGAAGCATGAAGCGGTGTTAAAAAATACGAAGAGCCTGAAAACGTGTGAAAAACATGAAGAGCTTCAAAAGGTGTGAAAAATATGAACAGCTTCAAAACGTGTCAAAAATGAGATGAGCATGAAGCGGTCTCAAAAATGGTGGAGCATGAAGTGTTGTTGAAAAACATGAAGAGCCTGAAATCGCGTGAAAAATACGAAGAGCTTCAAAAGGTGTGAAATACATGAGGAGCATTAATCGGTCTGAAAAATAGGAGTAGCATGAAGCGGTGTTGAAAAACATGAAGAGCCTGAAAAGGAGTGAAAAATATGAAGAGCTTCAAAAGGTGTGAAATATATGAAGAGCTTCAACAGGTTTCAAAAATATGAGGAGCATGAAACGGTCTGAAAAATAGGAGGAGCATGAAGCGGTGTTCAAAACATGAAGAGCCTGAAAAAGTGTGAAAAATATGAAGAGCTTCAAAAGGTTTGAAAAATATGAAGAGCCTGAAAAGGTGTCAAAAATGAGATGAGCATGAAACGGTCTGAAAAATAGGAGGAGCATGAAGCGGTGTTCTAAACATGAAAAGCCTGAAAAAGTGTGAAAAATATGAAGAGGTTCACTGGTTTGAAAAATAAGAAGAGCCTGAAAAGGTGTGAAAATTGACATGAGCATGAAACGGTCTGAAAAATAGGAAGAGCATGAAGAGGTGTTCAAAAACATGTACAGCCTGACAAGCTGTGAAAAATATGAAGAGCTTCAAAAGGTGTCAAAAATATGAGGAGCATGAAACGGTCTGAAAAATAGGAGGAGCATGAAGTGGTGTTGAAATACATGAAGAGCCTGAAAATGTGTGAAAAATATGAAGAGCTTCAAAACGTGTCAAAATTATGAGAAGCATGAAACGGGCTGAAAAATAGGAGCAGCATGAAGAGCTGTTCAAAAATATGAAGAGACTGAAAAGGTGTGTAAAATATGAAGAGCTTCAAAAGGAGTGAAATACATGAGGAGCATGAAACCGTCTGAATTATAGGAGGAGCATGAAGCGATGTTCATAAACATGAAGAGCCTGAAAAGGTGTGAAATATATGAAGAGCTTCAAAAGGTGTGAAAAATATGAAGAGCTTCAAAAGCTTTCAAAAATGAGATGAGCATGAAACGGTCTGAAAAATAGGAGGAGCATGAAGCGGTGTTGAAAAACATGAAGAGACTAAAAACGTGTGAAATATATGAAGAGCTTCAAAAAGTGTGAAAAATATGAAGAGCTTCAAAAGGTGTGAAATTCATGAGGAGCATGAAACGGTCTGAAATATAGGAGGAGCCTAAAGCGGTGTTGAAAAACATGAGGAACCTGAAAAGGTGTGAAAAATATGAAGAGCTTCAAAAGGTGTGAAAAATATGAGGAGTATGAAACGGTCTGAAAAATAGGAGGAGCATGAAGCCGTGTTGAAAAACATGAAGAGCCTGAAAGGGTGTAACAAATATGAAGAGCTTCAGAAGGTGTCAAAAATGAGATGAGCATGAAACGGTCTGAAAAATAGGAGGAGCATGAAGTGGTGTTGAAATACATGAAGATCTTGAAAATGTGTGAAAAATATGAAGAGCTTCAAAACGTGTCAAAAATATGAGAAGCATGAAACGGTCTGAAAAATAGGAGCAGCATGAAGAGCTGTTCAAAAACATGAAGAGCCTGAAAAGGTGTGAAAAATATGAAGAGCTTCAAAAGGTGTGAAAAATAGGAGGAACATGAAGCGGTGTTGAAAAACATGAAGAGCCTGAAAACGTGTGAAAAATATGAAGAGCTTCAAAAGGTGTGAAAAATATGAACACTTTCAAAAAGTGTCAAAAATGAGAAGAGCATGAAGCAGTCTGAAAAATGGTGGAGCATGAAGTGTTGTTGAAAAACATGAAGAGCCTGAAATCGTGTGAAAAATATGAAGAGCTTCAAAAGGTGTGAAATACATGAGGAGCATTAATTGGTCTCAAAAATAGGAGTAGCATGAAGCGGTGTTGAAAAACATGAAGAGCCTGAAAAGGTGTGAAAAATATGAAGAGCTACGAAAGGTGTGAAGTACAGGAGGAGCATTAAACGGTCTGAAAAATAGGAGGAGCATGAAGCGGTGTTGAAAAACATGAAGAGTCTGAAAAGGTATGAAAAATATGAAGAGCTTCAAAAGGTGTGAAAAATACGAAGAGCATGAAGAGGTGTTCAAAAACATGAAAAGCCTGAAATGTTGTAAAAAATATGAAAAGCTTCAAAAGGTGTCAAAAATATGAGGAGCATGAAACGGTCTGAAAAACCGGAGGAGCATGAAGCGGTGTTCAAAAACATGAAGAGCCTGAAAAGGTGTGAAAAATATGAAGAGCTTCAAAACGTGTCAAATATATGAGGAGCATGAAACTGTCTGAAAAATAGGAGGAGCATGATGCGGTGTTGAAAAATATGAAGAGCTTCAAAAGGAGTCAAAAATGAGATGACCATGAAACGGTCTGAGAAATAGAAGGAGCATGAAGTTCTTTTCAAAAAAATGAAGAACCTGAAAAGGTGTGAAGTATATGAAGATTTCAAAAGGTGTCAAAAATATGAGGAGCATGAAACGGTCTGAAAAATAGGAGGAGCATGAAGTCATGTTGAAAAACATGAAGAGCCTGAAAATGTGTGAAAAATACGAAGAGCTTCAAAAGGTGTCACAAATATGAGGAGCATGAAACGGTCTGAAATATATGAGGAGCATGAAGCGGTGTTCAAAAACATGAAGAGCCTGAAAAGGCGTGAAAAATTTGAAGAGCTTCAAAAATGTGAAAAATATGAAGAGCTTCAAAAGGAGTGAAATATATGAAGATCTTCAAAAGGTGTCAAAAATTAGATGAGCATGAAACGGTCTGAAAAATAGGAGGAGCATGAAGTGGTGTTCAAAAATTTGAAGAGCCTGAAATGGTGTGAAATATATGAAGAGCTTCAAAAGGTGTCAAATATATGAGGAGCAAAAACGGTCTGAAAATAGGAGGAGCATGAAGTGGTGTTGAAAATCATGACGAGCCTGAAAAGGTGCGTAAAATATGAAGAGCTTCAAAATGTGTGAAATACATGAGGAGCATGAAACGGTCTGAAAAATAGGAGGAGCATGAAGCGGTGTTCAAAAATATGAAGAGCCTGAAAATTTGTGAAAACTATGAAGAGCTTCAGAAGGTGTCAAAAATTAGATGAGCAGGAAACGGTCTGAAAAATAGGAGGAGCATGAAGTGGTGTTGAAAAACATTAAGAGCCTGAAAATGTGTGAAATATATGAAGAGCTTCAAAAGATTTCAGAAATGAGAGGAGCATGAAACGGTCTGAAAAATAGGAGGAGCATGAAGCGGTGTTGAAAAACATGAGGAGCCTGAAAAGGTGTGAAAAATATGAAGAGCTTCAAAAGTTGTGAAAAATATGAAGAGCTTCAAATGCTGTCAAAAATGAGATGAGCATGAAACGGTCTGAAAAATAGGAGGAGCATGAAGTGGTGTTGAAAAACATGAAGAGCCTGAAAAAGTGTGAAATATATGAAGAGCTTCAAAAGGTGTGAAAAATATGAAGAGCTTCAAAAGGTGTCAAAAATATGAGGAGCATGAAACGGTCTGAAAAATAGGAGGAGCATTGTAGCATTGTTCAAAAACTTGAAGAGCCTGAAAAGGTGTGAAAAATTTGAAGAGCTTCAAAAGGTGTCAAAAATATGAGGAGCATGAAAGGGTCTGAAATATAGGAGGAGCATGACGTGGTGTTGAAAAACATGACGAGCCTGAAAAGGTGTGAAAAATTTGAAGAGCTTCAAAAGCTGTGAAAAATATGAGGAGCACGAAATGGTCTGAAAAATAAGAGGAGCATGAAGACGTGTTGAAAAACATGAAGAGCCTGAAAAGGTGTAGAAAATATGAAGAGCTTCAAAAGGTGTCAAAAATATGAGGAACATGAAACGGTCTGAAAAATAGGAGGAGCATGAAGTGGGGTTGAAAATCATGAAGAGCCTGAAAAGGTGTGTAAAATATGAAGAGCTTCAAAAGGAGAGAAATACATGAGGAGCATGAAACCGTCTGAATTATAGGAGGAGCATGAATCGATGTTCATAAACATGAAGAGCCTGAAAAGGTGTGAAATATATGAAGAGCTTCAAAAGGTGTGAAAAATATGAAGAGCTTCAAAAGCTGTCAAAAATGAGATGAGCATGAAACGGTCTGAAAAATAGGAGGAGCATGAAGCGGTGTTGAAAAACATGAAGAGACTTAAAATGTGTGAAATATATGAAGAGCTTCAAAAAGTGTGAAAAATATGAAGAGCTTCAAAAGGTGTGAAATTCATGAGGAGCATGAAACGGTCTGAAAAATAGGAGGAGCCTAAAGCGGTGTTGAAAAACATGAAGAACCTGAAAAGGTGTGAAAAATATGAAGAGCTTCAAAAGGTGTGAAAAATATGAGGAGCATGAAACGGTCTGAAAAATAGGAGGAGCATGAAGCCGTGTTGAAAAAGATGAAGAGCCTGAAAGGGTGTAACAAATATGAAGAGCTTCAGAAGGTGTCAAAAATGAGATGAGCATGAAACGGTCTGAAAAAAAGGAGGAGCATGAAACCGTGTTCAAAAACATGAAGAGCCTGAAAAGGTGTGAAAAATATGAACAGCTTCAAAAGGTGTGAAAAATATGAAGAGCTTAAAAGGTGTCAAAAATGAGATGAGCATGAAACGGTCTGAAAAATCGGAGGAGCATGAAGTGGGGTTGAAAATCATGAAGAGCCTGAAAAGGTGTGTTAAATATGAAGAGCTTCAAAAGGAGTGAAAGACTTGAGGAGCATGAAACCGTATGAATTATAGGAGCAGCATGAAGAGCTGTTCAAAAACATGAAGAGCCTCAAAAGGTGTGAAAAATATGAAGAGCTTCAAAAGGTGTGAAAAATAGGAGGAGCATGAAGCGGTGTTGAAAAACATGAAGAGCCTGAAAAAGTGTAAAAAATATGGAGAGCTTCAAAAGGTTTGAAAAATATGAAGAGCCTGAAAAGGTGTCAAAAATGAGATGAGCATGAAACGGTCTGAAAAATAAGAGGAGCATGAAGTGTTGTTCAAAAACGTGAAGAGCCTGAAAAGGTGTGAAAAATATGAAGAGCTTCAAAAGGTGTGAAATACATGAGGAGCAAGAAACGGTCTGAAAAATAGGAGGAGCATGAAGCGGTGTTCTAAACCTGAAAAGCCTGAAAAAGTGTGAAAAATATGAAGAGCTTCACTGGTTTGAAAAATAAGAAGAGGCTGAAAAGGTGTGAAAATTGACATGAGCATGAACGGTCGGAAAAACAGGAGGAGCATGAAGCGGTGTTCAAAAACATGAAGAGCCTGAAAATGTGTGACAAATATGAAGAGCTTCAAAGGTCTCATAAATATAAGGAGCATGAAACGGTCTGAAAAATTGGAGGAGCAAGAAACGGAGTTCAAAATCATGAAGAGCCAGAAAAGGTGTGAAAAATATGAAGAGCTACAAAAGTTGTCAAAAATATGAGGAGCATGAACGGTCTGAAAAATAGGAGAAGCATGAAGCGGTGTTGAAAAACATGAAGAGCCTGAAAAGGTGTGAAAAATATGAAGAGCTTCAAAAGGTGTCAAATATATGAGGAGCATGAAACGGTCTGAAAAATAGGAGGAGCATGAAGCGGTATTCAAAAACATGAAGAGCCTGAAAAGCTCTGAAATTATGTCAAGCTTCAAAACGTGTGACAAATAAGAGGAGCATGAAACGGTCTGAAAAATAGAAGGAGGATGAAGCGGTGTTAAAGAACATGAAGAGCCTCAAAAGGTGTGAAAAATATGAAGAGCTTCAAAAGGTGTCAAATATATGAGGAGCATGAAACGGTCTGAAATATTGGAGGAGCAAGAAATGGAGTTCAAAAACATGAAGAGCCAGAAAAGGTGTGAAAAATATGAAGAGCTTCAAAACTTGTCAAAAATATGAGGAGCATGAACGGTCTGAAAAATAGGAGCATGAAGCGGTGTTGAAAAACATGAAGAGCTTGAAAAGGTGTGAAAAATAAGAAGAGCTTCAAAAGGTGTCAAAAATATGAGGAGCATGAAACGGTCTGAAAAATAGGAGGAGCAAGAAATGGTGTTAAAAAACATGAAGAGCTTCAAAAGGTTTGAAACATATGAGGAGCATGAAACGGTATGAAAAATAGGAGGAGCATGAAACGGTGTTAAAAAAACATGAAGAGCTTCAAAAGGTGTGAAACATATGAAGAGCTTCAAAAGGTGTCAAAAATATGAGGAGCATGAAACGGTCTGAAAAATAGGAGAAGAATGAAGTGGTGTTGAAAAACATGAAGAGCCTGAAAAGGTGTGAAAAATATGAAGAGCTTCAAAATGTGTCAAAATTATGAGGAGCATGAACCGTCTGAAAAATAGGAGGAGCATGAAGCGGTGTTGAAAAACATGAAGAAACTGAAAAGGTGTGAAAAATATGAAGAGCTTCAAAGGTGTCAAAAATATGAGGAGCATGAATGGTTTGAAAAATAGGAGGAGCAAGAAACGGAGTTCAAAAACATGAAGAGCCAGAAAAGTGTGAAAAATATGAAGAGCTACAAAAGTTGTCAAAATTATGAGGAGCATCAACGGTCTGAAAAATAGGAGGAGCATGAAGCGGTGTTGAAAAACATGAAGAGCCTGAAAAGGTGTGACAAATATGAAGAGCTTCAAAAGGTGTCAAAAATATGAGGAGCATGAAACGGTCTGAAAAATAGGAGGAGCATTAAACGGTGTTGAAAAACATGAAGTGCCTGAAAATCTGTGAAATTAACACAAGCTTCAAAAGGTGTGAAAAATATGAGGAGCATGAAACGGTCTGAAAAATAGGAGGAGCATTAAACGGTGTTGAAAAACATGAAGTGCCTGAAAATCTGTGAAATTAACACAAGCTTCAAAAGGTGTGAAAAATATGAGGAGCATGAAACGGTCTGAAAAATACGAGGAGCATGAAGCGGTGTTAAAAAACATGAAGAGCTTCACAATGTGTGAAACATAAGAAGAGCTTCAAAAGATGGGAAATACATGAGGAGCATTAAACGGTCTGAAAATATGAGGAGCATGAAACGGTGTTCAAAAACATTAAGAGCCTGAAAAGGTGTGAAAAATATGAAGAGCTTCAAAAGATGTGAAATACATGAGGAGCATTAAACGGTCTGAAAAATATGAGGAGCATGAAACGTTGTTCAAAAACATGAAGAGCCTGAAAAAGTGTGAGAAATATGAAGAGCTTCAAAATCTGTCAAAAATTTGAGGAGCATGAATCGTTCTGAAAAATAGGAGGAGCATGAAGTCATGTTGAAAAACATGAAGAGCCTGAAAAGGTGTGAAAAATATGAAGAGCTTCAAAAGGTGTCAGAAATTTGAGGAGCATGAAACGGTCTGAAAAATAGGAGGAGCATGTAGCCGTGTTCAAAAAAATGAAGAGCCTGAAGAGGTGTGAAAAATATGAAGAGCTTCAAAAGGTGTCAAAAATATGAGGAGCATGAAAAGGTCTGAAAAATAGGAGGAGCATGAAGCGGTGTTCAAAAACATGAAGAGCCTTAAAAGGTGTGAAAAATATGAAGAGCGTCAAAAGGGGTCAAATATATGGGGAGCATGAAACGGTCTGAAAAATAGGAGGAGCATGAATCGGTGTTCAAAAACATGAAGAGCCTGAAAAGTTCTGAAAAATATGAAGAGCTTCAAAAGGTGTGAAAAATATAAGGAGCATGAAACGGTCTGAAAAATCGGAGGAGCATGAAGCGCTGTTGAAAAACATGAAGAGCCTGAAAAGGTGTGAAAGATATGAAGAGTTTCAAAAGGTGTCAAAAATATGAGTAGCATGAAACTGTCTGAAAATTAGGAAGAGCATGAAGTGGTGTTCAAAAACATGAGGAGACTGAAAAGGAGTGAAAAATATGAAGAGCTCCAAACGTGTCAAAATATGACGAGCATGAAACAGTCTGAAAATTAGGAAGAGCATGAAGTGGTGTTCAAAAACAGGAAGAGCCTGAAAAGGGGTGAAAAATATGAAGAGTTTCAAAAGGTTTGAAAAATATGAGGAGCATGAAGCGGTGTTCAAAAACATGCAGAGCCTGAAAAGGTGTTAAAAATATGAAGAGCTTCAAAAGGTGTCAAAAATATGAGGAGCATGTAACGGTCTGAAAAACAGGGGGAGCATGAAGTGATGTTGAAAAACATGAAGAGCCTGAAAACGTGTGAAAAATATGAAGAGCTTCAAAAATATGAAAAATATGAAAAGATTCAAAAGGTGTGAAAAATATGAAGAGCTTCAAAAGATGTCAAAAATGAGATGACCAGGAAACGGTCTGAAAAATAGGAGGAGCATGTAGCGGTGTTGAAAATCATGAAGAGCCTGAAAAGTTGTGAAAAAAGGCAGAGCTTCAAAAGGTGTCAAAAATATGAGGAGAATGAAACGGTCTGAAAAACACGAGGAGCATGAAGTGGTGTTGAAAAACATTAAGAGCCTAAAAGGTGTGAAAAACATGAAGAGCTTCAAAAGGACTCAACAATATGAGGAGCATTAAACGGTCTGAAAAATAGGAGGAGCATGAAGCGGTGTTGAAAATCATGAAGAGCCTGAAAAGGTGTGAAATATATGAAGAGCTTCAAAAGGTGTGAAAAATATGAAGAGCTTCAAAAGGTGTCAACAGTATGAGGAGCATGAAAAGGTCTGAAAAATAGGAGGAGCATGAAGCGGTGTTGAAAATCATGAAGAGCCTGAAAAGGTGTGAAATATATGAAGAGCTTCAAAAGGTGTGAAAAATATGAAGAGCTTCAAAAGGTGTCAAAAATATGAGCAGCATGAAACGGTCGGAAAAATAGGAGGAGCATGAAGTTGTGTTGAAAAACATGAAGAGCCTGAAAAGGTGTGAAAAATATGAACAGCTTCAAAAGGTGTGAAAAATATGAACAGCTTCAAAAGGTGTCAAAAATTAGATTAGCATGAAAGGGTCTGAAAAATAGGAGCAGCATGAAGTGGTGTTGGAAAACATGAAGTGCCTGAAAAGGTGTGAAATATATGAACAGCTTCAAAAGGTGTGAAAAATATGAAGAGCTTCAAAAGGTGTGAAAAATATGAAGAGCTTCAAAATTTGTCAAAAATGAGATGAGCATAAAACGATCTGAAAAATAGGAAGATTATGAAGTGGTGTTCAAAAACATGGGGAGCCTGAAAAGGTGTGAAAAATATGAAGAGCTTCAAAAGGTGTCAAAAATATGAGGAGCATGAAACGGTCTGAAAAATAGGAGGAGCATGAAGTGGTGTTGAAAAACATGTAGAGCCTAAAAAGGTGTGAAAAATATGAAGAGCTTCAAAACGGGTCAAAATATGAGGAGCATGAAACGGGCTGAAAAACAGGAGGATCATGAAGCCCTGTTGAAAAACATGGGGCGCCTGAAAATGTGTGAAAAATATGAAGAGCTTCAAAAGGTCTCAAAAATATAAGGAGCATGAAACGGTATGAAAAATAGGAGGAGCATGAAGCAGTATTCAAAATCATGAAGAGCCTGAAAAGCTGTGAAATTATGTCAAGCTTCAAAAGATGTGAAAAATATGAGGAGCAGGAAACGGTCTGAAAAATAGTAGAAGCATGAATCGGTGTTAAAGAACATGAAGAGCCTGAAAAGGTGTGAAATATATGAAGAGCTTCAAAAGGTGTCAAAAATATGAGGGGCATGAAACGGTCTGAAAAATAGGAGGAGCATGAAATGGTGTTAAAAAACATGAAGAGCTTCAAAAGGTGTGAAACATATAAACAGCTTCAAATGGTGTCAAAAATATGAGGAGCAGGAAACGGTCTGAAAAATAGGAGGAGCATGAAGTGGTGTAGAAAAACATGAAGACCCTGAAAAGGTGTGAAAAATATGAAGATCTTCAAAAGGTGTCAAAATATGAGGAGCATGAAACTGTCTGAAATATAGGAGGAGCATGAAAAGGTGTTAAAAAACATGAAGAGCTTCAAAACGTGTGAAACATATGAGGAGCGGGAAACGATCAGAAAAATAGGAGGAGCATGAAACGGTGTTAAAAAACATGAAGAGCTTCAAAAGGTGTGAAACATATGAAGAGCTTCAAAAGGTGTCAAAAATATGAGGAGCATGAAACGGTATGAAAAATAGGAGGAGCATGAAATCTTGTTGAAAAACATGAAGAGCCTGAAAACGTGTGAAAATTATGAAGAGCTTCAAAAGGTGTGAAATATATGAAGATCTTCAAAAGGTGTCAAAAATGAGATGAGCATGAAGTGGTCTGAAAGATAGGAGGGGCATGAAGCGGTGTTGAAAAACATGATGAGCCTGAAAAAGTGGGAAATATATGAAGAGCTTCAAAAGGTGTCAAAAATATGAGGAGCATGAAACGGTCTGAAAAATAGGAGGAGCATGAAACGGTGTGAAAAACATGAAGAGCATGACAAGGTGTGAAAAAAAGGAAGAGCTTCAAAAGGTGTCAAAATATGAGGAGCATGAAAAGGTCTGAAAAATACGAGGAGCATGAAGTGGTGTTCAAAAACATGAAGAGCCTGAAAAGTTGTGAAAAATATGAAGAGCTTCAAAAGGTTTCAAAACTTTGAGGAGCATGAATCGGTCTGAAAAATAGGAGGAGCATGAAACGGTGTTCAAAAACATGAAGAGCCTGAAAAGGTGTGAAAAATATGAAGAGCTCCAAAAGTTTCAAAAATATGTGGAGCGTGAAACGTTCTCAAATAGGAGGAGCGTGAAACGGTAATGAAAAACATGAAGAGCCTGAAAACGTGTGAAAAATATGAAGAGCTTCAAAATGTGTAAAAAATATGAGGAGCATGAAACGTTCTCAAATATAGTAGGAGCATGAAGCGGTGTTGAAAAACATGAAGAGCCTGAAAAGGTGTGAAAAATATGAAGAGCTTCAAAAGGTGTCAAAAATATGAGGAGCATGAAAAGGTCTGAAAAATACGAGGAGCATGAAGTGGTGTTCAAAAACATGAAGAGCCAGAAAAGGTGTGGAAAATATGAAGAGCTTCAAAAAGTGTCAAAAATATGAGGAGCAAGAAACGGTCGGAAAATAGGAGGAGCATGAAACGATCTGAAAAATAGGAGGAGCATGAAGCTGTGTTCAAAAACCTGAAGAGCCTGAAAAGGTGTGAAAAATATGAAGAGCTTCAAAAGGTGTAAAAAATTTGAGCAGCATGAAACGGTATGAAAAATAGGAGGAGCATGAAGTGGAGCTGAAAAACATGAAGTGCCTGAAAAGGTGTGCAAAATATGAAGAGCTTCAAAAGGTGTAAAAAATGAGATGAGCATGAATCGGTCTGAAAAATAGGAGGAGCATGAACTGGTGCTGAAAAACCTGAAGAGCCTGAAAAGGTGTGAAAAATATGAAGAGCTTCAAAAGGTGTGAAAAATATGAGGAGCATGAAACGGTCTGAAAAATAGGAGGAGCATGGATCGGTGTTCAAAAACATGAAGAGCCTGAAAAGGTGTGAAAAATATGAAGAGCTTCAAAAAGTGTCAAATATATGAGGAGAAAGAAACGGTCTGAAAAAAAGGAGGAGCATGAAGCGGTGTTCAAAAACATGAAGAGCCTGAAAAGGTGTGAAAAATATGAAGAGCTTCAAAAGCTGTCAAAATGACATGAGCAGGAAACGGTCTGAAAAAAAGCAGGAGCATGAAGCGTTGTTGAAAATCTTGAAGAGCTTGAAAAGGTGTGAAAAATATGAAGAGCTTCAAAAGGTTTCAAAAATATGAGGATCATGAAACGGTCTGAAAAATAGGAGCAACATGAAACGGTCTGAAAAATAAGAGGAGCAAGAAGCGGTGTTGAAAAACATGAAGAGCCTGAAAATGTGTGAAAATTATTAAGAGCTTCAAAAGGTGTGAAAAATATGAAGAGCTTCAAAAGCTGTCAAATGAGATGAGCATGAAACGGTCTGAAAAGTAGCAGGAGCATGAAGCGGTTTTCAAAAACATGAAGAGCCTGAAAAGGGGTGAAAAATATGAAGAACTTAAAAAGGTGTCAAAATTATGAGGAGCATTAAACGGTCTGAAAAATAGGAGGAGCATGAAGCTGTGTTCAACAACATGAAGAGACTGAAAAGGTGCGAAAAATATGAAGAGCCTGAAAAGGTGTGAAAAATATGAAGAGCTTCAAAAGGTGTCAAAAATTAGATGAGCATGAAACGGTCTGAAAAATACGAGGAGCATTAAACGGTGTGGAAAAACATGAAGAGCCTGAAAAGGTGTGGAAAAATAGGAGGAGCTTCAAAATGTGTCAAATATATGAGGAGAATGAAACGGTCTGAAAAATAGGAGGAGCATGAAACGGTCTGAAAAATAGGAAGAGCATGAAACGGTCTGAAAAATAGGAGGATCATGAAGCGGTGTTGAAAATGGTGAAGAGCCTGAAATGGTGTGAAAAATGTGAAGAGCTTCAACAGGTGTCAAAAACTTGAGGAGAATGAAACGGTCTGAAAAATAGGAGGAGCATGAAGCTGTGTTCAAAAACATGAAGAGCCAGAAAAGGTGTGAAAAATATGAAGAGCTTCAAAAAGTGTCAAAAATATGAGGAGCAAGAAACGGTCTGAAAAATAGGAGTAGCATGAAACGATCTGAAAAATAGGAGGAGCATGAAGCTGTGTTGAAAAACATGAAGAGCCTGAAAAGGTGTGCAAAATATGAAGAGCTTCAAAAGGTGTAAAAAATGAGATGAGCATGAAACGGTCTGAAAAATAGGAGGAGCATGAACTGGTGCTGAAAAACATGAAGAGCATGAAAAGTTGTGGAAAAATAGGAGGAGCTTCAAAATGTGTCAAATATATGAGGAGAATGAAATGGTCTGAAAAATAGGAGGAGCATTAAACAGTGTGGAAAAACATGAAGAGCCTGAAAAGGTGTGGAAAAATAGGAAGAGCTTCAAAATGTGTCAAATATATGAGGAGAATGAAACGGTCTGAAAAATAGGAGGAGCATGGAACGTTCTGAAAAATAGGAAGAGCATGAAACGGTCTGAAAAATAGGAGGATCCTGAAGTGGTGTTGAAAATCGTGAAGAGCCTGAAAAGGTGTGAAAAATGTGAAGAGCTTCAACAGGTGTCAAAAACTTGAGGAGAATGAAACGGTCTGAAAAATAGGAGGAGCATGAAGCTGTGTTGAAAAACATGAAGAGCCTGAAAAGGTGTGAAAAATATGAAGATCTTCAAAAGGTGTCAAAATATGAGGAGCATGAAACTGTCTGAAATATAGGAGGAGCATGAAAAGGTGTTAAAAAACATGAAGAGCTTCAAAACGTGTGAAACATATGAGGAGCGGGAAACGATCAGAAAAATAGGAGGAGCATGAAACGGTGTTAAAAAACATGAAGAGCTTCAAAAGGTGTGAAACATATGAAGAGCTTCAAAAGGTGTCAAAAATATGAGGAGCATGAAACGGTATGAAAAATAGGAGGAGCATGAAATCTTGTTGAAAAACATGAAGAGCCTGAAAACGTGTGAAAATTATGAAGAGCTTCAAAAGGTGTGAAATATATGAAGATCTTCAAAAGGTGTCAAAAATGAGATGAGCATGAAGTGGTCTGAAAGATAGGAGGGGCATGAAGCGGTGTTGAAAAACATGATGAGCCTGAAAAAGTGGGAAATATATGAAGAGCTTCAAAAGGTGTCAAAAATATGAGGAGCATGAAACGGTCTGAAAAATAGGAGGAGCATGAAACGGTGTGAAAAACATGAAGAGCATGACAAGGTGTGAAAAAAAGGAAGAGCTTCAAAAGGTGTCAAAATATGAGGAGCATGAAAAGGTCTGAAAAATACGAGGAGCATGAAGTGGTGTTCAAAAACATGAAGAGCCTGAAAAGTTGTGAAAAATATGAAGAGCTTCAAAAGGTTTCAAAACTTTGAGGAGCATGAATCGGTCTGAAAAATAGGAGGAGCATGAAACGGTGTTCAAAAACATGAAGAGCCTGAAAAGGTGTGAAAAATATGAAGAGCTCCAAAAGTTTCAAAAATATGTGGAGCGTGAAACGTTCTCAAATAGGAGGAGCGTGAAACGGTAATGAAAAACATGAAGAGCCTGAAAACGTGTGAAAAATATGAAGAGCTTCAAAATGTGTAAAAAATATGAGGAGCATGAAACGTTCTCAAATATAGTAGGAGCATGAAGCGGTGTTGAAAAACATGAAGAGCCTGAAAAGGTGTGAAAAATATGAAGAGCTTCAAAAGGTGTCAAAAATATGAGGAGCATGAAAAGGTCTGAAAAATACGAGGAGCATGAAGTGGTGTTCAAAAACATGAAGAGCCAGAAAAGGTGTGGAAAATATGAAGAGCTTCAAAAAGTGTCAAAAATATGAGGAGCAAGAAACGGTCGGAAAATAGGAGGAGCATGAAACGATCTGAAAAATAGGAGGAGCATGAAGCTGTGTTCAAAAACCTGAAGAGCCTGAAAAGGTGTGAAAAATATGAAGAGCTTCAAAAGGTGTAAAAAATTTGAGCAGCATGAAACGGTATGAAAAATAGGAGGAGCATGAAGTGGAGCTGAAAAACATGAAGTGCCTGAAAAGGTGTGCAAAATATGAAGAGCTTCAAAAGGTGTAAAAAATGAGATGAGCATGAATCGGTCTGAAAAATAGGAGGAGCATGAACTGGTGCTGAAAAACCTGAAGAGCCTGAAAAGGTGTGAAAAATATGAAGAGCTTCAAAAGGTGTGAAAAATATGAGGAGCATGAAACGGTCTGAAAAATAGGAGGAGCATGGATCGGTGTTCAAAAACATGAAGAGCCTGAAAAGGTGTGAAAAATATGAAGAGCTTCAAAAAGTGTCAAATATATGAGGAGAAAGAAACGGTCTGAAAAAAAGGAGGAGCATGAAGCGGTGTTCAAAAACATGAAGAGCCTGAAAAGGTGTGAAAAATATGAAGAGCTTCAAAAGCTGTCAAAATGACATGAGCAGGAAACGGTCTGAAAAAAAGCAGGAGCATGAAGCGTTGTTGAAAATCTTGAAGAGCTTGAAAAGGTGTGAAAAATATGAAGAGCTTCAAAAGGTTTCAAAAATATGAGGATCATGAAACGGTCTGAAAAATAGGAGCAACATGAAACGGTCTGAAAAATAAGAGGAGCAAGAAGCGGTGTTGAAAAACATGAAGAGCCTGAAAATGTGTGAAAATTATTAAGAGCTTCAAAAGGTGTGAAAAATATGAAGAGCTTCAAAAGCTGTCAAATGAGATGAGCATGAAACGGTCTGAAAAGTAGCAGGAGCATGAAGCGGTTTTCAAAAACATGAAGAGCCTGAAAAGGGGTGAAAAATATGAAGAACTTAAAAAGGTGTCAAAATTATGAGGAGCATTAAAAGGTCTGAAAAATAGGAGGAGCATGAAGCTGTGTTCAACAACATGAAGAGACTGAAAAGGTGCGAAAAATATGAAGAGCCTGAAAAGGTGTGAAAAATATGAAGAGCTTCAAAAGGTGTCAAAAATTAGATGAGCATGAAACGGTCTGAAAAATACGAGGAGCATTAAACGGTGTGGAAAAACATGAAGAGCCTGAAAAGGTGTGGAAAAATAGGAGGAGCTTCAAAATGTGTCAAATATATGAGGAGAATGAAACGGTCTGAAAAATAGGAGGAGCATGAAACGGTCTGAAAAATAGGAAGAGCATGAAACGGTCTGAAAAATAGGAGGATCATGAAGCGGTGTTGAAAATGGTGAAGAGCCTGAAATGGTGTGAAAAATGTGAAGAGCTTCAACAGGTGTCAAAAACTTGAGGAGAATGAAACGGTCTGAAAAATAGGAGGAGCATGAAGCTGTGTTCAAAAACATGAAGAGCCAGAAAAGGTGTGAAAAATATGAAGAGCTTCAAAAAGTGTCAAAAATATGAGGAGCAAGAAACGGTCTGAAAAATAGGAGTAGCATGAAACGATCTGAAAAATAGGAGGAGCATGAAGCTGTGTTGAAAAACATGAAGAGCCTGAAAAGGTGTGCAAAATATGAAGAGCTTCAAAAGGTGTAAAAAATGAGATGAGCATGAAACGGTCTGAAAAATAGGAGGAGCATGAACTGGTGCTGAAAAACATGAAGAGCATGAAAAGTTGTGGAAAAATAGGAGGAGCTTCAAAATGTGTCAAATATATGAGGAGAATGAAATGGTCTGAAAAATAGGAGGAGCATTAAACAGTGTGGAAAAACATGAAGAGCCTGAAAAGGTGTGGAAAAATAGGAAGAGCTTCAAAATGTGTCAAATATATGAGGAGAATGAAACGGTCTGAAAAATAGGAGGAGCATGGAACGTTCTGAAAAATAGGAAGAGCATGAAACGGTCTGAAAAATAGGAGGATCCTGAAGTGGTGTTGAAAATCGTGAAGAGCCTGAAAAGGTGTGAAAAATGTGAAGAGCTTCAACAGGTGTCAAAAACTTGAGGAGAATGAAACGGTCTGAAAAATAGGAGGAGCATGAAGCTGTGTTGAAAAACATGAAGAGCCTGAAAAGGTGTGAAAAATATGAAGAGCTTCAAAAAGTGTAAAAAATGAGAGCATAATGAAACGGTCTGAAAAAGAGGAGGAGCATGAAGTGGAGCTGAAAAACATGAAGTGCCTGAAAATGTGTGCAAAATATGAAGAGCTTCAAAAGGTGTAAAAAATGAGATGAGCATGAAACGGTCTGAAAAATAGGAGGAGCATGAACTGGTGCTGAAAAACATGAAGAGCCTGAAAAGTTGTGAAAAATATGAAGAGCTTTAAAAGGTGTGAAAAATAAGACGAGCATGAAACGGTCTGAAAAATAGGAGGAGCATGAAGCGGTGTTGAAAATCTTGAAGAGCTTGAAAAGGTGTGAAAAATATGAACAGCTTCAAAAGGTTTCAAAAATATGAGGATCATGAAACGGTCTGAAAAATAGGAGCAGCATGAAACGGTCTGAAAAATAAGAGGAGCATGAAATGGAGTTGAAAAACAGGAAGAGCCTGAAAAGGTGTGAAAAATATGAAGAGTTTTAAAAGGTGTCAAAAATATGAGGAGCATGAAACTTTCTGAAAAATAGGAGGATCATGAAACCGTGTTCAAAAACATGAAGAGCCTGAAAAGGTGTGAAAAATATGAAGAGTTTTAAAAGGTGTCAAAAATATGAGGAGCATGAAACAGTCTGAAAAATAGGAGGAGCATGATGCGGTGTTGTAAAACATGAAGAGCCTGAAAAGTTGTGAAAAATTGGAAGAGCTTCATTACGTGTGAAATACATGAGGAGAATGAAACGGTCTGTAAAATAGGAGGAGCATGAAGCGGTTTTGAAAATGATGAAGAGCTTGAAAAGGTGTGAAAAACACGAAGAGCTTCAAAAGGTGTCAAAAATATGAGGAGCGTGTAACAATCTGAAAAATAGGAGAGGCATGATGCAGTGTTGTAAAACATGAAGAGCCTGAAAAGGTGTGAAAAATATGAAGAACTTCAGAATGTGTGAAAAATATGAGGAGCATGAAGCAGTCTGAAAAATAGGAGGAGCATGAAACGGTGTTGAAAAACATGAAGAGCCTGAAAAGTTGTGAAAAATTGGAAGAGCTTCATTACGTGTGAAATACATGAGGAGAATGAAACGGTCTGTAAAATAGGAGGAGCATGAAGCGGTGTTCAAAAACATGAAGAGCCTGGAAAGGTGTGAAAAATATGAAGAGCTTCAAAAGATGTGAAAAATATGAGGAGCATGAAAAGGTCTGAAAAACAGGAGCAGCATGAAGCGGTGTTTAAAAACATGAAGAGCCTGAAAAGGTGTGAAAGATAGGAAGAGATTAAAAAGGTGTGAAATATATGAGGAGCATGAAACGGTCTGAAAAATAGGAGGAGCATGAAGCGGTGTTCAGAAACATGAAGAGCCTGAAAAAGTGTGAAAAATATGAAGAGCTTCAAAAGGTATGAAAAATCTGAAGAGCTTCAAAAGGTGTCAAAAAAGAGATGAGCATGAAACGGTCTGACAAATAGGAGGAGCATGAAGCGGTGTTGAAAAACGAAGAGCCTGAAAATGTGTAAAAAATATGAAGAGCTTCAATATGTGTGAAATACATGAGGAGCAAGAAACGGTCTGAAAAATAGGAGAAGCATGAAGTGGTGTTCAAAAACATGTACAGCCTGAAAAGGTGTGAAAAATATGAAGAGCTTCAAAAGGTGTGAAAAATATGGAGGAGCATGAAGCGGTGTTCAAAAACATGAGAAGCCTGAAAAGGTGTGAAAAATATGAAGAGCTTCAAAAGGTGTAAAAAATATGAGGAGCATGAAACGGTCTGAAAAATAGGAGGAGCATGAAGTGGTGTTGAAAAACATGAAGAGCCTGAAAAGGTGTGAAAAATATGAAGAGCTTCAAAACGTGTCAAAAATATGAGAAGCATGCAACGTTCTGAAAAATAGGAGGAGTAAGAACCGTTATTGAAATACATGAAGAGCCTGAAAACATGTGAAGAATATGAAGAGCTCAAAAGTTTTGAAAAAAATGAAGAGCTTCAGAAGGTGTCAAAAATGAGATGAGCATGAAACCTTCAGAAAAATAGGAGAAGCATGAAGTGGTGTTGAAAAACATGAAGAGCTTCAAAAGGTGAGAAAAATATGAAGAGTTTCAAAAATGTGAAAAATATGAAGAGCTTTAAAAGGTGTGAAAAATATGAACAGCTTCTAAAGGTGTCAAAAAAGAGATGAGCATGAAACGGTCTGAAAAATAGCAGGAGCATGAAGCGGTGTTGAAAATCATGAAGAGCCTGAAAAGGTGTGAAAAACATGAAGAGCTTCAAAAGGTGTGAAAAATATGAAGAGCTTCAAAAGGTGTCAAATATATGAGGAGCATGAAACAGTCTGAAAAATAGGAGGAGCATGATGCGGTGTTGTAAAACATGAAGAGCCTGAAAAGTTGTGAAAAATTGGAAGAGCTTCATTACGTGTGAAATACATGAGGAGAATGAAACGGTCTGTAAAATAGCAGAAGCATGAAGCGGTGTTGAAAATGATGAAGAGCTTGAAAAGGTGTGAAAAACACGAAGAGCTTCAAAAGGTGTCAAAAATATGAGGAGCGTGTAACAATCTGAAAAATAGGAGAGGCATGATGCAGTGTTGTAAAACATGAAGAGTCTGAAAAGGTGTGAAAAATATGAAGAGCTTCAGAAGGTGTGAAAAATATGAGGAGCATGAAGCAGTCTGAAAAATAGGAGGAGCATGAAACGGTGTTGAAAAACATGAAGAGCCTGAAAAGTTGTGAAAAATTGGAAGAGCTTCATTACGTGTGAAATACATGAGGAGAATGAAACGGTCTGTAAAATAGGAGGAGCATGAAGCGGTGTTCAAAAACATGAAGAGCCTGGAAAGGTGTGAAAAATATGAAGAGCTTCAAAAGGTATGAAAAATATGAAGAGCTTCAAAAGGTGTCAAAAAAGAGATGAGCATGAAACGGTCTGACAAACAGGAGGAGCATGAAGCAGTGTTGAAAAACATGAAGAGTCTGAAAAGGTGTGAAAAATACGAAGAGCTTCAAAAGGTGTGAAAAATATGAGGAGCATGAAACGGTCTGAAATATAGGGGGATCATGAAGCCGTGTTCAAAAACCTGAAGAGCATGAAACGGTGTTGAGAAACATGAAGAGCATGAAAAGATGTGAAAAATATGAAGAGCATGAAAAAGTGTGAAAAATATGAGGAGCATGAAACGGTCTGAAAAATACGAGGAGCATGAAGCCGTGTTAAAAAACCTGAAGAAACTGTAAAGGTGTGAAAAATATGAAGAGCTTCAAAAGGTGTCAAAGTTATGAGGAGCATGAAACCGTCTGAAAAATAGGAGGAGCATGAAATGGTGTTCAAAAACATGAAGAGCCTGAAAGGTGTGAAAAATATGAAGAGCCTGAAAGGTGTGAAAAATATGAAGAGCATGAAAATGTGTGAAAAATATGAGGAGCATGAAACTGTGTTCAAAAAAATGCAGAGCCTGAAAAGGTGTGAAAAATATGAATAACTTCAAAACGTGTCAAAAATATGAGGAGCATGAAACTGTCTGAAAAAGGAGGAGCATGAAGCGGTTTTCAAAAACATGAAGAGCCTGAAAAGGTGTAAAATATATGAAGAGCTTCAAAAAGTGTCAAAAATATGAGGAACATGAAAACTTTTGAAAAATAGGAGGAGCATGAAGCAGTGTTAGAAAACCTAAAGAGCCTGAAAAGGTGTGAAAAATATGAAGAGCTTCAAAAGGTGTCAAAAATATGAGGAGAATGAAACGGTCTGCAAAATAGGAGGAGCATGAAATGGTGTTCAAAAACATGAAGAGCCTGAAAAGGTGTGAAAAATATGGAAAGCTTCAAAAGGTGTCAAAAATATGAGGAGCATGAAACGGTCTGAAAAATAGGAGTAGCATGATGCGGTGTTCAAAAACATGAAGAGCCTGAAAAGGTGTGAAAAATATGAAGAGCTTCAAAAGGTGTCAACATTTTGAGGAGCAGAAACGGTCTGAAAAATAGGAGAGCATGAAGCGGTGTTCAAAAATATAAAGAGCCTGAAAAGGTGTGAAAAATACGAAGAGCTTCAAAAGGTGTCAAAATATGAGGAGCATGAAACGGTCTTAAAAAAAGGAGGAGGATGAAGCTGTGTTGCAAAACATGAAGAGTCTGAAAACGTGTGAAAAATATGAAGAGCTTCAAAAGGTGTCAAAAATGAGATGAGCATGAAATGGTCTGAAAAATAGGAGGAGCATGAAGCGGTGTTGAAAATCATGAAGAGCCTGAAAAGGTGTGAAAAATATGAAAAGCTTCAAAAGATGTGAAAAATATGAAGAGCTTCAAAAGGTGTCAAAATGAGATGAGCATGAAACGGTCTGAAAAATAGGAGGAGCATGAAGTGGTGTTGAAAAAAATGAAAAGCCTTAAAATGTGTGAAATATATGAAGAGCTTCAAAAGGTGTCAAAAATATGAGGAGAATGAAACGGTCTGCAAAATAGGAGGAGCATGAAAAGTTGTTCAAAAACATGAAGAGCCTGAAAAGGTGTGAAAAATATGAACAGTTTCAAAAAGTGTGAAATACATGAGGAGAATTAAACGGTCTGAAAAATAGGAGGAGCATGAAATGGTGTTCAAAAACATGAAGAGCCTGAAAAGGTGTGAAAAATATGAACAGTTTCAAAAAGTGTGAAATACATGAGGAGAATTAAACTCTCTGAAAAATAGGAGGAGCATGAAGCGGTGTTGAAAAACATGAAGGCCTGAAAACGTGTGAAAAATATGAAGAGCTTCAAAAGGTGTGAAAAATATGAAGAGCTTCAAAAGTTGTGAAAAACATGAAGAGCTTCAAAAGTTGTCAAAAATTAGATGAGCATGAAGCGGTCTGAAAAATAGGAGGAGCATGAAGTGGTGTTGAAATAAATGAAGAGCCTGAAAAGGTTTGAAAAATATGAAAAGCTTCAAAAGGTGTTAAAAATATGAGGAGCATGAAACTGTCTCAAAAATAGGAGGAGCATGAAGCGGTGTTCAAAAACAAGAAGAGCCTGAAAAGGTGTGAAAAATATGAAGAGCTTCAAAAGGTGTCAAAAATATGAGGAGCATGAAACGGTTTTGGGAAACATGAATAGCCTGAAAATATGTGAAAAATATGAAGAGCATAAAAATATGTGAAAAATATGAGGAGCATGAAACTGTGTTCAAAACATGAAGAGCCTGAAAAGGTGTGAAAAATATGAAGATCTTCAGAAGGTGTCAAAATTGAAGGCATTTCCCCTGAAATCAGGAACAAGACAAGGGTGCCCACTCTCACCACTACTATTCAACATAGTGTTGGAAGTTCTGGCCACAGCAATCAGAGCAGAAAAAGAAGTAAAAGGCATCCAGATAGGAAAAGAAGAAGTAAAACTCTCACTGTTTGCAGATGACATGATCCTCTACATAGAAAACCCTAAAGACTCTACCAGAAAATTACTAGAACTAATCAATGAATATAGTAAAGTTGCAGGATATAAAATTAACACACAGAAATCCCTTGCATTCCTATATACTAACAATGAAAAAACAGACAGAGAAATTAAGGAAACAATACCATTCACCATTGCAATAAAAAGAATAAAATACTTAGGAGTATATCTACCTAAAGAAACAAAGGACCTATACATAGAAAACTATAAAACACTGATGAAAGAAATCAAAGAGGACACAAATAGATGGAGGAACATACCGTGTTCATGGATTGGAAGAATTAATATTGTCAAAATGGCTATTCTACCCAAAGCAGTCTAGAGATTCAATGCAATCCCTATCAAGCTACCAATGGTATTTTTCACAGAACTAGACCAAAGAATTTCACAATTTGTATGGAAATACAAAAAACCTCGAATAGCCAAAGTAATCTTGAGAAAGAAGAATGGAGCTGGAGGAATCAACCTGCCTGACTTCAGACTCTACTACAAAGCCACAGTCATCAAGACAGTATGGTACTGGCACAAAGACAGAAATATAGATCAATGGAACAGAATAGAAAGCCCAGAGATAAATCCACGAACCTATGGACACCTTATCTTTGACAAAGGAGGCAAGGATATACAATGGAAAAAAGACAACCTCTTTAACAAGTGGTGCTGGGAAAACTGGTCAACCACTTGTAAAAGAATGAAACTAGAACACTTTCTAACACCATACACAAAAATAAACTCAAAATGGATTAAAGATCTAAATGTAAGACCAGAAACTATAAAACTCCTAGAGGAGAACATAGGCAAAACACTCTCTGACATAAATCAAAGCAAGATCCTCTATGACCCACCTCCCAGAATATTGGAAATATAAGCAAAACTAAACAAATGGGACCTAATGAAACTTAAAAGCTTTTGCACTACAAAGGAAACTATAAGTAAGGTGAAAAGACAGCCCTCAGATTGGGAGAAAATAATAGCAAATGAAGAAACAGACAAAGGATTAATCTCAAAAATATACAAGCAACTCCTGCAGCTCAATTCCAGAAAAATAAATGACCCAATCAAAAAATGGGCCAAAGAACTAAACAAACATTTCTCCAAAGAAGACATACAGATGGCTAACAAACACATGAAAAGATGCTCAACATCACTCATTATTAGAGAAATACAAATCAAAACCACAATGAGGTACCATTACACGCCAGTCAGGATGGCTGCTATCCAAAAGTCTACAAGCAATAAATGCTGGGGAGGGTGTGGAGAAAAGGGAACCCTCTTACACTGTTGGTGGGAATGCAAACTAGTACAGCCGCTATGGAAAACAGTGTGGAGATTTCTTAAAAAACTGGAAATAGAACTGCCATATGACCCAGCAATCCCACTTCTGGGCATACACACTGAGGAAACCAGAACTGAAAGAGACACGTGCACCCCAATGTTCATCGCAGCACTGTTTATAATAGCCAGGACATGGAAGCAACCTAGATGCCCATCAGCAGATGAATGGATAAGGAAGCTGTGGTACATATACACCATGGACTATTACTCAGCCATTAAAAAGAATTCATTTGAACCAGTCCTAATGAGATGGATGAAGCTGAAGCCCATTATACAGAGTGAAGTAAGCCAGAAAGATAAAGAACATTACAGCATACTGACACATGTATATGGAATTTAGAAAGGTGATAACGATAACCCTATATGCAGAACAGAAAAAGAGACACAGAAATACAGAACAGACTTTTGAACTTTGTGGGAGAATGTGAGGGTGGGATATTTCAAAAGAACAGCATGTATCCTATCTATGGTGAAACATATCACCAGCCCAGGTGGGATGAACGAGACAAGTGCTCCGGCCTGGTGCACTGGGAAGACCCAGAGGAATCGGGGGGAGAGGGAGGTGGGAGGGGGGATCGGGATTGGGAATACATGTAAATCCATGGCTGATTCATATCAATGTATGACAAAACCCACTGGAAAAAAAAAATATGAGGAGCATGAAACAGTCTGAAAAATAGGAGGAGCATGAAACGGTGATCAAAAACATGAAGAGCTTGAAAAGGTGTGAAAAATATGAAGAGCTTCAAAAGGTGTGAAATACATGAGGAGCATGAAACTCTCTGAAAAATAGAAGGAGCATGAAGTGGTGTTCAAAAACATGAAGAGCCTGAAAAGGTGTGAAAAATATGAAGATCTTCAAAAGGTGTGAAAAATATGAGGAGCATGATACGGTCTGAAAAATAGGAGGAGCATGAAGCGGTGTTGAAAAACATGAAGAGCCTGAAAACGTGTGAAAAATATGAAGAGCTTCAAAAGGTGTGAAAAATATGAAGAGCTTCAAAAAGTGTGAAATACATGAGGAGGATTAAACGGTCTGAAAAATAGGAGGAGCATGAAGTGGTGTTGAAAAAAACTGAAGAGCCTGAAAAGGTGTGAAAAATATGAAGAGTTTCAAAAGGTGTCAAAAATATGAGGAGCATGAAACTGTGTTCAAAAAAATGAAGAGCCTGAAAAGGTGTGAAAAATATGAAGAACTTCAAAACGTGTCAAAAATATGAGGAGCATGAAACTGTCTGAAAATAGGAGGAGCATGAAGCGGTGTTCAAAAACATGAAGAGCCTGAAAAGGTGTAAAATATATGAAGAGCTTCAAAAGGTGTCAAAAATATGAGGAGCATGAAACCTTTTGAAAAATAGGAGGAGCATGAAGCGGTGTTAGAAAACCTAAAGAGCCTGAAAAGGTGTGAAACATATGAAGAGCTTCAAAAGGTATGTAAAATATGAGGAGCATGAAACGGTCTGAAATATAGGAGGAACATGAAACGGTGTTCAAAAACATGAGGAGGCTGAAAAGGTGTGAAAAATATGAAGAGCTTCAAAGGGTGTCAAAAATATGACGAGCATGAAGCGGTCTGAAAAATAGGAGGAGCATGAAATGTTGTTCAAAAACATGAAGGGCTTGAAATGATGTGAAAAATATGAAGACTTTCAAAAGGTGTCAAAATTATGAGGGCATGAAACGGTCTGAAAAATAGGAGGAGCATCAAACGGTGTTGAAAAATATGAAGAGCCTGAATAGGTGTGAAAAATATGAAGAGCTTCAAAAGTGTCACAAATAGGAGGAGCATGAAACGGTGTTCAAAAACATGAAGAGCCAGTAAAGGTGTGAAAAATATGAATAGCTTCCAAATGTGACAAAAATAAGATGAGCATGAAGCGGTCTCAAAAATAGGAGGAGCATGAAGCGGTGTTGAAAAACATGAAGAGCCTGAAAAGGTGTGAAATATATGAAGAGGTTCAAAAGGTGTCAAAAATGCGAGGAGCATGAAACCATTGAAATATAGGAGGAGCATGAACTGGTGTTGAAAAACATTAATAGCCTGAAAAGGTGTGAAATATATGAAGAGTTTCAAAAGGTGTCAAAAATATGAGGAGCATGAAACGGTCTGAAAAAAAGGAGGAGCATGAAGTGGTGTTGAAAATCATGAAGTGCCTGAAAATGTGTAAAAAATATGAAGAGCTTGAAAAGGTGTCAAAAATATGAGGAGCATGAAACGGTCTAAAAAATAAATGGAGCATGAAACGGTGTTAAAAAACATCAAGAGCCTGAAAACGTGTGAAAAATATGAAGAGCTTCAAAAGGTGTGTAAAATATGAAGAGCTTCAATAGGTTGAAAAATATGAAGAGCTTCAAAAGATGTGAAAAACATGAAGAGCTTCAAAAGGTGTCAAAAATACGAGGAGCATGAAATGGTCAGAAAAATAAGAGGAGCATGAAGTGGTGTTGAAAAACATGAAGAGCCTGAAAAGGTGTGAAATATATGAAGAGTTTCAAAAGGCGTCAAAAATATGAGGAGATTCAAATGGTGTGACAAATTGGAGGAGCATGAAGTGGTGTTGAAAAACATGAAGAGCGTGAAATGGTGTGAAAAATATGAAGATCTTCAAAATGTGTCAAATATAGGAGGAGCATGAAACAGTGTTCAAAAACATGAAGATCCTAAACAGGTGTGAAAAATATGAAGCGCTTCAAAAGGTGCCAAAAATATGAGGAGCATGAAACTGTCTGAAAAATAGGAGGATCATGAAGCGGTGTTCAAAAACATGAAGAGCCTGAAAAGGTGTGTAAAATATGAAGAGCTTCAATAGGTTGAAAAATATGAAGAGCATCAAAAGATGTGAAAAATATGAAGAGCTTCAAAAGGTGTCAAAAATGAGAGGAGCATGAAACGATCTGAAAAATAGGAGGAGCATTAAGCTGTGTTGAAAAATGGAAGAGCCTGAAAAGGTGTGAAAAATATGAAGACTTTCAAAAGGTGTCAAAAATATGAGTAGCATGAAACGGTCTGAAAAATAGGAGGAGCATGAAGCGGTGTTGGAAAACATTAAGAGCCTGAAAAGGTGTGAAAAATATGAAGAGCTTTAAAAGGTGTCAAAAATATGAGAAGCATGAAACTGTCTGAAAAATAGGAGGAGCATGAAGCCGTGTTGGAAAACATTAAGAGCCTGAAAAGGTGTGAAAAATTTGAAGAGCTGCAAAAGGTGTCAAAAATATGAGGAGCATGGAACGGTCTCAAAAATAGGAGGAGCATGAAACGGTGTTGAAAAACATGAAGAGCATGATAAGTGTTAAAAATATAAAGAGCTTCAAAAGGTGCCAAAATTTGAGGAGCATGAAACGTTCTGAAAAATAGGAGGAGCATGAAACGGTCTGAAAAATAGGAGGAGCATGAAACCATGTTGAAAAACATGAAGAGCCTAAAAAGGTGTGAGAAATATGAATAGCTTCAAAAAGTGTCGAAAATATTAGGAGCATGAAACGGTCTGAAATATAGGAGGAGCATGAAGCGGTATTCAAATACATGAAGAGCATGAAAACGTGTGCAAAATATTAAGAGCTTCAAAAGGAGTCAAATATACGAGGAACATGAAACGGTGTTAAAAAACATGAAAACAATTAAAAGTGTGAAAAATATAAAGAGCTTCAAAAGCTGTCAAAATTATGAGGAGCAAGAAACGGTCTGAAAAATAGAAGGAGCATGAAACGGTGTTGAAAAACATGAAGAGAATGAAAAGGTGTGAAAAATATGAAGAGCTTCAAAAGGTGTCAAAAATATGAGGAGCATGAAACGGTCTGAAAAACTGGAGGAGCATGAAAACGTGTTGAAAAATATGAACAGCATGAAAAGGTGTGAAAAATATGAAAAGCTTCAAAAGGTGTCAAAAAAAAGAGGAGCATGAAACTGTCTGAAAAATAGGAACAGCATGAAACGGTGGTGAAAAACATGAAGAGCATGAAAAGGTGTGAAAAATATGAAGAGCTTCAAAAGGTGTCAAAAATATGAGGAGCATGCAACTGTCTGAAAAATAGGAGGAGCATTAAACAGTGTTTAAACATGAAGAGCCTGAAAAGGTGTGAAATATATCAAGAGTTCAAAAGGTGTCAAAAATATGAGGACCATGAAACGGTGTTCAAAATCATGAAAAGCCTGAAAATGTGAAAAATATGAAGAGCTTCAAAAGGTGTCAAATATATGAGGAGCATGAAACGGTTTTGAAAAACTTGAGGAGCATTAAAAGTGTGAAAAATATAAACAGCTTCAAAAGCTGTCAAAAATATGAGGAGCAAGAAACGGTCTTGAAAAGGGGAGGAGCATGAAACGGTGTTGAAAAACATGAAGAGAATGAAAAGGTGTGAAAAATATAAAGAGCTTCAAAAGGTGTGAAAAATATGAGGAGCATGAAACGGTCTTAAAAATTGGAGAAGCATGAGACGGTGTAAAAACATGAAGAACCTAAAACGTTTGAAAAATAAGAACAGCTTCAAAGGTGTCAAAAATATGAGGAACATGAAACTGTCAGAAAAATATGAGGACCATGAAACGGTCTAAAAAATAGGACGAGCATGAAACAGTGTTGAAAAACATGAAGAGCTTCAAAATGTGTCAAAAATATGAGGAGCCTGAAACCATCTGAAAAATAGGAGGAGCATGAAACGGTGTTGAAAATCATGAAGAGCCTGAAAAGGTGTGAAAAATATGAAGAGCTTCAAAAGGTGTCAAAAATATGAGGAGCATGAAACGGTCTTAAAAATAGGAGAAGCATGAGACGGTGTAAAAACATGAAGAACCTAAAACGTTGGAAAAATAAGAACAGCTTCAAAGGTGTCAAAAATATGAGGAACATGAAACTGTCAGAAAAATATGAGGACCATGAAACGGTCTAAAAAATAGGACGAGCATGAAACAGTGTTGAAAAACATGAAGAGCTTCAAAAGGTGTCAAAAATATGAGGAGCCTGAAACCATCTGAAAAATAGGAGGAGCATGAAACGGTGTTGAAAATCATGAAGAGCCTGAAAAGGTGTGAACAATAAGAAGAGCTTCAGAAGGTGTCAATAATATGAGGAGCATGAAAGGGTCTGAAAAATAGGAGGAGCATAAAATGGTGTTGAACACATGAATTGCTTGAAAAGGTCTGAAAAATATGAAGAGCTTCAAAAGATGTTAAAAATATGAGGAGCATGAAAGGGTCATAAACAGTGGAGGAGCATGAAACGGTGTTGAAAAACATGAAGAGCTTCAAAAAGTGTGAAAAATATAAAGAGCTTCAAAAGCTGTCATAAATAAGAGGAGCATGAGACGGTCTGAAAAATATGAGGAGCACGAAATGGTCTGAAAAATGGGAGAAGCATGAAACGTTGTATGAAAACATGAAGAGCAAGAAAAGGTGTGAAAAATATGAAGAGCTTCAAAAGGTGTCAAAAATATGAGGAGCATGAAACGATCTGAAAAATAGGAGGAGCATGAGACGGTGTTGAAAAGCATGAAGAACCTGAAAAGGTTGGAAAATCATGAAGAGCTTCAAAGATGTCAAAAATATGAGGAGCATGAAAAGGTCTGAAAAATAGGAGGAGCATGAAACGGTGTTGAAAAACATGAAGAACCTGAAAAGGTGTGAAAAATATGAAGAGCTGCAAAAGGTGTCAAAAATATGAGAAGCATGAAACGGTCTGAAATAATGAGGACCATGAAACGGTCTGAAAAATAGGACAAGCATGAAACGGTGTTGAAAAATATGAAGAGCTTCAAAAAGTGTCAAAAATACGAGGAGCATGAAACGGTCTGAAAAACAGGAGGAGCATGAAACGGTGTTGAAAAACATGAAGAACATGAAAAGGTATAAAAATTATGAAGAGCTTCAAAAGGTGCCAAAAATATGTGGAGCATGAAACGGTCTGAAAAATAGGAGGAGCATGAAGCGGTGTTCAAAAACATGAAGAGCCTGAAAAGGTGTGAAAAATATAAAGAGCTTCAAAAGGTGTGAAAAATATGAGGAGCATTAAACGGTCTGAAAAATACGAGGAGAATGAAGCGGTGTTGAAAAACATGAAGAGCCTGAAAAGGTGTGAAAAATATGAAGAGCTTCAAAACATGTGAAAAATATGAAGAGTTTCAAAAGGTGTGAAAAATATGAAGAGCTTCAAAAGTTGTCACAAATAGGTGGAGCATGAAACGGTGTTCAAAAACATGAAGAGCCTGAAAAGGTGTGAAATATATCAAGAGTTCAAAAGGTGTCAAAAATATGAGGAGCATGAAACGGTGTTCAAAATCATGAAAAGCCTGAAAAGGTAAAAAATATGAAGAGCTTCAAAAGGTGTCAAATATATGAGGAGCATGAAACGGTGTTGAAAAACATGAGGAGCATTAAAAGTGTGAAAAATATAAACAGCTTCAAAAGCTGTCAAAAATATGAGGAACAAGAAACGGTCTTGAAAAGGGGAGGAGCATGAAACGGTGTTGAAAAACATGAAGAGAATGAAAAGGTGTGAAAAATATGAAGAGCTTCAAAAGGTGTCAAAAATATGAGGAGCATGAAACGGTCTTAAAAATAGGAGAAGCATGAGACGGTGTAAAAACATGAAGAACCTGCAAACGTTGGAAAAATAAGAAGAGCTTCAAAGGTGTCAAAAATATGAGGAACATGAAACTGTCAGAAAAATATGAGGACCATGAAACGGTCTAAAATATAGGACGAGCATGAAACGGTGTTGAAAAATATGAAGAGCTTCAAAAGGTTTCAAAAATATGAGGAGCGTGAAACGGTCTGAAAAATAGGATTAGCATGAAACGGTGTTCAGAAACATGAAAAGCCTGAGAAGGTGTGAAAAATATGAAGAGCTTAAAAAGCTATCAAAAATATGAGGAGCATGAAATGGTGTTGAAAAACATGAAGAGCCTGAAAAGGTGTGAAAAATATGAAGAGCTTCAAAAGGTGTCAAAAATATGAGGAGCATGAAAAGGTCTGAAAAATAAGAGGAGGATCAAATGGTCTGAAAATTAAGAGGAGCATGAAACGGTGTTGAAAAACGTGAAGAGCTTCAAAAGGTGTCAAAAATATGAGGAGCATGAAACGGCCTGAAAATTATGAGGAGTATCAAACGGTGTTCAAAAACATGAAGAGCCTGAAAAGGTGTGAAAAATCTGAAGAGCTTCAGAAAGTCTGAAAAATATGAGGAGCATGAAACTGTCGGAAAAATAGGAGGAGCAAGAAGCGGTGTTGAAAAACATGAACAGCCTGAAAACTTGTGAAAAATATGAAGAGCTTCAAAAGGTGTGAAAATTATGAGTAGCATGAAACGGTCTGAAAAATAGGAGGAGCATGAAGCAGTGTTGAAAAACACGAAGAGCCTGAAAAGCTGTGAAAAATACGAAGAGCCATAAAAGGTGTGAAAAATATGAGGAGCATGAAACGGTCTGAAAAATAGGAGGAGCATGAAGCGGTTTTGAAAAACATGAGGAGCCTGAAAAGGTGTGAAAAATATGAGGAGCTTCAAAATGTGTCAAAAATATGAGGAGCAAGAAACGGTCTGAAAAATCGGAGGACCACGAAACGTTCTGAAAAATAGTAGGCCATTAAACGGTGTTGAAAAACATGAAGAGCATGAAAAGTTGTGAAAAACATGATGAGCGTCAAAAGGTGTCAAAAATATGATGAGCACGAAATGGCCTAAAAAATACGAGGAGCATGAAACGTTCTGAAAAGTAGGAAGAGCATGAAACGGTTTTGAAAAATATGAGGAGCGTCAAAAGGTGTGAAAAATATGAGGACCATGGAACGGTCTGAAAAATATGAGGAGCCTGAAACGATGTGAAAAATAGGTAGAGCATGAAACGGTGTTGAAAAACATGAAGAACTTCAAAAGGTGTCAAAAACATGAGGAGCATGAAACGGTCTGAAATATAGGAGGAGCATGAAACCGTGTTGAAAAACATGAAGAGCATGAAAGGGTGTGAAAAACATGAAGAGCTGCAAAAGGTGTCAAAAATATGAGGAGCATGAAACGGTCAAAAAATAGGAGGAACATGAGACGGCGTTGAAAATCAGGAAGAGCATGAAAAGGTGTGAAAAATATGAGGTGTTTTAAAAGGTGTCAAAAATATGAGGAGCATGAAACGGTGTTGAAAAAAATGAAGATCATGAAAAGTTGTGAAAAATATGAAGAGCTTCAAAAGGTGTCACATATATGAAGAACATGAAACGGTCTGAAAAATAAGAGGAGCATGAAACAGTCTGAAAAAAAGTAAGAGTATGAAACTGTGTTGAAAAACATGAAGAGCTTCAAAAGGTGTGAAATACATGAGGAGCATGAAACGGTCTGAAAAGTAGGAGGAGCATGAAGCATTGTTCAAAAACATGAAGAGCCTAAAAAGGTGTGAAAAATATGAAGAGCTTCAAAAGTTGTCAAAAATATTAGGAGCATGAAACGGTCTGATAAATAGGAGGAGCATGAAGCGGTGTTGAAAAACATGAAGAGCCTGAAAAGGTGTGAAAAATATGAAGAGCTTCAAATCGTCTCAAAAATATCAGTAGCATGAAACGTTCTGAAAAATAGGAGCAGCATGAAACGGTGTTGAAAAACATGGAAAGAGTGAAAATCTGTGAAAAATATGAAGAGCTTCAAAATGTGTAAAAAATAGGAGGAGCATGAAACGGTGTTCAAAAACATGAAGAGCCTGAAAAGGTGTGAAAAATATGAAGAGCTTCAAAATGTGTCAAAAATATGAGGAGCATGAAACGGTCTGGAAAATAGGAGGAGCATGAAGCAGTGTTCAAAAATATGAAGAGCCTGAAAAGGTGTGAAAAATATGAAGAGCTTCAAAAGGTGTCAAAAATATGAAGAGCTTCAAAAGGTGTCATAATATGAGGAGCATGAAACAGTCTGAAAAATAGGAGGAGCATGAAATGGTGTTGAAACAATGAAGAGCCTGATAAGGTGTGAAAAATATGAAGAGCTTCAAAAGGTGTCAAAAATATGAGGAGCATGAAACGGTTTGAAAAATTGGAGGAGCATGAAGCGGTGTTGAAAAACATGAAGAGCCTGAAAAGCAGTGAAAAATATTAAGTAAGAGCTTCTAAAGGTGTCAAAGTATGAGGAGCATGAAACGGTCAGAAAAATAGGAGGAGCATTATACGGTTTTCAAGAACATGCAGAGCCTGAAAATGTGTGAAAAATATGAAGAGCTTCAAAAGGTGTCAAAAATATGAGGAGAATGAAAGGGTCTGAAAAATAGCAGGAGCATGAAGTGGTGTTGAAAAACATGAAGAGCCTGAAAAGGTGTGAAAAATATGAAGAACTTCAAAAGGTGTCAAAAATATGAGGGGCATGAAACGGTCTGAAAAATAGGAGGAGCATGAAGTGGTGTTGAAAAACATGAAGAGCCTGAGAAGGTGTGAAAAATATGAAGAACTTCAAATGGTGTCAAAAATATGAGGAGCATGAAACGGTCTGAAAAATAGGAGGAGCAGGAAGTGGTGTTGAAAAACATGAAGATCCTGAAAAGCTGTGAAATATATGAAGAGCTTCAAAAGGTGTCAAAAATATGAGAGCATGAAAGGGTCTGAAAAATAGGACGAGCATAAAACGGTGTTCAAAAATATGAAGAGCCTGAAAAGGTGTGAAAAATTTGAAGAGGGTGAAAAGATGTCAAAAATACGGGACGCATGAAACGGTCTGAAAAATAGGAGGAGAATAAATTTGTGTTCAAAAACATGAAGAGCATGAAAACGTGTGAAAAATATGAAGAGCTTCAAAAGGTGTCAAAATATGAGGAGAATGAAACGTTCTGAAAAATAGTAGGAGCATGAAGCGGTGTTGAAAAAATGAAGAGCCTGAAAAGGTGTGAAATATATGAAGAGCTTCAAAAGGTGTCAAAAATATGAGGAGCATGAAAAGGTCTGAAAAATAGGAGGAGCATGAAGCCGTGTTGAAAAACATGAAGATGTTGAGCATCTTTTCATGTGTTTGTTAGCCATCTCTATGTCTTCTTTGGAGAAATGTCTGTTTAGTTCTTTGGCCCATTTTATAATTGGGTCATTTATTTTTCTGGAATTGAGCTGCAGGAGTTGCTTGTATATTTTTGAGATTAATCCTTTGTCTGTTTCTTCATTTGCTATTATTTTCTCCCAATCTGAGGGCTGTCTTTTCATCTTACTCATTATTAGAGAAATGCAAGTCAAAACCACAATGAGGTACCATTACACGCCAGTCAGGATGGCTGCTATCCAAAAGTCTACAAGCAATAAATGCTGGAGAGGGTGTGGAGAAATGGGAACACTCTTACACTGTTGGTGGGAATGCAAACTAGTACAGCCGCTATGGAAATCAGTGTGGACATTTCTTAAAAAACTGGAAATAGAACTGCCATATGACCCAGCAATCCCACTTCTGGGCATACACACTGAGGAAACCAGAGCTGAAAGAGACACGTGCACCCCAATGTTCATCGCAGCACTGTTTATAATAGCCAGGACATGGAAGCAACCTAGATGCCCATCAGCAGATGAATGGATAAGGAAGCTGTGGTACATATACACCATGGAATATTACTCAGCCATTAAAAGGAATTCATTTGAACCAGTCCTAATGAGATGGATGAAGCTGGAGCCCATTATACAGAGTGAAGTAAGCCAGAAAGATAAAGAACATTACAGCATACTGACACATGTATATGGAATTTAGAAAGGTGATAACGATAACCCTATATGCAGAACAGAAAAAGAGACACAGAAATACAGAACAGACTTTTGAACTTTGTGGGAGAATGTGAGGGTGGGATATTTCAAAAGGACAGCATGTATACTATCTATGGTGAAAGAGATCACCAGCCCAGGTGGGATGCACGAGACAAGTGCTCCGGCCTGGTGCACTGCGAAGACCCAGAGGAATGGGGTGGAGAGGGAGGTGGGAGGGGGGATTGGTATTGGGAATACATGTAAATACATGGCTGATTCATATCAATGTATGACAAAACCCACTGGAAAAAATAATAATAATAATAAAAAATAAAATAAACAAAAACAAAAAAAAAAGAAAAACATGAAGAGCCTGAAAAGGTGTGAAGTATATGAAGAGCTTTCAAAACTGTCAGAAATATGAGGAGCATGAAGCAGTCAGAAAAATAGGAGGAGCTGAAGCGGTGTTGAAAAACTTGAAGAGCCTGAAAAGGTGTGAAAAATATGAGGAGCTTCAAAATGTGTCAAAAATATGAGGAGCAAGAAACGGTCTCAAAAATCGGAGGACCACGAAACGTTCTGAAAAATAGTAGGCCATTAAACGGTGTTGAAAAACATGAAGAGCATGAAAAGTTGTGAAAAACATGATGAGCGTCAAAAGGTGTCAAAAATATGATGAGCACGAAATGGCCTAAAAAATACGAGGAGCATGAAACGTTCTGAAAAGTAGGAAGAGCATGAAACGGTTTTGAAAAATATGAGGAGCGTCAAAAGGTGTGAAAAATATGAGGACCATGGAACGGTCTGAAAAATATGAGGAGCCTGAAACGATGTGAAAAATAGGAGGAGCATGAAACGGTGTTGAAAAACATGAAGAACTTCAAAAGGTGTCAAAAACATGAGGAGCATGAAACGGTCTGAAATATAGGAGGAGCATGAAACCGTGTTGAAAAACATGAAGAGCATGAAAGGGTGTGAAAAACATGAAGAGCTGCAAAAGGTGTCAAAAATATGAGGAGCATGAAATGGTCAAAAAATAGGAGGAACAT